>NC_045542.1:53752389-54117389 GCF_009769535.1 Thamnophis elegans
GGGGTGTCCTGAGTTGGGAAAGCTAAAAAACCACTCCATTTGGTGATCAGAGCTTTCCCAGAGGACTTAAACCAAAGTGTATCTCAGAAATGGCGAAATATCTCAATCCATCCAGAAAGTGTTACTTTTGAACCAAAGCTCAGATTCGAACATCAAACACCTATTAGGGATGTCCTGAGTTGGGAAAGCTAAGAAAAACACTTCATTCCCTGATCAGAGCTTTCCCTGAGGAGTTAGACCAAAGTGTTTCTCAGAATTGGAGAAAGAACTCAATTCAACCAGAAAGTGTTACTTTTGAAGGAAAGCTCTGATTTGTAACCAAAGTGTATCTCAGTAATGGCGAAATATCTCATTTCAACCAGAAAGTGTTACTTTTGAACAAAAGCACTGATTCGAACAACGAACATCTATTAGGGGTATCCTGATTCGAGAAAGCTAAAAAACCATTCCGTTTTGTGATCAGAGCTTTCCCTGAGGAGTTCAACCAAAGTGTATCTCAGAATTGGCAAAAGAACTCAATTCAACCAGAAAGTTACTTTTGAACCAAAGCTCAGATTCAAACAACAAACACCTATTAGGGGTTTCCTCAATCGGGAAACCTAAAAAACCACTCCATTTGTTGATCCGAGCTTTCCTAGACGACTTAAACCAAAGTGTATCTCAGAAATGGCGAAATATCTCATTTCAACCAGAAAGTGTTACTTTTGAACAAAAGGGCTGATTCGATCAACAAACACATATTAGGGCTGTCCTGAGTCGGGAAAGCTAAAAAACCACTTCATTCACTGATCAGAGCTTTGCCTGTGGAGTTAGACCAACCATATCTCAGAATTGGCGAAAGAACTCAATTCAACCAGAAAGTGTTACTTTTGAACCAAAGCTCTGATTTGTTAGGGTTAGGGTTAGGGTTAGGGTTAGGGTTAGGGTTAGGGTTAGGGTTAGGGTTAGGGTTAGGGTTAGGGTTAGGGTTAGGGTTAGGGTTAGGGTTAGGGTTAGGGTTAGGGTTAGGGTTAGGGTTAGGGTTAGGGTTAGGGTTAGGGTTAGGGTTAGGGTTAGGGTTAGGGTTAGGGTTAGGGTTAGGGTTAGGGTTAGGGTTAGGGTTAGGGTTAGATTCGAACAACAAACAACAAACACCTATTAGGGGTGTCCTGAGTTGGGAAAGGTAAAAAACCACTCTTTTTGGTGATCAGAGCTTTCCCTGAGGAGTGAGACCAAAGTGTATCTCAGAATTGGCGAAAGAACTCAATTCAGGCAGAAAGTTTTACTTTTGAACCAAAGCTCTGATTCGAACAACAAACATCTATTAGGGGTATCCTGATTCGAGAAAGCTAAAAAACCATTCCGTTTTGTGATCAGAGCTTTCCCTGAGGAGTTAGACCCAAGTGTATCTCAGAATTGGCGAAAGAACTCAATCCAACCAGAGTTACTTTTGAACAAAAGGGCTGATTCGAACAACAAACACCTATTCTGGCAGTCTTGAGTCGGGAAAGCTAAAAAACCACTTCATTTGCTGATCAGAGCTTTCCCTGAGGAGTCAGACCAAAGTGTATCTCAGAATTGGCAAAAGAACTCAATTCAACCAGAAAGTGTTACTTTTGAACCAAAGCTCTGATGGTTTAGGGTTAGGGTTAGGGTTAGAGTTAGGGTTAGGGTTAAAGTTAGATTCGACCAACAAAGAACAAACACCTATTAGGGGTGTCCTGAGTTGGGAAAGCTAAAAAACCACTCCATTTGGTGATCAGAGCTTTCCCAGAGGACTTAAACCAAAGTGTATCTCAGAAATGGCGAAATATCTCAATTCAACCAGAAAGTGTTACTTTTGAACAAAAGCGCTGATTCGAAGAACAAACACCTATTAGGGGTGTCCTGAGTCGGGAAAGCTAAAAAACCACTCCATTTGGTGATCAGAGCTTTCCCTGAGGAATGAGACCAAAGTGTATCTCAGAAATGGCGAGAGAACTCAATTCAACCAGAAAGTGTTACTTTTGAACCAAAGCTCTGATGGGTTAGGGTTAGGGTTAGGGTTAGGGTTAGGGTTAGGGTTAGATTCGAACAACAAACAACAAACACCTATTAGTGGTGTCCTGAGTTGGGAAAGCTAAAAAACCACTTCATTCTCTGATCAGAGCTTTCCCTGCGGAGTTAGACCAAAGTATATCTCAGAATTGGGAAAAGAACTCAATTCAACCAGAAAGTGTTACTTTTGAACAAAAGCGCTGATTCGAACAACAAACACCTATTAGGGGTGTCCTGAGTCGGGAAAGCTAAAAAACCACTCCGTTTGGTGATCAGAACTTTCCCTGAGGAATGAGACCAAAGTGTATCAGAATTCGTGAAAGAACTCAATCCATCCAGAAAGTGTTACTTTTGAACCAAAGCTCAGATTCGAACATCAAACACCTATTAGGGGTGTCCTGAGTTGGGAAAGCTAAAAAACCACTTCATTCTCTGATCAGAGCTTTCCCTGCGGAGTTAGACCAAAGTATATCTCAGAATTGGGAAAAGAACTCAATTCAACCAGAAAGTGTTACTTTTGAACCAAAGCTCAGATTTGAACAATAAACACCTATTAGGGGTGTCCTGAGTCGGGAAAGGTAAAAAACCACTCCATTCACTGATCAGAGCTTTCCCAGAGGACTTAAACCAAAGTGTATTTCAGAAATGGCGAAATATCTCAATTCAACCAGAAAGTGTTACTTTTGAACAAAAGTACAACAACAAACAACAACAAACATCTATTAGAAGTATCCTGAGTCGAGAAAGCTAAAAAACCATTCCGTATTGTGATCAGAGTTTCCCTGAGGAGTTTGACCAAAGTGTATCTCAGAATTGGCGAAAGAACTCAATTCGACCAGAAAGTTACTTTTGAACCAAAGCTCAGATTCGAAACACAAACACCTATTAGGGGTGTCCTGAGTTGGGAAAGCTAAAAAACCACTCCATTTGGTGATCCGAGCTTTCCCAGAGGACTTAAACCAAAGTGTATCTCAGAAATGGCGAAATATCTCAATTCAACCAGAAAGTGTTACTTTTGAACAAAAGTGCTGATTCGAACAACAAACACCTATTAGGGGTGTCCTGAGTCGGGAAAGCTAAAAAACCACTCCGTTTGGTGATCAGAGCTTTCCCTGAGGAATGAGACCAAAGTGTATCAGAATTCGTGAAAGAACTCAATCCATCCAGAAAGTGTTACTTTTGAACCAAAGCTCAGATTCGAACATCAAACACCTATTAGGGATGTCCTGAGTTGGGAAAGCTAAAAAACCACTTCATTCTCTGATCAGAGCTTTCCCTTAGGAGTTAGACCAAAGTCTATCTCAGAAATGGTGAGAGAACTCAATTCAACCAGAAAGTGTTACTTTTGACACAAAGCTCTGATTTGTTAGGGTTAGGGTTAGGGTTAGGGTTAGGGTTAGGGTTAGGGTTAGGGTTAGGGTTAGGGTTAGGGTTGGTTAGGGTTAGGGTTAGGGTTAGGGTTAGGGTTAGGGTTAGGGTTAGGGTTGGTTAGGGTTAGGGTTAGGGTTAGGGTTAGGGTTAGGGTTAGGGTTAGGGTTAGGGTTAGGGTTAGGGTTAGGGTTAGGGTTAGGGTTAGGGTTAGGGTTAGGGTTAGGGTTAGGGTTAGGGTTAGGGTTAGGGTTAGGGTTAGGGTTAGGGTTAGGGTTAGGGTTAGGGTTAGGGTTAGGGTTAGGGTTAGGGTTAGTTTTAGGGTTAGCGTTAGGGTTAGGGTTAGGGTTAGGGTTAGGGTTAGGGTTAGGGTTAGGGTTAGGGTTAGATTCGAACAACAAACAACAAACACCTATTCGGGGTGTCCTGAGTTGGGAAAGCTAAAAACCCACTTCATTCTCTGATCAGAGCTTTCCCTGCGGAGTTAGACCAAAGTATATCTCAGAATTGGGAAAAGAACTCCATTCAACCAGAAAGTGTTACTTTTGAACCAAAGCTCAGATTTGAACAATAAACACCTATTAGGGGTGTCCTGAGTTGGGAAAGCTAAAAAACCACTTCATTTGCTGATCAGAGCTTTCCTTGAGGAGTTAGACCAAAGTGTATCTCAGAAATGGCGAAATATCTCAATTCAACCAGATAGTGTTATTTTTGAACCAAAGCTCAGATTCAAATAACAAACACCTATTAGGTGTTTCCTCAATCGAGAAAGCTAAAAAACCACTCCATTTGGTGATCAGAGCTTTCCCAGAGGACTTAAACCAAAGTGTATCTCAGAAATGGCGAAATATCTCAATTCAACCAGAAAGTGTTACTTTTGAACAAAAGCTCTGATTTGTTAGGGTTAGGGTTAGGGTTAGTGTTAGGGTTAGGGTTCGGGTTCGGGTTAGGGTTAGGGTTAGGGTTAGGGTTAGGGTTAGGGTTAGATTCGAACAACAAACACCAAACACCTATTAGGGGTGTCCTGAGTCGGGAAAGCTAAAAAACCACTCTATTTGGTGATCAGAGCTTTTCCAGAGGACTTAAACCAAAGTGTATCTCAGAAATGGCGAAATATCTCAATTCAACCAGAAAGTGTTACTTTTGAACAAAAGCGCTGATTCAAACAACAAACACCTATTAGGGGTGTCCTGAGTCGGGAAAGCTAAAAAACCACTCCATTTGGTGATCAGAGCTTTCCCTGAGGAGTTAGACCAAAGTATATCTCAGAATTCGGAAAAGAATTCAATTCAACCAGAAAGTGTTACTTTTGAACCAAAGCTCTGATGGGTTAGGGTTAGGGTTAGGGTTAGGGTTAGGGTTAGATTCGAACAACAAACAACAAACACCTATTCGGGGTGTCCTGAGTTGGGAAAGCTAAAAACCAACTTCATTCTCTGATCAGAGCTTTCCCTGCGGAGTTAGACCAAAGTATATCTCAGAATTGGGAAAAGAACTCAATTCAACCAGAAAGTGTTACTTTTGAACCAAAGCTCAGATTTGAACAATAAACACCTATTAGGGGTGTCCTGAGTCGGGAAAGGTAAAAAACCACTCCATTCACTGATCAGAGCTTTCCCAGAGGACTTAAACCAAAGTGTATTTCAGAAATGGCGAAATATCTCAATTCAACCAGAAAGTGTTACTTTTGAACAAAAGTACAACAACAAACAACAACAAACATCGATTAGAGGTATCCTGAGTCGAGAAAGCTAAAAAACCACTCCATTTGGTGATCAGAGCTTTCCCAGAGGAGCTAAACCAAAGTGTATTTCAGAAATGGCGAAATATCTCAATTCAACCAGAAAGTGTTACTTTTGAACAAAAGTACAACAACAAACAACAACAAACATCTATTAGAGGTATCCTGAGTCGAGAAAGCTAAAAAACCATTCCATATTGTGATCAGAGTTTCCCTGAGGAGTTTGCCCAAAGTGTATCTCAGAATTGGCAAAAGAACTCAATTCGACCAGAAAGTTACTTTTGAACCAAAGCTCAGATTCGAAACACAAACACCTATTAGGGGTGTCCTGAGTTGGGAAAGCTAAAAAACCACTCCGTTTGGTGATCAGAGCTTTCCCTGAGGAGTTCAACCAAAGTGTATCTCAGAATTGGCAAAAGAACTCAATTCAACCAGAAAGTTACTTTTGAACCAAAGCTCAGATTCAAACAACAAACACCTATTAGGGGTTTCCTCAATCGGGAAAGCTAAAAAACCACTCCATTTGTTGATCCGAGCTTTCCTAGACGACTTAAACCAAAGTGTATCTCAGAAATGGCGAAATATCTCAATTCAACCAGAAAGTGTTACTTTTGAACAAAAGGGCTGATTCGATCAACAAACACATATTAGGGCTGTCCTGAGTCGGGAAAGCTAAAAAACCACTTCATTCACTGATCAGAGCTTTGCCTGTGGAGTTAGACCAACCATATCTCAGAATTGGCGAAAGAACTCAATTCAACCAGAAAGTGTTACTTTTGAACCAAAGCTCTGATTTGTTAGGGTTAGGGTTATGGTTAGGGTTAGGGTTAGGGTTAGAGTTAGGGTAAGGGTTAGGGTTAGGGTTTGGGTTAGGGTTATTGTTAGGGTTAGGGTTAGGGTTAGGGTGAGGGTTAGGGTTAGGGTTAGGGTTAGGGTTAGGGTTAGGGTTAGGGTTAGGGTTAGGGTTAGGGTTAGGGTTAGGGTTAGGGTTAGGGTTAGGGTTAGGGTTAGGGTTAGGGTTAGGGTTAGGGTTAGGGTTAGGGTTAGGGTTAGGGTTAGGGTTAGGGTTAGGGTTAGGGTTAGGGTTAGGGTTAGGGTTAGGGTTAGGGTTAGGGTTAGGGTTAGGGTTAGGGTTAGATTCGAACAAGCAAACAACAAACACCTATTAGGGGTGTCCTGAGTTGGGAAAGCTAAAAAACCACTTTATTTGCTGATCAGAGCTTTCCTTGAGGAGTTAGACCAAAGTGTATCTCAGAAATGGCGAAATATCTCAATTCAACCAGATAGTGTTATTTTTGAACCAAAGCTCAGATTCAAATAACAAACACCTATTAGGTGTTTCCTCAATCGAGAAAGCTAAAAAACCACTCCATTTGGTGATCAGAGCTTTCCCAGAGGACTTAAACCAAAGTGTATCTCAGAAATGGCGAAATATCTCAATTCAACCAGAAAGTGTTACTTTTGAACAAAAGCTCTGATTTGTTAGGGTTAGGGTTAGGGTTAGGGTTAGGGTTAGGGTTAGGGTTAGGGTTCGGGTTCGGGTTAGGGTTAGGGTTAGGGTTAGGGTTAGGGTTAGGGTTAGATTCGAACAACAAACAACAAACACCTATTAGGGGTGTCCTGAGTTGGGAAAGCTAAAAAACCACTTCATTCTCTGATCAGAGCTTTCCCTGCGGAGTTAGACCAAGGTATATCTCAGAATTGGGAAAAGAACTCAATTCAACCAGAAAGTGTTACTTTTGAACCAAAGCTCAGATTTGAACAATAAACACCTATTAGGGGTGTCCTGAGTCGGGAAAGGTAAAAAACCACTCCATTCACTGATCAGAGCTTTCCCAGAGGACTTAAACCAAAGTGTATTTCAGAAATGGCGAAATATCTCAATTCAACCAGAAAGTGTTACTTTTGAACAAAAGTACAACAACAAACAACAACAAACATCTATTAGAGGTATCCTGAGTCGAGAAAGCTAAAAAACCATTCCGTATTGTGATCAGAGTTTCCCTGAGGAGTTTGACCAAAGTGTATCTCAGAATTGGCGAAAGAACTCAATTCGACCAGAAAGTTACTTTTGAACCAAAGCTCAGATTCGAAACACAAACACCTATTAGGGGTGTCCTGAGTTGGGAAAGCTAAAAAACCACTCCATTTGGTGATCCGAGCTTTCCCAGAGGATTTAAACCAAAGTGTATCTCAGAAATGGCGAAATATCTCAATTCAACCAGAAAGTGTTACTTTTGAACAAAAGTGCTGATTCGAACAACAAACACCTATTAGGGGTGTCCTGAGTCGGAAAAGCTAAAAAACCACTCCGTTTGGTGATCAGAGCTTTCCCTGAGGAATGAGACCAAAGTGTATCAGAATTCGTGAAAGAACTCAATCCATCCAGAAAGTGTTACTTTTGAACCAAAGCTCTGATTTGTTAGGGTTAGGGTTAGGGTTAGGGTTAGGGTTAGGGTTGGTTAGGGTTAGGGTTAGGGTTAGGGTTAGGGTTAGGGTTAGGGTTAGGGTTAGGGTTAGGGTTAGGGTTAGTTTTAGGGTTTGCGTTAGGGTTAGGGTTAGGGTTAGGGTTAGGGTTAGATTCGAACAACAAACAACAAACACCTATTAGGGGTGTCCTGAGTTGGGAAAGCTAAAAAACCACTTCATTTGCTGATCAGAGCTTTCCTTGAGGAGTTAGACCAAAGTGTATCTCAGAAATGGCGAAATATCTCAATTCAACCAGATAGTGTTATTTTTGAACCAAAGCTCAGATTCAAATAACAAACACCTATTAGGTGTTTCCTCAATCGAGAAAGCTAAAAAACCACTCCATTTGGTGATCAGAGCTTTCCCAGAGGACTTAAACCAAAGTGTATCTCAGAAATGGCGAAATATCTCAATTCAACCAGAAAGTGTTACTTTTGAACAAAAGCTCTGATTTGTTAGGGTTAGGGTTAGGGTTAGGGTTAGGGTTAGGGTTAGGGTTAGGGTTCGGGTTCGGGTTAGGGTTAGGGTTAGGGTTAGGGTTAGGGTTAGGGTTAGATTCGAACAACAAACAACAAACACCTATTAGGGGTGTCCTGAGTCGGGAAAGCTAAAAAACCACTCTATTTGGTGATCAGAGCTTTTCCAGAGGACTTAAACCAAAGTGTATCTCAGAAATGGCGAAATATCTCAATTCAACCAGAAAGTGTTACTTTTGAACCAAAGCTCTGATGGGTTAGGGTTAGGGTTAGGGTTAGGGTTAGATTCGAACAACAAACAACAAACACCTATTCGGGGTGTCCTGAGTTGGGAAAGCTAAAAACCCACTTCATTCTCTGATCAGAGCTTTCCCTGCGGAGTTAGACCAAAGTATATCTCAGAATTGGGAAAAGAACTCAATTCAACCAGAAAGTGTTACTTTTGAACCAAAGCTCAGATTTGAACAATAAACACCTATTAGGGGTGTCCTGAGTCGGGAAAGCTAAAAAACCACTCCATTTGGTGATCAGAGCTTTCCCTGAGGAATGAGACCAAAGTGTATCTCAGAAATGGCGAGAGAACTCAATTCGACCAGAAAGTGTTACTTTTGAACCAAAGCTCAGATTCGAAACACAAACACCTATTAGGGGTGTCCTGAGTTGGGAAAGCTAAAAAACCACTCCGTTTGGTGATCAGAGCTTTCCCTGAGGAGTTCAACCAAAGTGTATCTCAGAATTGGCAAAAGAACTCAATTCAACCAGAAAGTTACTTTTGAACCAAAGCTCAGATTCAAACAACAAACACCTATTAGGGGTTTCCTCAATCGGGAAAGCTAAAAAACCACTCCATTTGTTGATCCGAGCTTTCCTAGATGACTTAAACCAAAGTGTATCTCAGAAATGGCGAAATATCTCAATTCAACCAGAAAGTGTTACTTTTGAACAAAAGGGCTGATTCGATCAACAAACACATATTAGGGCTGTCCTGAGTCGGGAAAGCTAAAAAACCACTTCATTCACTGATCAGAGCTTTGCCTGTGGAGTTAGACCAACCATATCTCAGAATTGGCGAAAGAACTCAATTCAACCAGAAAGTGTTACTTTTGAACCAAAGCTCTGATTGGTTAGGGTTAGGGTTAGGGTTAGGGTTAGGGTTAGGGTTAGGGTTAGGGTTAGGGTTAGGGTTAGGGTTAGGGTTAGGGTTAGGGTTAGGGTTAGGGTTAGGGTTAGGGTTAGGGTTAGGGTTAGGGTTAGGGTTAGGGTTAGGGTTAGGGTTAGGGTTAGGGTTAGGGTTAGGGTTAGGGTTAGGGTTAGATTCGAACAAGCAAACAACAAACACCTATTAGGGGTGTCCTGAGTTGGGAAAGCTAAAAAACCACTTCATTTGCTGATCAGAGCTTTCCTTGAGGAGTTAGACCAAAGTGTATCTCAGAAATGGCGAAATATCTCAATTCAACCAGATAGTGTTATTTTTGAACCAAAGCTCAGATTCAAATAACAAACACCTATTAGGTGTTTCCTCAATCGAGAAAGCTAAAAAACCACTCCATTTGGTGATCAGAGCTTTCCCAGAGGACTTAAACCAAAGTGTATCTTAGAAATGGCGAAATATCTCAATTCAACCAGAAAGTGTTACTTTTGAACAAAAGCTCTGATTTGTTAGGGTTAGGGTTAGGGTTAGGGTTAGGGTTCGGGTTCGGGTTCGGGTTCGGGTTAGGGTTAGGGTTAGGGTTAGGGTTAGGGTTAGGGTTAGGGTTAGGGTTAGGGTTAGATTCGAACAACAAACAACAAACACCTATTAGGGGTGTCCTGAGTCGGGAAAGCTAAAAAACCACTCTATTTGGTGATCAGAGCTTTTCCAGAGGACTTAAACCAAAGTGTATCTCAGAAATGGCGAAATATCTCAATTCAACCAGAAAGTGTTACTTTTGAACAAAAGCGCTGATTCAAACAACAAACACCTATTAGGGGTGTCCTGAGTCGGGAAAGCTAAAAAACCACTCCATTTGGTGATCAGAGCTTTCCCTGAGGAGTTAGACCAAAGTATATCTCAGAATTCGGAAAAGAATTCAATTCAACCAGAAAGTGTTACTTTTGATCCAAAGCTCTGATTTGTTGTTAGGGTTATGGTTATGGTTATGGTTAGGGTAAGGGTTAGGGTTAGGGTTAGGGTTAGGGTTAGGGTTAGGGTTAGGGTTAGGGTTAGGGTTAGGGTTAGGGTTAGGGTTAGATTCGAACAACAAACAACAAACACCTATTAGGGGTGTCCTGAGTTGGGAAAGGTAAAAAACCACTCTTTTTGGTGATCAGAGCTTTCCCTGAGGAGTGAGACCAAAGTGTATCTCAGAATTGGCGAAAGAACTCAATTCAGGCAGAAAGTTTTACTTTTGAACCAAAGCTCTGATTCGAACAACAAACATCTATTAGGGGTATCCTGATTCGAGAAAGGTAAAAAACCATTCCGTTTTGTGATCAGAGCTTTCCCTGAGGAGTTAGACCCAAGTGTATCTCAGAATTGGCGAAAGAACTCAATCCAACCAGAGTTACTTTTGAACAAAAGGGCTGATTCGAACAACAAACACCTATTCTGGCAGTCTTGAGTCGGGAAAGCTAAAAAACCACTTCATTCGCTGATCAGAGCTTTCCCTGAGGAGTCAGACCAAAGTGCATCTCAGAATTGGCAAAAGAACTCAATTCAACCAGAAAGTGTTACTTTTGAACCAAAGCTCTGATGGGTTAGGGTTAGGGTTAGGGTTAGAGTTAGGGTTAGGGTTAAAGTTAGATTCGAACAACAAAGAACAAACACCTATTAGGGGTGTCCTGAGTTGGGAAAGCTAAAAAACCACTCCATTCACTGATCAGAGCTTTCCCAGAGGACTTAAACCAAAGTGTATTTCAGAAATGGCGAAATATCTCAATTCAACCAGAAAGTGTTACTTTTGAACAAAAGCGCTGATTCGAACAACAAACACCTATTAGGGGTGTCCTGAGTCGGGAAAGCTAAAAAACCACTCCATTTGGTGATCAGAGCTTTCCCTGAGGAATGAGACCAAAGTGTATCTCAGAAATGGCGAGAGAACTCAATTCAACCAGAAAGTGTTACTTTTGAACCAAAGCTCTGATGGGTTAGGGTTAGGGTTAGGGTTAGGGTTAGGGTTAGATTCGAACAACAAACAACAAACACCTATTAGGGGTGTCCTGAGTTGGGAAAGCTAAAAAACAACTTCATTCTCTGATCAGAGCTTTCCCTGCGGAGTTAGACCAAAGTATATCTCAGAATTGGGAAAAGAACTCAATTCAACCAGAAAGTGTTACTTTTGAACCAAAGCTCAGATTTGAACAATAAACACCTATTAGGGGTGTCCTGAGTCGGGAAAGGTAAAAAACCACTCCATTCACTGATCAGAGCTTTCCCAGAGGACTTAAACCAAAGTGTATTTCAGAAATGGCGAAATATCTCAATTCAACCAGAAAGTGTTACTTTTGAACAAAAGTACAACAACAAACAACAACAAACATCTATTAGAGGTATCCTGAGTCGAGAAAGCTAAAAAACCATTCCGTATTGTGATCAGAGTTTCCCTGAGGAGTTTGACCAAAGTGTATCTCAGAATTGGCAAAAGAACTCAATTCGACCAGAAAGTTACTTTTGAACCAAAGCTCAGATTCGAAACACAAACACCTATTAGGGGTGTCCTGAGTCGGGAAAGCTAAAAAACCACTCCGTTTGGTGATCAGAGCTTTCCCTGAGGAATGAGACCAAAGTGTATCAGAATTGGTGAAAGAACTCAATTCAACCAGAAAGTTCCTTTTGAACCAAAGCTCAGATTCAAACAACAAACACCTATTAGGGGTTTCCTCAATCGGGAAAGCTAAAAAACCACTCCATTTGGTGATCAGAGCTTTCCCTGAGGAATGAGACCAAAGTGTATCTCAGAAATGGCGAGAGAACTCAATTCAACCAGAAAGTGTTACTTTTGAACCAAAGCTCTGATGGGTTAGGGTTAGGGTTAGGGTTAGGGTTAGGGTTAGATTCGAACAACAAACAACAAACACCTATTAGGGGTGTCCTGAGTTGGGAAAGCTAAAAAACAACTTCATTCTCTGATCAGAGCTTTCCCTGCGGAGTTATACCAAAGTATATCTCAGAATTGGGAAAAGAACTCAATTCAACCAGAAAGTGTTACTTTTGAACCAAAGCTCAGATTTGAACAATAAACACCTATTAGGGGTGTCCTGAGTCGGGAAAGGTAAAAAACCACTCCATTCACTGATCAGAGCTTTCCCAGAGGACTTAAACCAAAGTGTATTTCAGAAATGGCGAAATATCTCAATTCAACCAGAAAGTGTTACTTTTGAACAAAAGTACAACAACAAACAACAACAAACATCTATTAGAGGTATCCTGAGTCGAGAAAGCTAAAAAACCATTCCGTATTGTGATCAGAGTTTCCCTGAGGAGTTTGACCAAAGTGTATCTCAGAATTGGCAAAAGAACTCAATTCGACCAGAAAGTTACTTTTGAACCAAAGCTCAGATTCGAAACACAAACACCTATTAGGGGTGTCCTGAGTTGGGAAAGCTAAAAAACCACTCCGTTTGGTGATCAGAGCTTTCCCTGAGGAGTTCAACCAAAGTGTATCTCAGAATTGGCAAAAGAACTCAATTCAACCAGAAAGTTCCTTTTGAACCAAAGCTCAGATTCAAACAACAAACACCTATTAGGGGTTTCCTCAATCGGGAAAGGTAAAAAACCACTCCATTTGTTGATCCGAGCTTTCCTAGAGGACTTAAACCAAAGTGTATCTCAGAAATGGCGAAATATCTCAATTCAACCAGAAAGTGTTACTTTTGAACAAAAGGGCTGATTCGATCAACAAACACATATTAGGCCTGTCCTGAGTCGGGAAAGCTAAAAAACCACTTCATTCACTGATCAGAGCTTTGCCTGTGGAGTTAGACCAAACCATATCTCAGAATTGGCGAAAGAACTCAATTCAACCAGAAAGTGTTACTTTTGAACCAAAGCTCTGATTTGATAGGGTTAGGGTTAGGGTTAGGGTTAGGGTTAGGGTTAGGGTTAGGGTTAGGGTTAGGGTTAGGGTTAGGGTTAGGGTTAGGGTTAGGGTTAGGGTTAGGGTTAGGGTTAGGGTTAGGGTTAGGGTTAGATTCGAACAAGCAAACAACAAACACCTATTAGGGGTGTCCTGAGTTGGGAAAGCTAAAAAACCACTTCATTTGCTGATCAGAGCTTTCCTTGAGGAGTTAGACCAAAGTGTATCTCAGAAATGGCGAAATATCTCAATTCAACCAGATAGTGTTATTTTTGAACCAAAGCTCAGATTCAAATAACAAACACCTATTAGGGGTGTCCTGAGTCGGGACAGCTAAAAAACCACTTCATTCGCTGATCAGAGCTTTCTCTGTGGAGTTAGACCAAACTGTATCTCAGAATTGGCGAAAGAACTCAATTCAACTACAAAACGTTACTTTTGACCCAGCGATCAGATTTGAACAAGAAACACATATTAGTGGTGTCCTGAGTTGGGAAAGCTAGACAACCACTCAATTTGGTGATCAGAGCTTTCCCTGAGGAGTTACTCCAAAGTGTATCTCAGAATTGGCAGAATAACTCAATTCAACTAGAAAATGTTACTTTTGAACCAAAGCTCAGATTCGAACACCAAACACCTATTAGTGGTGTCCTGAGTCGGGAAAGCGAAAAAACCACTCTATTTGGTGATCTGAGGTTTCCCTGATGAGTTACACCCAAGCGTATCTCAGAATTGGAAAAAGAAATGAATTCAACCAAAAACGTTACTTTTGACACAGAGCTCAGATTCGAACAGCAAACACCTATTAGTTGTGTCCTGAGTTGGGAAAGCTAAAAAACCACTCAATTTGATGATGAGAGCTTTCCCTGAGGAGTTACTCCAAAGTGTATCTCAGAATTGGCAGAATAACTCAATTCAACTAGAAAACGTTACTTTTGATCCAGAGCTCAGATTTGAACAACAAACACATATTAGTGTTGTCCTGAGATGGGGAAACTAAAAAACCACTCCCTGAGGAGTTAGACCAAAGCGTATCTCACAAATGGCAAAAGAACTGAATTCAACCAAAAAACGTTACTTTTGAACCAAAGCTGAGATTCGAACAACAAACACCTATTAGTTGTGTCCTGTCGGGAAAGATGAAAAACCACTCCTTTTGGTGATCTGAGGTTTCCCTGAGGAGTTACATCAAAGCGTATCTCAGAATTGGAAAACGAAATGAATTCAACCAAAAACGTTACTTTTGACACAGAGCTCAGATTCGAACAACAAACACCTGTTAGTGGTGTCCTGACTTGGGAAAGCTAAAAAACCACTCCACTTGGTGATCTGAGGTTTCCCTGAGGAATTACTCCAAAGTGTATCTCAGAATTGGCAGAAAACTCAATTCAACTAGAAAACGTTACTTTTGAACCAGAGATCAGATTCGAACAAGAAAACACCTATTAGTGGTTTCCTGAGTCGGGAAAGCTGGCTGGGGAATTCTGGGAGTATAAGTCTGCCAAGGTTAAAGTTGCCAAGGTTGGAGAGCCCTGGACCACAGCAGTAAAAGAACATGTCATTTTTAACACCTGTTCTTTCCAATCTGAGATTGTTTGCTTTGTCCTTCAAGGAAATTTTGGGTCTCACTTCCTGGTGAGGAAGGTTTGCTATGAACAAATTTAAGATGGGAAGACATGTCACTCACACTTGATATTGCTCAGTGTAAATAAGTCAAGCAGAGCAGGAGGTTGATATGATACTTATCCAGCTGTGTGTTGGCAAATCAAGTTGTGCACCTAAAGATGGATCATTATCAGAACTCATACAGCTAAGGCCATGTGTAAGATTTATTGGTCCTGAATCAAAAGCAGTAGTGACATTTCTCAACAAAGGCAGGTGAATTTTGCTGGGAGTGGACCTTCTGCCACAGAGGAAGGTGGAATATTGCTTCTGCCAAAGTGGCAAGAATGTGAATGTTTACAGCTAACTTTGGGGAAGGTATGAGAGAGCCATTAAGGGAGATGTGGAGGAAGATTTATATGCTCACTAGCTGACAATCTGTTGCCTGGGGCAAATGTCTGGACCAAACATAATTTCTAATGTTGAATTTTCCTCCTTACCAGAGGAAGCCCCTTGTGGAGTACGTGAAGATATTATCCCATGGCAACTCCACTCTACTGTACAGTAGAATCCATTTAAAGCCACAACAAATTGTTTCTTAGCAGAACACACACACCAAGGGGTGTTAGGGGTGTCTTACCCTCAGAGTATATGTTTCCAGAGAGTAAATCATCTTTGTACCAAGTTTGGTTGAAATTGCACTACTGGTTCGGCCAAACCAGTCTGAACCAGTAGGAACCCACCTCACACACAGCCATATGTATGTAGTATGTATGTATGTATGTATGTATGTATGTATGTATGTATGTGTATGTATATATATATACATATGTATGTTTGTGTATGTATGTAGTTTGTAGTTTGTAGTTTATTATGATTTATAGGCCGCCCTTTTCCCTGAGGGGACTCAGGGCGGCTTACAATACATGGGAAGGGGGGTGCAAAACAAAAACACAAGACAGTGCATAAATAAAAATAAAACAATAAAACACAACTTTCATTCAACATTCGGGTGGGGCAAATTAGAATCTTATCCCCAGGCCTGACGGGATAGCCAGATCCTAAGGGCTGTGCGGAAGGTCTGGACGGTGGTGAGGGTGCGAATCTCCAGGGGGAGATCGTTCCAAAGGGTCGGAGCTGCTACTGAGAAGGCTCTCCTCCGCGTAGTCGCCAGTTGGCACTGACTGGCGGATGGAACTCGGAGGAGGCCTAATCTGTGCGATCTAATCGGTCGAAGGGAGGTAATCGGCAGGAGGCGGTCTATGTATGTGTGTGCGTGTGTATGTATGTATGTGTGTATATGTATGTGTATATGTGTATATGTGTTTGTGTGTGTGTGTATGTGTGTGTGTGTGTGTCTTGGCATATTCGGGTCTTTTCCCATGTAAGATTGAGAGTATGTTGGTGACTTTTCAACGAGATCCCACTCGCCATCTTCGGGCTGGTGCCTTCGGCTTCGTGCTTGTGTGAGCAAACCATGATCGGAGCTGCTGTCTTTCTATAAATATTGGTGGGGTGTGGGTGGAGTGCTGGCTTTGTTGCTGTAAGCAGGTTGGTTGGATGTGTTGTTACATTTTGATTAGTTGATGGAGTTGATGTATGCAGGTTAGTCAGCTGTTTCGTAACATCCTGTGTGACTGAGGTACTAGCTGTGTGCCCATTAGTCTTTTGTGTTGTAACGACCTGGGTAATGGACTGTGTGATGACATCCTGAGCTTTAGTGTAGTGATATCCTGAGTCTTGTGCTGCAACATCCTGGGAGGTTGGCTGCATTGTAATATCCTGAGCCTTTGCATTGTAACCTCCTGAGTTCTGTGATGTAATGTCCTGGGCAGATGGCTGTGATGTAACATCCTGGGTTTTGGTTTGGCTCCGAGTTTGTGGCCTGGCCATGTGTTCATGGTGTGTGTTAGTGTGTCAGTCAATCAAGATGTAACAACACAGCCAACCAACCCGCTTACAGCAACAAAGCCAGCACTCCACCCACACACACCAATATTTATAGAAAGACGGCAGCTCTGATCTTGTTTTGCTCGCACAAGCACAAAGCCAAAGGCACCAGTCTGAAGATGGTGAGTGGGACCTCATCGAAACGTTGCCAAGATACTCTCAATGTTACATGGGAAAAGACCCGAATATGCCAAGACCTGCATACCTGTACCCGTGAAAACATTATATATATATAATGTTACATATATATATTGTTTGTTTATCAGCACAAATATAACAAATGTAACAAAAAGGCAACAGTAAAAAATATTGGGTTTCTGTCTGGATGGTCTCTTGTGACGAGCCGAAGGACAGAGAATGGAAGTGTGATCTTCCTCCCATATTTGGGCATACCAGGGGTTGTGACTTTAAATATATACCTTTCACCCTGGCCTGGCTGATAAGGAGTCGAGCTCTGTAGCTCAATGGTTAACACATCTGCCTAAGAGGCAATAGAGCACAGGTTCGATTCCCAGCGGGGGTATGGCTGGCTGATGAGAGCTAGATAGCTTGAAGTAGATCTATACTAGTCTCCCTTTGTTTGTTTATTAGCACAAATATAACAAATGTAACAAAAAGGCAACAGTAAAAAATATTGGGTTTCTGTCTGAATGGTCTCTTGTGACGAGCCGAAGGACAGAGAATGGAAGTGTGATCTTCCTCCCATATTTGGGCATACCAGGGGTTGTGACTTTAAATATGTGTGTGTGTGTGTGTGTGTGTGTGTGTGTGTGTGTTCGTAGATTTCATAGATATAGATATATATGATAAAAGGAAACAATTCCTTCAATATTTCATTGTTCTTCATTACCATGAAGAATATTCCTGGAATCGCTGCCATTCCAATTTCTTGATCTGACTGACCTAGCTTGAAGGTGTGTTAATTTTCTTTACTAATTTTTATTAATTTTATTAATTAATTTTATTAATTACAATTTTAATTGCTACCCATGATAGCAATACTCTAAACTATTCATCAAAATAAGCTATATGCTGAAAATTAGATCAAAGAAAAAAGAAATAGGGAGAAGAAAAAATAAAAATAAATAAAAGAATGAAGGGAAAAAAGCCGAAACAACATAATCCTACAATGCAATAAGGCTTTTCTGTTTATGGAGGAAATGAAAACCAGAACATAAAAAAAATCATGTTTATACAACTGCTTAAGAGTTAATTTTTGATTCCCAATTAAAACCCATTCAGAATATCCAATTTTGCCTTTCAAAAACAAGAGATGACAAATGTTTAGTCAGCTTTTAGAATTGGTTGATTAATATCTAACCAGTGGACATCCTCTCATCAGTGGTGGGATTCAAATTTTTGACTAACAGTTCTGTGGGTGTGGTGTGGCTTGGGGAGCATGGCTTGGTGGGCGTGGCTTGGTGGGTGTGGCAGGGGAAGGATACTGCAAAATCCCCATTCCCTCCCCACCCCACTAACCTGCTTTCCAGCTCTGTTCTCCTGTGCAGGGCAATAGAAGGAGACCCAGCCAATCAGCTGGGATGCCAGTCAGCTTGGACTTGGGAGGCAGGGAATCGATGGGGGCGGAACCAGTCAGAGGTGGTATTTGCCAGTTCTCCTCAAAATTTCCACTGCCAGTTCATTAAGGAATCCAGTAGAAGTAAACAAAAAATACATTTTTGTTTGACTAGGTCAAAATGGAGGAGGACAATGAAAAAAAAAGGATTTTTTAAAGATGACTTCATTTCTAACTGATTTAAGTGCAGGGGATGAGCAGTTCAAAGCTGCAGGGCAAAACCACCCTTAGACAGCAAAACCTCTGTTTGGGAACCACACTAATGATGTTACATAGGTGGGTAATAATGCCTATGGAAATTCTCAATCATCCAAGTCATGATTGTCCCAAAGTTAGTTTTTTTCCAAAAGGCAACTGGAGTTTCTTCAATTTTTTTTCTTTGAAAATGTTTTGTTTCTCACCCAAGGAGCTTCTTCCATTCTGAAGAATTAGATGTTTTCTGAAGAACTAAAGAAGCTTTGTGGCTGAGAAGCGGAACATTTTCAAAAGAAAAAAAAAACAAGAATCTCCAGTTGCCTTTTGAAAAATGACACCTTTGGGATAGTTGGGCAATGAAACATCTACAATCAACCAAGTTCAGAGAGGATCCAAGCCTCCATAGTTCATCCCTAAGTTACAGGTATTCTCTTCTAATGCACTACTACTTTTGGTACATTAGACCATATGTATTGTTCTTAAGCATTTATAATTAGAATTATTATTTAGGAAGAAGGCTGAAATATACTCACTGAATTAAGAGGCACTATTCTACTTCAGTAGGGCAAAAGTCTAGTTCAGGGGTGTCAAACTCAAGGCCCAGGGGCTGAATTTGTCCGACAGGGTGCTTAGATCTGGCCCGCAGGGCTGCCCTGGAACCAGCAAAGGACTGGTCCCTGGTGCCTCCCGAGCTCTGTTCTCAGGGAAAACAGAGCTCAGGAGAGCTATGCGCGGTCCTCCTGAGCTCCGTTTTCACTGGCAGAGGATTGCAGGAAGCCATTGCAGCTGAAAATGGAACTCAGGAGCCTGTTTTCGCTAGCAGAGTGCTCAGGCCACCACAGGTGCCCCTGACACAAGTGATGTTGAGCTGGCCAAGTCCACCCTGGGCACACCCACCCTGGCCCCCTGAGGTCAATGAAATCGAGTTTGACACCCCTGGCCTCGTTGATGATTTGATCATCTCACCCTAGTGCATAAATAACTCAGACTGGAACATTTTCTTTCGGATGTGGCTCAATGCCTATAAACATTTTTTATGCCAGTGTAATATGGAAATGATAGGAAGGGGAGAGCAAATCAAAACTGAAACAAGAGTTTCAGAGCACCCAAAAGAGTAATGTGCTCATTGTTCTTGTGTTTGTGTCTGCCTTAAGACATTAAAGATGCATGTATGCATGTTGAAAACAAAGATGATTTCTATATTGATATATCAGCCAGTCAACCAATGCAAACAAATTTTAGTTAACTAGAGTCAATAAGCTCACAGCCCTCTGTGATCACACAGAGTTGGCCTTCTCAGGGTGCCGTCGGCCAGACAGTGTCGGCTAGTGACCCCCAGGGGGAGAGCCTTCTCTGTGGGAGCGCCTTCCCTCTGGGATGAGCTGCCCCCGGAGCTTCGTATAATCCCCGACCTCCAGTCCTTCCGACGTGCCCTAAAAAGTTGGCTTTTCCAGCAAGCCAGCCTGGCCTGAACAAAATAAAATAAATTATTGATCATTGTTAATTTTAATTCCATTTTTTTAAAAAAAATGTCATTGTCAATTTTAATTGAGTTTGGGATATTCTATTTAATTTTTTTTAACTTTTGTATTATGTGTTTCTTTTAATGTTGTACGCCGCCCTGAGTCCTTGGGAGAAGGGCGGCATATAAATCTAATAAACCTAAACCTAACCTAAACCTTATTTTTTTATAGTGAATTAGGTAACCTAAGTTACAATTAACCCCAATATAATTGTATAAGATGTGCAAAAGTACTCAGTTGCTACCAGTTCTTCTGCGATTCAGAAGTTCCTGAAAAATCAAAGTGTGACTCCTACACTTTCCTCCCACCCCCACCCCACCTTTACACCCTCATGGCAACTCTGGAAGCTCATGACTTGATTTGGTTTTAGAGCTGCAGGAGACGTCAACAAGCGTCAAGAAGAAGCATTGTGCTGCCGACAACCTTGCCAGCCTGGGGCTGAGGACTGCGTGTGAGTGTGAGTCAGACAGATGGCTGAAAGAATATGTGCAGAGAAAACAGGTCTGTGAATAGTTCGCCACGAATCAACTGCCTGCTGCTCCCCTGACATTGCAGAAGTGATCTTTGCAAGCTGATCAGTTCATTTTGTGGCTTGAAAGGGGCTGATGTGTACAAGAAGGAGAAAGATTTATGTTGCAATCCAGAGACATTTGATTCATCATCCTCCTTCCACCACTGTAAACTGTAGCCAAATAATTCAGTGTAATGTAAGGTGATATTATCAGGGCCACAGTGGCTCAGTGGCTAAGACGCTGAGCTTGTCGATCAAAAATGTCGGCAGTTCGAATCCCTAGTGCTGCGTTATGGAGTGAGCTCCCATTACTTGTCCCAGCTTTTTCCAACCTAGCAGTTTGAAAGCATGTAAAAATGCAAGTAGAAAAATAGGGACCACCTTTGGTGGGAAGGTAACAGCATTACATGCACTTTCAGCATTTAGTCATGTTGGCCACATGACCACAGAGACATCTTTGGACAGTGCTGGTGTCAGGTTCCAAATAGCATCCAAAAGTAAATCAGAGTCCAAGGCAAAGTATTGTTCAAAGTTCTAATTTATTAAGAGAGCCATGTTGGCACATCTGAGAAAACCCAAACCTGAAGGCTTCCCGGTTTTCCCACCCGGTTGAAAGTTCAAGATCTTGCCCCCACACCCACAAGTCCATTACATGGTCCAATCTTCCACTGCCATGCTGGCAAGCTTCCACCCATCCAGTTCTGGTCAGGTGCAGAGGTGCAGAGATGAAGACCTTGGCTTTCTAGAAAGAATGTTGTTATGGGTTACAAACGAGGAGAGGGCTTAAGAACACCCACAAGTGTCTGGACACCCACAAGTGTCTGGAGAATTTGTGGGTGTTCTTAAGCCCTCTCCTCGTTTGGAAAAGAATTACAAAGAGGCAGTCTACTCACCCGCTCTTTATTCTGCTGCAGTTGTCAGTTCCATTCAAAACTGAAGTCTTCAGTTCATCATTTCTTACCAGGGAGTCCCAAGGGAAAAAAAAGGAAAATGAGATTCGACTTGAACATTTAGAGCTTGAGATGCTAGTTACACATTCAAGGGGAAGCATGAAAGAGCCTCTTGAAGTTTAGAAGTTGGAAAATTCTGGAGCAGAAGGAAACATATGTATTTTATCAGAATATCAATAATTTTAAATTTACCAGATGTGAAGGTCCAGAAGTAGTTAGGTGCCCTTCTGATTGAAAGTGATTTGCACTACTGTCCAGGGGTGATTTGCACTACTGTCCAGGGGGGAATCAATTTGGGAATCAGATTTATGGATAATGCAATCAACAGCATATTTCAGGAAGATACATTGAAAATGAAGGGAATTGTTGATTAAATTGGAGAGTTATAGACTATGCTGTATTTTCTTAATTCGGGGAGAATATGGAGCCCTGTTGTAAAACCCCAATATCCTACAGACCTAATCAACATGACTAATGAAGTTGATGGAAGCTGAAATCCAAGAATGTCTTGTTCTCTCTTGGCCAAAAGAAGTGGTCATTCTAGCAGTAGAAAACTAAGTTGGTGCACAACCAAAATCCACTATATTTTTCTATGATTAATCTATGCAACTATGGAAAAAGTTTCAGGTATGTCAACAGAATATTGAGAAATTCATTCCAAGATCAAATTCAGAGATGCAGAATTTGGAAGAAAGGCACACAAATCTCCAGAAAGTGTCAAGGGATGAAAGTTGCAGTGAACAGAATTGGCATAAGCATAGGTGGGCTGAGAAGGAGCCACTATGCTAATGCTGCTTGCTGCAATTTTTCTTTCTTCTTTTTAAAAGATTATTAAAATATTTTAATACCTCAGACAAAGGTTAGGCAGGCAAAGAGGCAACAATCATAATTATTTTACTGTTTTAGAGTTAAAACAAAGCAAAACTATCAGCATCAAAGCAATAAAAATGGATTTTTTTTTACCCACACTTGTGATGGCTTGATTTAAGTCAGTTTGAAGTGCAGTGTCTTTTGTCAGCATAAAATTGTACATGTTGACAATTAGGTTATATTTGTATGTGGAGGCATAGATGTAAAACACTGAACAGCAGGTAAAATTGGGGAAACAAAATGCTAGCAGAAGAAATGCTTACCCCCAGTGAGAGAGTGAAATCATTCAGTCCAAAATCTGAGTTTATTTTGCTGCTTCCAAATCTATGGCAGAGAATGAGGTGAATAAAACATCATTTTCAGAAGTTCTTTCTATTTTATAAGCAACAATCCTGTAGTGTTTTGTAAGGTAGGCCAGTATTTTAAACTTATTATGCAGAAAGGGAGCTGTGGCTGAGTAAGAAGATTGAATCTTCTAAGGATTTCAGGACTGAAAAGAAGATTTCACTCAAAATATCTTTTTTTTTTTGGTTGGATAATACATCACCACTTCTCATGTGTCAACCCCCCCTCTTATTCTTTCTTACTCTTCCTTGCTGAAACTCTTAGTAGAAAAGCTTCAGGAGGTCTATAACTTCTGGAGATAAATGTCTATTCAAGCCTAGCTTCTACCATAGAAGATCCATCACTGCTTCCCGACTTGTCACTGAATTGCTCCTTCGTTAATTAGGAACACCGTTCTTTTACAGCAATACACAAATTCATTCTGCCTTATTACCATTCAGGACACACTGCCCAAGACCACTCCCCATACCTCTGCCTTCCCCCTTCCTTTTCCCAAGCCCCTATGATGTGTCAAGTGGTGTCAGCTGTTCTTTGATGTCAGCCTCTGTCACACAGAGGCAGAATTTTTGACTGCACCTTAGAAGAGCTTAAAGATCAGGGGCAAACGGTGCCGTCCTCCCCTCCTTCCTGCTGGATGCAGCCTGTCAATCTTCCACTTCTGCGCAGAGAGCTAAACCCACCCATAGCGTTATTGCCTGCTGCCACGCTTTATCACAGCCATCCCCCAAATTTGATTTACGCAGTCTTCAGCCAGATCAGCAGATGGGAAGACCCTTTTGGGCATGTGAGGTGTGACTATGAACATTTAAAGAAGTGACACGAATATCTGTGGGCTCAGAAGGCAAGTTATTCCATTTCCCCTTTGACAAGCATCAGCTGGAACTTCTGTTAAGTTCCTCCACTTAGGAATCCTTGTTCTTGCACTGAGCTTCTCTTGTCTTTGCTTGATCACACCTGTAGGAGAACAATGCTAGCAGTCAAGCGGAGCACTGTAGCCTAAGAAAAGGCAGGCTGATTTTGGACTCCTCTGTTTGCCGCCTATCACCCCTACCATCTGACTGGAAGATACAGCAGGCAAAGAAATGGCTGTAGAGAACACTACCAGAATCGCTTTCCTAAGGAATTCCTCCAGCTTTCCTGCCAGGAATGAATCAAGTAAGTTGGGGATGGAGGGGTTTGCATGGTAAATGAAGCAGATAACTTTTCGGAGAATGCAAACACAGGATTAGCTCCTGGAAGATATTGCATTCCCAGTCCTACTCTCAGCCTTCAACACTTCAGGGAGATTTAGCAAATACCAAATCTGATGATTTCACATTACTGCTCTAATTTGGCATCTCATTGCAATCCTTGCCCTTTTAACAAATGGAAACAGTTCAGTTCCAAAATAATGGAAAGAAAGAACAACATATTTTTTAACTTGTAGAGGCTGATTTTTAGGAATAGATATTGGGTGCCCTAGCCACCTTGTATCTAATATCTTATCTCCCCTCCCCCGCCCCCCCAGCAATGCAATAGGTTGGGTAAATGGATTAATTTCAGCACCAACATCCATGGACAGCACCCTTGGATTGCTGCTTGATGTTTTCTGCAGGAAGGCGCCCTATTAGCTTTACAAAAAGCTAAAAGGATGGAAATTGATGGGGGAGGGGGAGAAAAGCTTGTTTTAAGAGCTAGCAAAGCAATTTCTGAACATTTTAGCAACTGTTTTTAGTCTTCTTTTTATTTGAAACATTAAATCTGTTTGCCAGCTTGCTTTTTATATAAATTTAATAGTTCAAGAATAATTTCGAAATAAGTCCTAAGAATTTCAAAGGACTTACTTCCAGATATATTTGCCTATGTATATTGTTGTCTTAAGAAAAAGGCAATGCTTTGGAAGTAAATTGAAATAAATTATTTGAACTATGTAATAAAGACCATTAATGGTTCAGAAAGTAATTTCCTAGCATTTTCTGATCCACAGGCAAACAAATAACAGCAAAGCATACCCCCCCCCAAAAAAATTTTTTTTCATGTAGTAGAAGAGGTAATATTAAAAGCTGTTAAAATGTGTGGTTATACTATAAAATGATGACACATGTCATAACTGAATGTATAAAACACTAGTTACACTTTACCAGGAAGTCAAACTGTCATGTGGTTGCCAGAAAGCAACCTAAACCAACAGATTTACATTTGAGTAGAATTTTTCTATGATGAACTGTAAGTCCTATTTCTATATTTAGGATCCTGAATGCATGAAATAACAAGCTTTTAAGAAGGATGAAATAAGATTTAATTAAAACTATTCAGCCAAGACGCTCACATTTTAAAAAAGAAGGGGTACCACTGAATTTTTGATAAAGTTGGTATTTTGGGTATTTGGGGGGGTATTGTTGGAAGCAAGATTAAAGTAAAAGTGTTTAACCTCTAATAGTTTTTAAATACCTGTCTCAGTTAGATTTTTTAATGGAAAAAATGAAATAAAAGGAGCTGAGCATTCCAGCTTTTTCCCAGTTAGACTCAGGAACTGTTTTCACCTCCCAGAAGCTGTCATCCCCACCTCCAATTAAAAAGTGCACCAATCCACAAAATGTTAATATAACCCTGCAGTCTTGATGCAACAATATAACAATTTAAATTCTTATTCACCCATGAAATGTTTGGATTGATTATTACCTCTGGTTCATTTTCTGGATTGGTCACCTCATTTAGTAGTTTGATCACTATCTCTAAATTAATCACTAATTACTTGTATCAAGTAATTATTGTAAGAGAATGGGGAAGAACCACCTACATGTTCCACTTTTGGGTGAAAGTAACATGACAAAAGAGACATCTGCCTCTTGAATTATATCTAATGATAGAGTAGTCATTAAGCCAACTCATCAGAGTTGGAATCTCACGGCACAAAATAGGAACTCCCTTCTGAGGAAGATGGCCAGGTATAAATCCATACATATCCACGTTCATAAAATAATAACTCTAAAACAAGAGGCACAGCGGGGTTTTCGCTCATTTGTTTGTTTTAGAAGATGCCACAGGACTTATTATTATGAGATGAAAGAACAAACGTTTTTTAAAGTCACTTGCTACTTTATTAGTATTGAAATACTTTTTTTTCTAAAAAAAGGGGGGGAACCTAAGTGATGTATTGAGGACATATTTTTATCAGTTGGTTTTCTCTGAGTATTTTAACTGCTAATCAGTTAAAGGATATAGCCCTAACAATTTAAGAAAAGATTGACAGAAAAGAAGAGAGAAGAGAGAAAATATTGAGAGAAGAAAATATTGAAAAGTGAGAGAAGAGCTTAAATGAGAGAATTACCTTGGTTCCATATTACTTCTTCTCCTGAAATCTATATGACAGATTATGTATTATTCCTCTTCTCATTGGCACTTTCCAATCAGCCATACTGCAGCGCTTAACAATACTTCCAACCAAAAAAGTGGATCCTTCCATTCTACTGGAATATTATAGACTAAACTATCTAATGGTCTACTGACACTAAAGAGCTCTAACAATTGTTGATCTGTTATGACTATCTCAAGGGAAATAAATGGCCTTATTTCTCAAGCATGGTGCTCAGCTTCTAAAAAGCCCCATTATATGGCAGGCCACACAAAACACACACATTAGTTGCTTTCACCCATGATGTTTTAGGCATACCCTTTAAACATTGTAAGTAATGTGTGATTTGTGCCATGGATTTTTTTTTTCATATTTGCTTGGACAAACTTTGGGGGACTGGAGACTATACTGAATATTTTTGGAGAGAGCAAGGACTGCCTGTAAACAGGGACATGCAATGATGGCGAGTGAAGCCAGTGTCAGTCCTGGAAGCCATTTTGAGCATTGGATGTTCAGCCTTACCACATTTAGTCTGTGGGAAATTGGGAGGGGTGGGTTGTATGGAGCTGGGGAGATATATAGTCATAATAACATTCCTTTCTCAGAGAGTCAAGGACATCTTGCCCTGCATCTGGAGTGGCGTGACTTGGAGGCATCTCCAGTTGGGATGGTGCTTTAATTGGGCCATGTGATGGACATGTGGGTGCTGGCCTGGGTAGGTACTTGGACTTTGATTTGGGTGGGGAAAACCTGGAAGCTTTCAGATTTGGGTTTTCCCAGATGTGCCAATATGACAGCTCTAATAAAATGGAACTTTGAGGAACTTCAATCTTGGAGTCTTCTTTTGTTGGGGGTGTTATTTAGAATCCTGACAGTCAGAGATGGACTGTTCTGATGGGATACATTTGGGAACAACATCATTTATTAGCTTTCTATGTTTTCTCTCTTAATATGGCAGCAACTATACCACTGATATTTGGAAATGGTAGCAAAGAGGTGCTTCAAGAGCTGAATAAAAGGAGGGGGAAATGATCACATCTTGCCACAGGGCCTAAAATCACCCATCCCTACCAGGATAAACTGTATATGTTCATTGAAGTCTAAGTGTAGTCTGATTAAGCAGGTTTTGAGGATGAAGAAGCAATATAATAATTGTGTGCCTAATAGAGTAGAGTAGAGTAGAGTAGAGTAGAGTAGAGTAGAGTAGAGTAGAGTAGAGTAGAGAATGGACTTGACTCGAATAGAATAGAATAGAATCTTCCAGTGTTGGAGTATTACAATTTCTGGAGGCAAGTTGTTCCACTAATTAAGTAATTGTTCTAATTGTCAGAAAATTTCTCCTTAGTTCTAGGTTGCTTCTCTCCTTGATTAGTTTCCACCCATTGCTTCTTGTCCCTCTTCTTTGTGGCAACCCCTGAGATATTGGAACACTGCTATCATATCTCCCCTAGTCCTTCTTTTCATTAGACTAGACATACCCAATTCCAGCACATACCTTAAGACTTTGATGTCACAGTAATCTTGCTTTGAGCCAGTCCTCACCTGGCATGACCAAGTTAGCTTTATTGATTCAAGATGCTTGTCACTTAAATGCTTTTCACTTTCACAATTATGGACTTTGGTGAATTTCAGTCTACTTCATCATCCTATTCTCACAAGCTTAAGAAGCAGAGACAAGAACTGACAGGAAAGCATGGCAGTAAATCCAATTTAGTTTTCTGTTAGGATACTGTCAGCTCCTCTCCATTAGTTAATTAGGAAAGAATGACCATGAGACTCCATGCGTAGAAATCAAATGTACTTTTACTAATTAAAAATGGTTAAAGGCAATGCATAGCGAAGTCTGGTTAATTAGGCACGAAAACAGTTGATATATAGAATAGCCCATTCCCCACCCCTTGGCATCATAGACCCAGTCCAATCATAAGTCTTCCAAATGTCAGGTGCAAGATAACTTCAAAAGGCATCACGAAGATGGAATGTCGGTGCCGTTAGACCTGGCAGGAAACACCCACGCATGCGTAGTTCAGTCAGTCGGTAGACTCCAGAAACTTCCACCAGCACAATGAGTAACCCCTCCCAAATACCATGCCCTCCCTCCCCGTTTCATGGCAGCTGAAGCAATAGCAAAGCAAAAGCTGACATCCGTCCGTCCCCCGGAAAAAAGGCGATCAGGCCTGTAAAATGAAAAAAAACACAGACAGACAGACAAACAACAAAACAGATAAGAAAAATGGGGGGGGGGAGAGAAAATTAAGGCTTGTCAGGATAAGCAGCATAAAACTTCCGAAGTAGTCGGGGAGCAGGAACATGGGACTTGTCAACCCATTCCGTGTGGGAGGGGGGAAAATGTTTCCAAGCAACTAAGTACTGGACGCGGTTACGCCGCCTGCGGGAGTCCAAAATCTCACGGACTTCAAAGTGTTGTTCCCCGTCAATCAACAATGGAGGAGGAGGAGGAGTATCAGGCGGACGTAAAGCTGAAACACGAACAGGCTTAATGAGGTTAACGTGGAACACGTTATGCAACTTGTTCATCATCACGTGATGAACACGATTGAGATGCTTAGGCAGTTGCAAACGAACGGAAACAGGATTGATGATCTTGAGGATGGGGAAAGGACCAACATACTTAGGCCCCAATTTTCTGGATTTTTGAGTGGTCTGAAGGAACTTTGTGGACAAGTAGACCAAGTCACCCTCCTTGTACTGATAAGGCTGAGCACGCTTCTTATCAGCTTGTTTCTTATGAGCGCGATGAGCAGCATCCAACGTAGCAAGAGTCAAAGGCCAAACACGGCTGAGACGCTCACTCCAATCAGCGATGGAAGAAACTTGCGGCTGGTCACGAGGCAACTCAGGAATAGGAACAAAGTCCTGACCAAAAACAACCCGGAAAGGGGTAAAACCAGTACTGGTATGAACAGAATTGTTGTAGGCCACCTCCGCGTGCGGCAACAAGTCCACCCAATCATCCTGCTGATAATTAATGAAACAACGTAAGTACTGTTCTAGAACAGAATTAGTCCTCTCACAGGCCCCGTTAGTCTGAGGATGGTGGGCGGAGCTAAGGCCCTGGGCGGAGCCAATGCGTTTAAGAAATTCCTTCCAGAAGGTTGAGGTGAATTGGACCCCTCTATCAGAAATAATACGATCAGGCACTCCATGCAACCGGTAAACGTGGGAGATGAAGAGTTTGGCGAGAGCCTTAGCAGAAGGAATCTTGTGGCAAGGTATAAAATGAACTTGTTTGGAAAATAAGTCCGTAACGACCCAAATGACGGTGTGCCCCTGGCTCTCAGGAAGCTCGACAATGAAGTCCATCGAAATTTCCTTCCAAGGGGCGACAGGTCGTGCCACAGACTGGAGCAGCCCTTGTGGTTTCCCAGGCGGCCTCTTAGCGGCAGCACAAACCGGGCAACTGCCCACATAAAGTTCAATGTCCTTTTTCAAAGAGGGCCACCAGAATTGCCTCTTGACTAGATGTAAGGTTTTGACGAAGCCAAAGTGACCCACCAGTTTGGAATCGTGAGCCCGTTGGAGAACGACGAGATGAAGAGAGGCGGGCACATAAAGCTTGGCACCGATCCACGGTAGATCGTCCCTCACCGTGCACTCATCTTGATGTTTCTGGATCCAGTCGTCCTGGGGAAGGGCGCGTTTGAGGTCAGACAGAAAATCTTGAGGCACCTCCACTTTCGAGCGTGCTTGCTGGCGAGTGACCACCGGAGCCGCCAGGCTGGAAGTGGGAACAACAGGTTGAACAACACTCAGTTTGGAGCAGTTGTATTGAGGAAGTCTGGACAAAGCGTCCGCCATGAAATTTTTCCCTCCAGGGATGTACTTGAGCGTGAAATTGAAACGGTTGAAATGTTGGGCCCACCGCATTTGTTTAGGGGATAGACAGCGCGGGGTCCTCAACGCCTCCAAATTCTTGTGGTCAGTCCACACCTCAAAAGGGTGCTTAGCGCCCTCCAGAAAATGGCACCATGTGGTTAGGGCCCATCGCACCGCAAACGCCTCCTTCTCCCAAACGGCCCAACGTCTCTCAGTGTCCGTGAGCTTGCGAGAGGTGTAGGCGCATGGTTGTTGGCTTGTAGCAAGACGGCCCCAACGGCGACATCACTGGCATCAGCTTGGACGACGAAAGGCTTGTCCATGTCGGGATGTTTGAGGACGGGCTCCGCAGCGAACAGGCGTTTTAGTCTTTCGAAAGCAGCTTGGCATTCCATGGTCCAATCCAGTGGTTTGCTAGGCTTAGGTCTAGGCCCACCCTTGGACTTCAACAAATTTGTGATAGGAAGTGCAATTTTGGCAAAAGAAGGAATGAACTGACGGTAGAAGTTAGCAAAACCCAAAAATTTCTGCAACTGCCTGCGTGTTCGGGGTGCTTCCCACTCAGTGACCACTTTCACTTTTCCAGGGTCCATCTCAATGCCAGCGGGAGAGATGCGATAACCGCAATTGCTTCTGCCTCTCCTCCTTAGCACATTTGAGCCTCATTAAATCCAGTTCAATGTCTGCCACGTTTTCAAACCAAACAGTTAAGTGTTTGGGAAGGTGGCGATTAACACATTGTTGATAAATATCTTCATCCAAGCCCAAAGCAAATTTGTCCAAAAGGGCTTCTTCACCCCAACCTCTCATGTAATTACATAGGTGTTGAAACTCCTGAATGTACTCGGACACTGGCCTGTCCTCCTGCGCGAGGGTCATAAATTTCAGTTTGCCCCGTTTCTCAGTCAGGGGGTCATCAAAACGTCTCTTGAAGGCTCCCATAACCGCATTGAAATTCCTCAGGAGGGGGGAATTTGATTGGTGTAAGACTGTTCCCCAGTCAGAGGCCTCTCCGTCTAATGCAAGCAAAACCATGCGTATTCTCAAGGTATCTGATTCAAAATCAGGCCCATAGATTTCCATGTAATTATAAACTTGCATGATGAAAGACCCCAGCTTCTTAGGGTTTCCATCATATTTCACAGGTAATGGGGGGACTTTAGCCATTCTGCGTCTTCTGGGGAGGGGGGGCCCTGGTCTGGCAGCACCCCTGGCAGGGGGGGTGAAGCTGCTCGTGGGTTTTCTTGCTCCCATCCCCTCTCGGCCTCTTCACCCTCCCCAAATCTTTGCCCAAAGTACCTCTGTTCCAAGTAATCAGGTTGATCTTTTTCCTGGGGTCTTCGTTCGGCTCCCGCCTCAAACGGCCTTTCCTGGTGTCTTCTTCTGGTAACGGCTGCATCCCAGTTTGCCCCCTCCTCTCTTTGTCCCACCGACATGGACTAACGGGGAGGGGGGGACTAGCAGGGCTCGATATCTCCAGCTGAGCCAATTCTTCAGGAAACAAGATATCAGTGGTTTCTTTGTCCTTTTCTCCATCGCTGGCTGGCGAAGACATTTTTTTTTTCTGTTCTGTCTCCTTGAAGTTTTGCACCTTCCACGGTAGATTGTAGTCTCCTGGAAAGGTGGTTTTGAGACTTCGCTACCTGTCAGCTCCTCTCCATTAGTTAATTAGGAAAGAATGACCATGAGACTCCATGCGTAGAAATCAAATGTACTTTTACTAATTAAAAATGGTTAAAGGCAATGCATAGCGAAGTCTGGTTAATTAGGCACGAAAACAGTTGATATATAGAATAGCCCATTCCCCACCCCTTGGCATCATAGACCCAGTCCAATCATAAGTCTTCCAAATGTCAGGTGCAAGATAACTTCAAAAGGCATCACGAAGATGGAATGTCGGTGCCGTTAGACCTGGCGGGAAACACCCACGCATGCGTAGTTCAGTCAGTCGGTAGACTCCAGAAACTTCCACCAGCACAATGAGTAACCCCTCCCAAATACCATGCCCTCCCTCCCCGTTTCATGGCAGCTGAAGCAATAGCAAAGCAGAAGCTGACAGATAGTAACAATTTAGCAGCTTCTCCTCCTCCTCCAGAAAAGGACTAGAACTTAGAAGTATCTGCAGGGAGGGATGGAAAGAATTTTCATCTTGCTACTTAAAATAAACTTTTTTCCCATGATGTGTATTTCATTTTTATTTTATTTCATAAATAAATTGTTTGGAGTTTAGCTATATGCATCTACTAAACCTCAGTGGTAAAAAAAAACGGGCATCAGGACAAACAGTTAAGTCTACATATTTTGCTCTAAGATATAATACTACCATATGTCTACCTATGAACGGTATTGGCGTGAAAACATAATTTTTCTTCTTTGCTAAAATCAAGCCTGCCACTTTTTGATTGTCTTCCTTTCATTAAAAAGTGATATCTTGCCAATCTATGCAAGAGCTGGAGTTCAGTGTTCTGTTTGCACTCCAGGTGGCACTATGGAAGGCAAAGTTGGGCTGTGATAATTCTTGACTTTCATTGTTGAATGAGAGCCACAGATGCACATATCAGAGGCACCCTGTCTTTTCTATTAAGCTACATTGGATGAACTCTTTTAGTTGACTCATGTGCATTCCAGGTCCGCTTGGCTCATAAAATTAAGCACCTGAAAGCTTTCTGAGCATAGAAATGAGCTCCCAGTCTCATTAAGACTGGACTCCAGATGCCTCAGAATCCAAAGATCCTGTGCCTTCAGAAGAAGAACTGGCAGATATCTTTCACTGGTAATGGAACAGAAAAAATATTTCCTTATTGAAATTCTGCCTGTCATACAGTTGTTCAAGTCACAGGAAACTTCCTTGGAAAAAGAAAAGGAAACCAAAGAACACTAATTATATTCATTTTTGATTGAGTGTAGCCTTTTTTTTGGGGGGGGGGGACACTTTCCAATGGCTCAGAGTGCATCTTTGGACAGAAAAACACTAAGAGTTCTGAAAATGTTCAATTAGCTTAAAATTCTAGATATGGATGACTACAGTTGAGGAGTGACTGTCCATTACTGTACTGCGGAACATCAATTTCTGTTTTCTGTTTAATTTTAATTTTAATAGATTTGTCCTCTGCCGTTCTCTTTCCATATATTAGGACAGCTATTTCAAACTTTGAATGGAGCTAGATTGGACCTTCTATAGTGTGGGGAAAGGCATGTAGAAATATAGGACCGAGTTGATATGCCATTTAAAATTGTGAATGACAGAAAGTCACTGAGTCAAGAATTCTTAATAAGTGTCATAATGAAACTTTAACCTAAGAAACTGGGATTTCTGCTCCATAGGATTTTTATCCAGTCCTGTATCCTTTCCTATGATACCGGTTGTATATCTTTCTCCAAGTAACAGTAAAAGCACAGGAGATAAAAATGGCAGGAAATGGATTTCAGATTAAAGGTTAGAGCTAAACAACTGTTATAAGAAAATGTCTGTATTTTGTCATCCTTACATTTGCGCTTGATTTTATCAAAGTCACAGAGTTGTGTTTCTGAAGTTGATGATGGTTCCAATGGATGAAATCATTTTGGTGTTCATAGGAGAGGAGAGAAATGCCCCAAAAATGTATGGTAGTAGAGTAGAAAAAGAAGTAAATACCACCCCACAGGCTACATGGGTACATGGACAACAACAACACTGTTAGGAATCCTGTTCTTCTTTCGACATCTTTTTCCACTTAAGTGTAATCTGTAAATTTTCTATTGCAGTTCACAGAACAGGGAAAAACATGCTTAAGGTAGCTTGAATGCAATCATATAGACTTCATTATTAATTTGTTTATTTATTAAATTTAGACACCACCCATCTCAGTGTCTAAGTGACTCTAGGTGGTTTACAGATATACTGGATAGGTAACATAGGAAAGGGTACAGGACAGTTTCTTTTCAGTTTTACATGGTGTTATAGAGAATTAAAAAGGGACTTGGCTCAGTGGCTAAGATGCTGAGCTTATGGATCAGAAAGGTCAGCAGTTTGGCGATTCGAATTCCTAGCACCACATAACAGAGTGAGCTCCAGTTACTTATCCCAGCTTCTTCCAACCTAGCAGTTCAAAAGCATGTAAAAATGTAAGTAGGAAAATAGGAACCACCTTTAGTCGGAAGGTAACAGCATTCCATGCACTTTTAGCATTTAGTCATGTTGGCCACATGACCACAGAGACATCTTTGGACAGTGCTGGTGTCAGGTTCCAAATAGCATCCAAAAGTAAATCAGAGTCCAAGGCAAAGTATTGTTCAAAGTTCTAATTTATTAAGAGAGCCATGTTGGCACATCTGGGAAAACCCAAACCTGAAGGCTTCCCGGTTTTCCCACCCAGTTGAAAGTTCAAGATCTTGCCCCCATACCCACAAGTCCATTACATGGTCCAATCTTCCACTGCCATGCTGGCAGCTTCCACCCATCCAGTTCTGGTCAGGTGCAGAGGTGCGAGATGAAGACCTTGGCTTTCTAGAAAGAATTTTGTTATGGCTACATATCCTCTAACTCCGTACAATCCCCCCTCCCATTTTCCCACAATAGAAAATGCATAGTAGAATAATAGAAAGTGTGGCAGGATTGAGATCCACAAGAGAATATAGCTGCAGGCCTGACAGCTGGCTCTTTGAAATGGAGATGAGCCCCCTAGAGTCGGAAATGACTAGCACATATGTGCAAGGGGAACCTTTACCTATAGAGAGTTAATCAGAGTTTTCCAGTGACCCCAGGGGCATTTCTTTGAATTAATAACTAGCTGGAGAAAACATTATTCTAGTTCAGACACCACTGAAATGCTGTCAATTCAGTCCACGGTAGTAATTTATCTTCCTACAAATTAGCTATGCTGAGACATCTGTTTTTGTAAAATCGACCAGGGAAGAATGTTCTAACAGAAAAATAGATTGTTCTGTTAGATTTAGATGAATGACGTGTTGTATCATCACTGCATCCAGATTGCATAAAGCATCTATTTTTTTAAAAATCACCATTAAGTAAACTCCTCTAATCTAGTTCTTAAAATTAATGATTAAAGCATGAGCTTTTTACATTAGTATTTGGCATGAGGAAGACAGATTTTCCAGTGTTTCCTCTTAGCAAACAGGTTTTTATGGTTTTAATAATTTGGAAGAGGAGAAATTCATTAGGCAATTATGCCTTTCCATCTCAGGAGCATAGGAAGCTGCTTACACCTGCTGTGTTCACTTGGCACATTGAAAGGGAAACTAAGCACATTTTAGCTTGGTATGCACTTTGCAAATCAATCTTATTTGGTTTAGGGTCCAGTTATTATTTAGCATATGATGAGAACATCACAGAAGAGAAGTAGACATATACACACAATCCACATAATTATATATAGAAAGCTTCTATCAGGGTACAGCAATGTTCCCTCTAATTTTTTTTCCGTGTGAGCGGAAAAGTATAGTGTTTGAGCAGCACATTTTCATACCTGAGCACCTGGATTTTTTTCATAGATGTCACCCAAGACAACGAACTTAGTGTTATTTGAAACTCAATTCTACCATATAAATATCCATTAAGTAAAGAAATCCCCCTATACAGGTAGTCCTCAATCTACGACCATAATTGAGCCCAAAGTTTCTATTGCTAAGTGAGACATTTGTTAAGTGAGTTTTGCCCCATTTTACAACCTTTCTTGCTACAGTTAAGTGAATCACTGCGGTTAAATCAGTAACCTGGTTGTTAAGTCAGTCTGACTTTCCTACTGACTTTCCTTGGCAGATGGTTGCAAAAGGTGACCCAGGACACCGCAACCATCATAAATATGAGGCAATTGCCAAAGATCCAAATTTTGATTCTATGACCATGGGGATGCTGCAATGATCATGTGTGAAGAACAGCTGTCATTCACTTTTTTCAGTGCTGATGTAGCTTTAGTCATTAAGTGAACTGTTGTAAGTTGAGGACTATACTTTCCCCCTTACTATCCAATAGTCTGCAGTGATATTAGCAAGTTATGAATAAATTACCAACTGATATAGATTAGCAATTGGAGCACTTAAAGAAGCAAACAAAGAGGGGAGAGGAAGGAAGGGAGGAAGGAAAGAAGGGAGAGGGAGAGAGAGACAGAGACAGAGGGAGAGACAAAAAAGGAAAGAGGAGAAAGAGAAAAAGAAAGGGGAGAGGAGGGTGGGAGGATAAGAAAAAGAGGCAGAAAAAAGAAAGAGAGAAAGAGGAAAGGAAGAAAGAAGGAAGGAAGGAAGGAAAGAAAAAAGGAAGAAAGAAAAGAGGAGAGGAGAGAAGGAATAGAGGCCAAAAAAGCAAACAAGGAAAAGTAGGGAAAAAACTTTCACTGGAAAACACTATTTTTCCATCAGTGCAAAACTTTCCTAAACAAGGTTAATTTTCTGGATTTTGACTTTCCGGTCCAGGTGGACCAAGAAGCCTTTATTTTCTTTTTCTAAAATCAAAATCTGCGGAGCACCAGCTCAACTCCCCCTTCCTGCGAAAAAAAGTGGCTGTGTCTTGAGGGTAGTTTTGAACCAGGTCTCTTAAATCCTAGTCCAGCGCCTTAACTATTAAGCCCCTCAAGGAATGTGTAAAATAGCCCTTCCTAGGGCTTCGTCCTGTTTTTTGTCAGAAGTAAACTCTGGTAACAAATGGGGAATTATAATAACCCCAATCAATTTTGCTTTCTGTAAACTGTGTCTCAAATTATTAAAATGTCACTGCCCGTTTTATAATTTCAATAAAATTGTTAGAGACACATGATTCTTTCTAGCATGATTTCATACAAAAGCATTTTAAAGGTTTTAATGTGTTATTGAGAATAAATAAAGATTAACATTAGGCATAGAATTATAAAGTGTGAGTGGATTAAAATAGAATTCAACTATTATCACAGTCCCTTCCTACCACTGTATGGCTCCAAGGTGCTAAGGCACCCTCATGTATTGTAGATCCAAAATGAAAGTCTCTAAGAATATGGGTTATTGTGAGGGGTATTTTTTTCTCTTAAGTTTTTTAAAATTAAAATTTCCTAATTGGTGCGTAAAATATGTTGCAAAGCAAGTCTCCAGCTTCTTCATTTCTGCATTCTGAAATATTTTTTCCTGTGTGAAAGCTATTCATAAGGTTGGTTTTATTCCTGAATATCTAGTAAATAAGCTTATATTTCTCCTATATTCTGAAGTTATACCAATCTTCTTGTGTTTTAATTTCAGACATAACATTTTTGTCTCTGATTGCATTGAAAAACAGAAGAAACAGATAATGTTAGAAAACTTGGGCGGGGGGGAGACGATGCCGCTGCGCCCGGGACCCCTCCTGTCCCTCGGGGCGGCGCTGATGTCTCTCTTGTGGGGCGGGGGGTTGCGGGGAGTTCCTGGAAGCGAGGAGGTGGGGGGGGAGATAGCCAGGGTCCGCGTTTGGATCTTTCTCCCGGCCTCCAGCTCTTTCCCCAGAAGGAAACGCCTTCCTTCCTCCGCGTTACGCTGAGCCTCGTTTAAAGGCTGCGGTTTTGAGCTCAGGCAAGATGGGAACAAAGGGGGGTTTTTGCACAGAGCTTCTTCAGCTCTGACAGGATTATGGGGAATGGGAGGATTTCTATGCCTTGCGGACAGCTGGGCATTTGCATCCCCCACTTCCAGCAGCCATTGCTGGTCCAACACGATTTTCCTCCCCTGGGATGGCAGCGGAGCCCCGGGGCTGCTTCTTCTGCGTCCGCTGGACTGTGGGGCTGGGAAGGGGGCAGGAAGAGCGGCGGGGCTGGCTGTGGCCGGTGGTGGCAGGCTGGTTCACCTCCTCCTCCTCCAACAGGCAACAGCACTGCCGGATCCAGTTGTAGCCGCCTGCAAAACGTTTCCTTTACAGAGTTTCTCTGCGCGGCAGATAGAAACTCTGCACGGGGCTTTCTTGCAAGGTGCGCGGCCGCGCAGCCGCGCACCTTAGAGGGAACAGTGGGGTACAGCATGGCCTCATAACTAGATGCCCAATTCAGTTATCCAAACAATTCAGTTATCCACCTCTGGTGCTGCTTCGTGCAGTTCTTCTAAGGAACCAGAGAATGCATGCCATGGGCAATCTTGCACAACATATTTAATAGTTTGCATCAGTGGCAGGATTCAGCCACTTCGGTCCGGTTCAGGCAAACCAGTTATTAAATTGCTGGCTGGCCCTGCCCCTTCCTGCCCATCCCTTCCAGAAGTCCCTACATGCCCTGTTTTGGCTCCCAGGTAAGTGCAGGGAGGCCTACTGGGCCCACAACAGGGCAGGTTTGTGTGGCGTGGGCCCCCTGCTTCCCATTTTTTCTCCCAGGAGGCTGCAGGGAGGCCAGGTGCTGCCTGTCACACACCATGGCCACGCCCACCCCACCCACGCACACCCATGCAGTCATTAGGGCAGAGAACTGGTTGTTAAATTATTTGAATCCCACCACTGGTTTGCATATCAGCACCATCATTGAAACAAGTTGAATCTTTCCATCCTCATTGGTACAGAGCAGAGGCATTTCTTGCAGTATCACACCTAATTCTGTTTAATTTCATCTAGAATGAGGCAGGTTAAAACCAGGTGGTGTCAACTGTCCAGTTGGCGAATCTAGAAAAAGAAACTTCTAGGACAGCAATGACAAACCTTTTTTGGCTCATGTGCCATAAGTGGGGGGAGCGCAGGTGGGTCGTGCGCAGGTGTGCCGCAACCATAATGCAATGTGCGACCCTACCCAGTGTGCATGCGAACATGACAGGCACTTCCCCCATTTTTTGCATGCTTTTTTCGCCCTCCCCAGGCTCCAGAGGCTATATAGGAGCTTGGGGAGGGCAAAAAAAGCCTCCCCACCCCCCTGGAGGCCCTCTGGAGCCTTCAGGGACCTTCAAGAGGCTTCCTGAAGGTTCCAGAGGACTAAAAACTACCCTATGTGCTTGTAGGGCTGTTTTTAGTCCTCTGGAGCCTTCAGGGACCTTCCGGAGGCTCCGGATGACTAAACATGGCCAGTTTGCTCGTAGGGCTGTTTTTAGTCCTCCGGAGCCTTCAGAGACCTTCTGGAGACTTCCCTGAAGGCTCCTGAGGACTACAAATTACCCTACAAGGAAACTGGACTTCTGGTTTGCCCGTAGGGCCATTTTTTGCGCTCCGGAGGCTTCAGGGAAGTTCCTGAAGCCTCCTGAGGGCCTCCGGATGACTAAAAGCAACCGGTTTGCTTGTAGGGTCATTTTTATTCCTCCAGAGACTTCAGGGAAGTCTCTGGAAGGTCCTTGAAGGCTCCGAAGGGCTTAAATCAGCCCTACGAGCAAGCAAACTTCCAGTTTGCCCATAGGGCCATTTTTTTGCACTCTGGAGGCTTCAGGGAAGCTCCTGAAGCCTCCTGATGGCCTCCAGGGCAGCTGGGGGAGGCTGTTTTTGCCCTCCCTATTAGGCCTCTGAATCCTGGGAAGGCCGTTTTTTGTCCTCCGGAGCCTTCAGGGAACCCTCCTGAAGGTCCCTGAAGGCTCTGGAGGACTAAAATCACCACTACAAGCAACCTGGAAGTGACTTCTGGTTTGCTCGTAGGGTCGTTTTTTGCCCTCCGGAGGCTTCAGGGAAGCTACTGAAGCCTCTGGAGGGCCTCGGGGAGGGGCACAGAGGCTGATTTCACCCTCCCCAGGCTCCTATAAAGCCTCTGGAGCCTGGGGAGGGCAAAAAAAGCATGCAAAAAATGGGGGGGTCGCGCTTGTCATGGGCCCATGCGTTCTGGGTGTGTGTGTCACACATTACATTATGTGTGTGGCACACCCACACATGACCCCCCTGCGCTCCCGCTGCATATGGCACGCGAGCCAAAAAAGGTTCGCCATCGCTGACCTAGTCCATGTATATTTTGTCATTAAGCTCCTGCAGACACAGGAGCCTGACATCTCCTGCTTTTTGTGAACCATTTGAACATTACAAAAGTGATCTCTATATTCAAAATGTTACTCAAGATGGGATTATTTTAGGTTCATGAAAATGAATGATCTGGACAAGAAAGTTCTTGGCAGGGAAATCACTTTGATCCTGTGCAGCCTTTGAGATTAGATGCTCTGACATCTGCTGCTTTCAAATATTTCTGTGCATTCCCCACTTCCCCTAGCTTATTAGAATTTGATTGATCCTGTGTTCATGGGGTGTAAGCCAGGTGATAAGCATGCTTGGTGGTAGCCCTCACATTGTGCGACAACTTAGCTCCAAATTAGTACCAGGAAAAGTTACTTGTGGAACATCTTGACTCCTATTAGTACAGGGGACTCCCAACCTCCTTGCTTTTATGAAGCATATTATATGGGTACCAGAGGCTGGTTGCTCCCGGTTTGGCCTGGATTGAGTGAACCAGTAATGGCGGCAGCAGGAGGCTCCACCCACCCACCTGGACGCTTCTGCGCATGCACAGAAGCATTGCGTGCACAAGGACGAGCAAAACAGTAGCCCTGGGATTTGTAACCCACCTCTCATGGATACTATATGTGTTTTTTCTTAGGTAGCTCTCATAATTAGTTGAATGTAATTTTGAATTGTTCTAATTCTATTGTGAATGATTGTTTGAACTTCCTTTTCTTATTCCCTCTTTTTCTTATTCTCTCTCCCTTTTCCTCCCCTTCTCTGTTTCTTTGATCAGGATTGGAAAGGACAGCTCCTTACAACAATGTGATCATGCCTAGCTTGTTTGGCATCATTTGCTTTCTTGGCATAGTTGGGAATCTTATTGTAATCTACACCATCATCAAAAAGAAGAAACTTCAGTGCAAGCAGACAGTGCCGGATATCTTCATTTTCAACCTTTCCATTGTAGACTTGCTATTCCTGCTGGGCATGCCCTTTCTCATCCACCAACTCCTTGGCAACGGTTCCTGGTATTTCGGAGCTCCATTGTGCACTATCATCACCGCTCTGGATACCCACAGCCAGATTACGAGCACCAACATTCTGACAGTTATGACCTTAGATCGTTACCTGGCAACGGTCTATCCTCTGAGGTCCACTTATGTCCGAACGCCATGTATGGCAACCTTGGTTATCAGCCTGGTGTGGCTCCTCTCATTTTTGACCATCATCCCTGTGTGGATGTATGCAGGACTGATGCCTTTGGATGATGGGACTGTCCGGTGTGCTCTTTTGCTTCCCAACCCCGAGACTGATATCTACTGGTTCACCATCTACCAGTTCATGCTAGCTTTTGCAATTCCACTGATCATCATATGCGTGGTGTACTTCAAAATCCTCCAGCATATGGCCACCACTATTGTGCCCTTACCACAGAGACGCCTCCGGGCTCGTACCAAGAAGGTCACTCAGATGGCTGTTGCCATCTGCTCTGCTTTCTTCATTTGCTGGGCACCCTTCTATATCCTTCAGCTGGCCCACTTGGGAATAGGCACCCCTTCTGTTGCCTTCTTCTATGCCTACAACTTTGCCATCAGCTTAGGCTATGCCAACAGCTGCCTCAATCCTTTCCTCTACATTGCCCTAAGTGAGACTTTCAAGCGCCAGTTTATGGTAGCAATCCATCCAGCCAAAGAACACTTCAGGGTAAACAACCACAACCACAGTATGATGGAAGCCAGTGTGTGCCTGAAGCTTGCCCCAGAATCCACTCAACAGACTCGGTTTTTGGAGGAGTTTTCCCCACGTTCCTTGCCTGTGACGGTTGCAGTTCACTAGTGTCTTTCCTAAGAGATTCGTAGTTCTGCTATTTGAAGCCCAAGTTATATGTTTTCCTTCGCAGTCATCCAACACATGATAAATGTGTGGCTTCCTCAGAACAACTGCTAGGTACAAGTCAATGAGGTGTTAATGGGAATCTGAAATGTGCAAATGCTAATAGGTCATTTATTCTGATACATGAAGGGAGGGATGAAATAATTGCTGAGAGGATTGGAGGCAAGTATCCACTTGAAAACTATTGAAGAGTCATAATGTAGAAATCATCCCATCAATAACATATAAATGAGCAACCAAACATCCCTCCCTTCTTCCATATGTATCAATGTAAGGCACCTGATACCAGACGGCTATGAATGGTAAACATCAATAAAACATCGTTTAAAAACAATCAATTAAGAAAAGCACAATTGCTGTCATACACACCTCTCCCCAGAGGACAGGCAGATTGTGCATCATCTCGTGGCACATTAGACTCCAGAGGATGCTCCTCTCATTTGCCTGGGAACAAGCTTTATTAAACGGTTTCATGGACCTTTTTTAGTTCCTGGTTTCTCATTGAGTGAAATAATGTCTGCTTCGTGCCAAATTGCCATTGCAAAAAAATAGTATAAAATCAAATCCATTGTAGGCTTAACTAATCATGCATGACGTAAACAAAGTGAGGATCTGGGAACATTTCATTACAAGTAGTTCTCGCTTAACAATTGGTTGTTTAATGACCATCCAAAATACAATGAATTTTTTAAAATTACTACCTACACACACACACACACACACACACACACACACACGAGATTGCATTTGGGGCACTTGGCAACTTCCTTATATTTACAACTGGTTGCAGTTTCCCAGGGATTTTGCAATTGTTTTTGCAGTTTTCCAGGAGAGACGTCTGAACACTATCCAGTTCTCACAGGCAACAATACCTCCCTACATTGTTGCCTATGATTTAGTGAACCATGATATAGAAATCCTGCAGCTTGCTGATATTCTTTGGCAGTAAGGAATGGCCTTGAAAGAAGGAGGAAGTGTAGATGCCAAGATAAGTGGGGCTTAAGACGATTTAAAAAAAAAACTAATTTGAGAAAACATCTCAGATAGGCCCAATATTAGATCACACAATGATAAAATGAGCTGGGGAGAAGCACATTCAGACTTGTAAGATTCTGTATGACAGCTGCTACAATAAAAGTCCTGCCTTTTGATGACATTAGGTTCTTAGACTGGTCTACCGTGTAGGCCAGGGATGTCAAACTGGGGGTACGTGAGCCAGATGTGTCACGTGCAGGCCACGCCCACCCCACCTCCGCAAATGGGAAACCCGTCGTGAAACATCATGTGACGGCAACGTGACGCCATAAATTTGACACTCGTGTTGTAGTCTTCACACTAAAACACAGGGTAGCATTTCCAACATAGAACTCTTGTTGCCTTCATGGCTGTATAGAAGAGGGAGGACTTCATTCAATGCCAGTTATTACTAGGGTGACCAGACGTACCGATTTCAGCGTGACAAGCACGCTTTATAACAAATTTTCCCGCGTCCCTTCACCTTTTAAAAAAGTCCCGATTTTCTGGCTTCATGTTGAAAGCCAGTGGATTTGCTTAAGAAATCCTAACTGGGGCAAGACAAAAGACACCCTGTCTAATCCCTCTCTCTCCCTGTCTCAGTACTTTCATTGAAGATATTAAAACGTTAAAGCAACAAAACGGACCTCCCCCCCCCCGTCGCGTTTACCTCATTTTATAAGAAAAAAATGATCTAGTACCATAGAGCTGCAGGAAATGGCTAGAGAGGTCGCCAGTGTTACTTCCTGGATTTTCCAAAGGGGAGGGGCACGGAGGTTGGAGGACTCCAAAATGGTGGGAAAGTTTCTTTGAAATTGACTTGGAGTTTCTGCCTGCTGGTAAGTGTGCTGGGTTTTTTTCTTTTATTTTTTAATGCATTTTAAAATAATGTAGGTTTTTAAAAATGTGCAGCTGCTGTTTTTTTATTCAAAGCAATATGTGATGTGCCATGGAAAAATCATTTAAAAAAAAAACCTGAAAGAACAAAAGGTTTTTTTTAGGGTATTTTCCTGATCAAAACTATAATTGTTTCTGCATGACACCCTTAATCACAAATAGCCAACTACACTTCATTCTAAATAGTTTTATTTCCTTTATTGTATGTGATTACTCAAGTCCAAAAACTGAGTTAATTGGATAAACTCAGCTCCACAATTTACTAAATATACAGTTTAGGAATTTCATGTATAGTATGCTGTCTCTTAGGTTTATTGAACATAGGAGAATAATATGAGAGGGATTTGATGTAAAATAAGCTCTTTTAATGAATTCAAAACCAACGCAGCAGACAAGACATGGGGGTGAACATAATACACACTTTAACAATATTTTTTTTTCTTTTAGCCATCAAATACTGCAGCAAGTGTGTCAGTAATAATAGCAAGACAGGCATAGGATTTTCCAGCCAGGTTAATTTTACTTTTTTATGGTTTTGATGTTGTATTTAATTTTATCTGTATTAGAAACTTATGAAGGCTGTGCAACATTTTGAGGTGATATAGAGTATGTAAAGGCATGAATACAGTAGAACCTCTGGTCACAACCATAATTCGTTCCATAATATTGGTCGCAAACTGATTTGGTCATGAATCAAACCAAAGTTTGGAAATTTGGCGCTTACCAAAAAAATGGTGCAGAAGGGGAAATCAGCAGCGGGGGGGAGGGGGGAGAATGTGAATATTTTGGTCAGAAGAGTTCGTGGCCTGAGGTTCTACTGTATAACATCTTCACTTAAGACTTAAGATTCACTTAAGATATAACATCTTCACTTAAGATTCACTTAAGAACTGTGGCAAGAAAGGTGGTATAGTGACCAAAGTTACAATGGCATTGAAAAAAGTGACTGATGACCATTTTTCACACTTAGCGACCATTTTCACACTTAACGACCGTTGCAGCATCCTCATGGTCACGCGATCAAAATTTTGATGTTTGGCAACAGATTCGTATTTATGATGGTTTCAGTGTCCTGGGGTCATATAATCACCTTTTGACAAAGTCAAATGGGGAAACCAGATTCACTTATGTTACTAACTTATCAGCTGCAGTTATTCACTTAAGAACTGTGGCAAGAAAGGTGATATAGTGACCAAAGTTACAATGGCATTGAAAAAAGTGACTGATGACCATTTTTCACACTTAGTGACCATTTTCACACTTAGCGACCGTTGCAGCATCCTCATGGTCACGTGATCAAAATTCGGATGTTTGGCAACAGTTACAATTTATATTTGTAAATTGTAGTTATGTTGAAATTAAAAAAAAACATTACAATACTATTTTTGCGTTGTATGAAAATTTTTGTTGCTCCGTATAAAACTTTTAATCAACCTCCCCCCCCCCCCCGGTCAAAGGTGTCCCTCTTTACCAATGTGAAAATCTGGTCACCTTAGTTATTACATGCCAGAGTGCTGCCAGGAGTTTAAAATTTGCACCTGCCATACTGTCCCTATTTACATATATAGCCTTTATAGGAAGAAAGTTAGATTCTTTCCCTCCCACCCCTTCTCCATTACCCCAGCAGGATGTTAATACTTTGAAGAGGTTTCACTGAGCAATGGAAAAGGTGTGGGCGGCCTAAGGCTATTCATTATAGTCTTGTGATGGGAAGGATAATGAAACGCAGGGGAAACTTTCTTTTTAAGAGAGATTACATGACTTCATTAAGTTAAACTGAAGTCAATGGAAGACTTTCCTCCTTTTTTTAAAAAAAAGAAAAAGACTTCTTCCCAAAAAAGGTTTTGCTGGAGGGAGGAAGTGCTCAAGATGCTTCGACTAATACCTTCAGCTGTGCTTTTAATTAAAGTGATAGATATGAAGGTTTCTACAGTGCTGAATAAGCTATGTGATGTGCTCATTCCAGCAAATGAGTAAGCCTCTTAAAAGTGATATGACAGCAAGTCTGATTTAAATTTGGCAGAAGGTAATGGCCATCCTGATTGGGGAGCCCAGCTTGGGTGCCTTGTTTAAAGAGCTCTCTTCAGAGGTGGGCTCCTATGGGTTCGCCCAGGTTTGGGAGAACCCATAGCTAACGTTATGGCCAGTTTGGAGAACCTCCAAATCTCACTCCTGGCTGGCCCTGCCAGTCCCTCTCCTCTCCTCCCACCCCTCCCAGGATTCTCCACGCGGCCCATTTTGGTTGTGAGGTAAGTGCAGGGCCCACGGGGAGACTTAAGGTGGGGGAAAAACAGGCCTCCCTGCAGGCCTCCGGAGCCCGGGGGAGGCAGTTTTCACCCTCCCAGAGGCTTGAGGAAAGCCTCCGGAGCCTGGGGAAGGAGAAAATGTCCCCCTCCCCTGCCGTGGTGCAAGTGGCCGACTAGGCCACACCCACCATGGCCATGCCCACCCAGCAACCGGGCAGAGAACCTGTTCCTGAAATTTTTGAAGACCACACCCCTAGCTCTCTTCTGCTGTGACTGACTAGCACCATGGTCAATCTTGTCCGGTGGTTGAAATCTAATGATACCGCTGGAGAATTACCCTCTCCTCTGTGCCAGGTTTCTGATAAACTTGTGCAGAAAGAAGCTGCCCCAGGAGAGAGAGTTGAATTGCTTTCTCCAGAATGTACCGGGCATGATTTCAAATCTGAGACTGGTTAGCAGCAACAGATGCTGCAAACTCAGATAGAAAATTTGAGGGCTGCTGTGTAAATATGTTATATTTTATGTTGGTAACAAAATGAAAATGGGAATGTAACTGGGGTGATGTTATATTTTGAATCTGCTAAGAATAAAGGTAGCTAGCTGCTTTAAAAAAAAATCCAAAATTTTTTTTGGGGAAGCGGCGGGACACTCAAACACTTTTACTGAAATTATATTCTCCATCTCTCTACCTACCTTTTGGAATTTCATGAATTTACCAGGAGTTAACAGACTAAAAAAAAACCCCATTCTCTAGCCTGCCTAACTGGTTTATATCCTCTATATGTAGTGTGGAATGGTTTGTTTTGACACAACTTTTCATATGTTGAGATAATGCAGTATTGTTGTGACTTATTTACTTACAGTACTTGATTTATACAGTATCTCTGGGCAACTAGTAGTATTTAAAGTCATAATACAAATAACACAACTATAACACAGTACATATAATTATAGCCAAGGTAAAAATCAATTAAAGGTAAAGGTTCCCCTTGCACATTTGTGCTAGTCATTTCCAACTCTAGGGGGCAGTGCTCATCTCTGTTTCAAAGCTGAAGAGCCAGTGCAGTCCGAAGACGTCTCCATCAGTAACGTGCGGTGAGGTTTATGGCTGGTGAGGCAGGCGGGCAAAAGCCGCCCTATGTCAACACAGCGCCGGGGCTTTCGGATGCCCCGCTGCTGTGTCCAACATAGAGGCATCCTGCATCTATGGCGGACACAGCGGTGGGGTGTCCCTGGCGCTGTGTCCACCATAGATGCGGGATGCCTCTATGTCGAACACAGCAGCAGGGCTTTTGGAAGGGCTCTACCACACCAAGGGAGAACCCATCTTTCTCCCCTCTCCTACAAAACAGCATCAGGAGAAAGGGGCAGATTATATTATATACACCCCACACTTAAAGTGGTTCCCCTTAACAGGAAACGGAAAATGATTATAAACATTCCTGCTGAATGGTCAGCCTCCTTGCTTTAACAATTTTGGATTGCCAAATTCAACTCAGACACTTCCCAGCTGAGGAATTTCCTACTTTTAAGTAACGAGGCTAGAATCGTCGTTGTCACAGTAACGGTTTCTAACAGATTTATTGTAAGAGGTCTAGCTACAGAGAGGATTCAGAACGCGGACAGCTCCTGACCAACTGACAGCTCTTTATATACCCGAGCTGTCAGTTGGCCAGCCAATGGGTGATCGGCTGTTCTCCCGCCAGCCGGCGGGTGCGCCGCAGCCAATCAGGTAACAGCTGCTCCGGCCCTGCCCGTCGGCTGGCGTGGGAGGACGCAACACCCCTTCCCCACATATAGCGCATGCATAGTTTCGTAGATATGCAGGTTGTCTGCGCACGCGCTGCGATCTTCTTAGTACAGGGGCGTCTTCTGAAGCAGAAGGAGGTGTCCGGCTGCCGTGACATGTCGGATGGGCTGGGCCAGGCCCGGAGCCAGAAGGAGATGGCCGAGGTAGGAATGGGTAGCTAAGTGGGCGGTGATGCTTGGCGCTGGAGGCGGCTCTAGTTGTCGGGGCTGCGGTTGGACGTGGCCGGGCAGGATTGGCAGCCGCTGGGCATGCAGGCCCCGGCCGAGGCATGCGCAGGATTCTGTTTTCGGGTGTAGATGATTGGGCGCCGGCTGGTGGTGGCTGGGTAGGACCAGTGGCCCTTGGGTATGCAGACCCTTGCTGCTGTCATTGATCTGGCATGGCTGCTGCAGCTGGAGGACCCGCCGGTGCACGGCGCCAAAGCTGGTTCACATGGAGCCTCCATACTCGTCCGTCGGCCAGCAGGACCCTGTAAGAGCAGGGCCCTGTTATCTCTGTCACAACCTCTGCCAGCCATTTCGGTTCCCCTGCATAATTTTGCGCGTACACTCCCTCACCCACCAGAAAACTCCTATGGGGGTCCGTTATATTAGGAGATGTGGGAGAGAAGGCAGGGTGCATTCTGTCTAGGGTAGTTCTTAACCGGCGGCCCATTAGGACCTCTGCTGGGCTTTTTCCTGTGGCTTGACAAGGGGGGTGGAGTGTTGTGATAATAAATAAGTACGGAGGCGTTGTGGCCATGGAAGGTGGTGAAGCCTAGCTAGACCTTCCTTAGCTGATCTTACGGCTCGTTCAGCCAAGCCATTGGCCGCAGGATGGTAGGGAGCCGTGGGTGCGTGCTGGATGCTTTGGGAAGCTAGGAACGACAGGAAAGAGTAGGACTGGAACTGGGGCCCCTTATCGGAAACGATGACATCTGGCAACCCGTGTGTTGTGAACAGGGACTGTAGAATTTGTATGGTGGCGCCCGCCGTGGTTGAGCCCATTTGGAATATTTCCACCCATTTAGATAAGGCGTCTACTACTAGTAAGAAGGAACGGCCTTCTAAGGGGCCAAAGAAATCAATATGTATTCAGCTCCAGGGGGATGGGGGAGTCTCCCAAGAGCATGCAGGCACAGATGGAGGGGCTGGCCTGACAGTCTGGCAGGGAGGGCACCGCTGTACCCAAGCCGCAATGTCTGCATCCATGGAGGGCCACCAAGCATAGCTGCAGCCAAAGGCCTTCATTCTCACTATGCCTGGGTGCCCTTCATGGAGGTTGGTAAGCACCTGCGAGCGGAGGGCGGCTGGTATTACTACTCTGGTACCCCACAGTAGGCAGTCTTGAGATGATGAAAGTTTGTCTCGGCGGCGGTAGAATGGAAGAAACTCGCCTGAGCGTGTTTCTTCCGACCAGCCACGTCTGACAGCATCCAACACTCTCTGCAGGAGGCGGTCCGAGCACGTGGCCTGAGACACATCGGTGGCAGACAATGGACAGGAGACGTCATCTGTCAAAGTGAACACTGATGCAGAGGGAGCTGGGTCGGTGACTGGCGTGGGTAGTGGGCAACGACTGAGGGCATCAGCGTGCCCCAGCTGCTTGCCCAGTCAGTATGTGAGATTGTAGGATTATGCGGAGAGAAACTCCGACCAACGGCCCATTCTAGGGGACAATATGGGTGGGGCAGTCCCCTGCGATTATACCCAGTAAAGGCTTGTGGTCGGTCACTAGCATGAAGTGGCGACCGTATAGGTAATGATGGAACCGTTTTACTCCCACGACGGCCGTGAGGGCCTCCTTGTCCAACTGGCTGTAATTACGCTCAGGTTTGGACAAGGTGCGGGAGTAAAAAGCGATGGGTGATTCGGTTCCATCGGGGTAGGGGTGACTGAGGATGGCTCCAATCCCGTAGGGGGATGCGTCGCAGGCCAGTATCAGTGGGAGGTGCTCGTCGTATTGAACTAGCACTGGAGCGTCGGTTAATAGTGTTTTGACAGCCGCGAGCGCCTGCGCCTCGCAGTCTGTCCAGATCCAGGGGGTCAATACGTCGAGGAGACGATGCAGTGGTTCTGCTACTGTGGCTTTGTGTGGAATGAAGGGGGAGTAGAAGTTAAGGAGCCGCAGGAAGGCCTGGAGCTCTGCTTTGTAGGTGGGCGTGGGGGCGGAAGCGAAGGCTTCCACCTTGGAGGGGGTGGGATGGATTCCCTTGGAATCCACCAAGAACCCTAAGAATTCTACCGAAGGCACGCTGAACTTGCACTTAGAGCGCTTTAAGTGCAGTCAGGCTGCGCGGAACCTGGAGAGGACATCCCTTAGCGTGTTGACGAGTCCTGATCGGTCCTTGGCAGCAATCAGGACACCGTCAAAGTAAGGGACGACCCCCAGAATGCCCTGGAGCACTCGCTCCATAAGGCCTTGGAATATTCCTGGGGCCACACTGACCCCAAACTGGAGGCGGCGACATTTGAACGCGCCTCTGTGTGTTACGATGGTCTCTGCGGTGGCCGAAGCCTTGTCCACCGGCAGCTGTTGGTACACTTGGGCCAGGTCTAGTTTGGCAAATGTTTGGCCCTGGCCCAAGGAGTGCAGGACATGCTGCACCACTGGCACGGGGTATGGGTGGGCTTGCAAGGCCCTGTTGAGCGTGGCCTTATAGTCGGCACATACTCTCAGTGAGCCGTCGGCTTTGAGGGGCAGGACGATGGGTGACTCCCAGGGGGCGTGGTCAACGGGCTCTAGGACGCCTTGCGCGACGAGCTTGTCGAGCTCGGCGTCCACGCAAGTCCTCAGGGCTAAGGGGACCCGTCTGGCCTTCAGGCCGATGGGTGCCACCAGGGGGTCCAAATTGAGGGTAATGGGTGTGCCATTGTAGCACCCTAAGGAGTCAGAGAAGACGTCAGCGTATTCTGATAACAGGGACTCCAGGGAGGGGGGTAGCTGGAGGGAGTTGATGCCTGAAATCCCTAGCCCTAGAGCTCAGAACCAGTCCATGCCCAGGAGTGACGCTAATGGGGGCTTGACTACTACGAGGGGTAAAAGACCCCGGAATTTGTGAAAGGACACTGGGAATTGGCCGCAACCCAGGATTGGGATGGCATGTCCTTGATAGTCCTGGAGGAAGCAGTCCGCGGGGCCCAGTTGTGTGAGGTAGAAGGTCGGTATAAGTGCCCTCAAGGTGTCCCAGAACATTATGGTACGGGCGGAGCCTGTGTCTAGCTCCATCTTGCAGGGGCGGCCTGCGAGTAATATGCGGAGGTGCATTTTACCCTGGCTGCCGTAGGGAGAAGATGCAGCTGATTCGGTTTGCCAGTCGGGCAAGGTGTGCTCCGGTGTGGATATGGCATAGCAGGTCATGCGGCTTGCGGGCGGTCCTGGATGTTGACGGCGACTGGCAGGAGGCGGATTCGTCGTAGGAAGAGTAGAAGAAGCAGGAGGAGGCCTCGGGTTCTGAGTGTCGCCGGCAGCTGATCTGCATACATTTGAAATATGGCCCTTTTTCCGCAGTGGCGGCAAACGGCCATGCGGAAGCGGCAAGAGGCCCTAGGGTGGCGGCCGCCGCAACTCAAACAGCTGTTTATCTCGTGCAGAGGCTGTGCCCTCATGCGATCGACCGAAGCGGTGGCGTCGGCACCAGGATCGTTTGCCAGCGTTTGGCTGTGCACGGCGGAGTTGGGTAACCCCTGCAGGGCAGATGGCAGCAATCGTTGTGTATCTGGAGTCGAATGGCCAGCCATTTCGTATGCTCGGGCCATGTCAACGGCTATCTTCATGGAGAGCACGGACTTTTCTAGGATTTTTCTATGGAGGTTGATATCTAGGTGCCTGTATATAAACTGTTCCAGCAGGGCATCCTCTAGGTCTGGAAATTCGCAATTTATTGCGGTTGCTCGCAGTTCTGCGACGTATTGGGCAATTGACTGGCCCTTCCGTTGAATATATCGACGGAAGTTTTGATGGCGAGTGTACTTCGAGGGAGACGGCTCGTAATGCAGCTTGAGCCGCTCCATCAGGACATCGAGGGGCAATGAATGCACAGGCGCCAGGGCGGCTAACGCACGGGCTGTGGCAAACATTTCTGCCCCGCAGTAATGTAGAAATGTGCCCCATCGCCTCCCCTCCGGGAGCTCCGACAAATCGTGGGCCATAAGGAAGACCTCAAATCTTTCCAGAAATGCATCCCAGGACTCAGTTTCAGGATGGAAGGCAGCAAATACGGAGGATGGAGCCAGGGCAGGCACTACGACGGGGTCCGTTTCCGACATCCTCGTCGCCAGTTTTAAGTAACGAGGCTAGAGTCGTCATTGTAACAGTAACGGTTTCTAACAGATTTATTGTAACAGGTCTAGCTACAGAGAGGATTCAGAATACGGACAGCTCCTGACCAACTGACAGCTCTTTATATACCCGAGCTGTCAGTTGGCCAGCCAATGGGTGATCAGCTGTTCTCCCGCCAGCCGACGGATGTGCCGCAGCCAATCAGGTAACGGCTGCTCCGGCCCCGCCCGTCGGCTGGCGTGGGAGGACGCAACACCTACTGCCCAATAAATGTGTTTATTTATGGGAATGGTTTCAAAACATAAAAAAGTGCCAGCCCGCGCACTAGCAGAGGTGGGTAAAACACACACACACACACACACACACACAACTTACAATAATACAATTACTTACAAATTACATTAATTTTGAATTCCTCCCCCTCCCTCCGACTCACATACCTTTTCCAGCTGTTTCACAGAGGATTTCAACTCTGCTCTTGTCTGCCATGATGAAAATGTAAAAATGTAAAAAGAAAAAGGCAAGAGCTGCTGAGGTCAGGCTGGGTTAGCTGCTGCCAGAGTCTCCAATGGATGACTCTGCTTAACTGTTTAAAAAAGCCTCTAAAAAAAGTGCCCTCTACAGGAGGAGGGGAGAGAACCACGTGCCGTATCTACATAAGGAATTTTTTGGCTTTTAACTCTTGCTTAACTTTGTTCGAGTGATCATAAAGATAGACTAAATGAGGCATGTGGTTCTCCTGCCTCCTCCTTTAGAGGGCACTTTATTTAGAGGCCTTTTTAAACAGTTAAGCACTGAGCAGAGTCATCACTGTGACTCTGGCAGCAACTATCTCAGCCTTTTTCCTTTTACATTTTTTTTCTTTTCATGATGACAGTGGTGAGGCCCTGCCTCCCCTGCCTGCACATCCCTGGTCTCCATAATCATGTGGCTGGCATGACTAACGCCAAAGGCGCATGGAACACTGTTTCCTTCCCACTAAAGGTGGTCCCTGTTTTTCCACTTGCATTTTTATATGCTTTCAAACTGCTAGGTTGGCAGAATCTGGGATAAGTAACGGGAGCTCATTCCATTACACGGGACTAGGGACTAGGGATACGAACTGCCAAACTTCCAACCTTTCTGATCGACAAGCTCAGCATCTTAGCCATAAGCCACCGCCTCCCTTTTTAAAAAAAAAATCAATTATAGCGCCATAAATACAATTACTTCACAGGCTTGGGATCTCATGTCTTCAATTTTTCTGAAACTCTGGCAGAGTCAGGGGCAATTTGCCCATGTAAATTGACTATTACATGATAGATTAAATTTTACATATGGCTCAGCTGGAGATCAGATTACCACAGCTATGATTGGACTGGAACCATTGTTGGACTAGAAGACCTGTAAGGTTCTTCCCAACTCTTTTATTCTGTTATTTGGAGCAATCTTCCCTTTTCCATATAGAAGAGATAAAACTTAATCTGCACATTCCCAAATTCTATATCCATAACATAACATAGTGTTCCCACATACGACATGGAAAGAATAGTGTTGTCAACAGGGCTACTATTACTATCATAAAAAATAAAAGAGCTCTGATACTGTGTTTCCCCAAAAATAAGACAGGGTCTTATTTTCTTTTGACCCTTGAAATAAGCGCTTGGCCTTATTTTCGGGGAGGTCTTATTATTTTTGAGATGCAGGAGGCAGCGAGCGTAGTCACCTCATGGTTGCTGTTGTGTTGCAATATTTTCAGGGTGGGCTTATTGTCATGGGAGAGATTGTTTTAGAGCATGCGCTCAAAAGCTCAATTGGGCTTACAATCCGGGGAGATCTTATTTTTGGAGAAACAGGGTATACTCTTTTTTAAATTATGAAATGTATATGATCCCAGGTAAAAGTTGGGAGTGATCATTTGTGGTGAAGTTTTACGGTAATGTTTTCCAAGAAGCTTGGGAATTACATGCTTAAAATCAAACTCTAAGCTATGAGCTGACCAGAAAGTGCTTTGCAACACAGGTATTCTATCCAGAACCTTATGCAATTGCTCTACAATGTTGCTGTAAGGAAAGGTCAGGGTCTACCATAATGGAAGGTCAATTAGGGACATGAAAAAAGATCACCAAGTTATGAACCTGCTGAATTGGATTAAAGGCCCATGTAATTTACCACTTTTGTCACAAAATGGTTACTTAGAAGCATGAGGAAGCCCAAACACGGACAGGAGGACAATATTGGCTAGCAGTTAAAGTTTCATTACCTGAGATTCAGAAAAGATATTTAGCCCTTCAAATCATTAACTACCGGTAGCCTGATCTTCCAAGAGTTTAGACCTATCCAAGTTGGTAATGGTCATCACAGATCAGCCAATTTTAAAATCCAACTACAGATAGTCCTCGACTTATGACCACAATTGGCCCCAGAATTTATGTTGCTAGGTGAGAAATTTGTTAAGTGAGTTTTGTCCCATTTTAGGACTTTTCTTGCCACAGTTGTTAAGTGAGTTGCTGCGGTTGTAAATTAATAACATGGTTCTTAATTGAATCTGGCGTCCTCATTGACATTCCTGGTCAGAAGGTCACAAAAAGGGGTCGCATGACTCAGGAACACTACAACCGTCATAAATGTGAGTCAGTTGTCAATAATTTAAAACCACGTTGTCAGCATCGACTTCATTTAGTAATCAGGAAAGAAACCACTTGACTCCATTTGAATTGAAATCAAGTGTACTTTTACTAATTATAAATGAACAGTTGCAAAGCAAAGCTGAGTCTGGTTAATTAGGCGTGAAAGAGAATAATATCATGTATAATTCAATCCCCTCCCCTTGGCACCCCCATTCATAGTCCAATTATAATGCACCCAACTGTCAGGTGGGAGATAACTTCAAAAGTCATCATCAGGATGGAATGCTGGACAGTTGGCCTTGGCAGGAATCTCCCTTCTTCCACATGCACAGTAAGGTGGTCAGATCAGCATCTAGAAACTTCCTCCAGCACATCATGATTCCCCTCCCAGATACCATGCCCCCCTCCCCATTTCAATGACAGCTGAAGCAGCAGCAAAGCAGAGGCTGACATCCGGCCCTCCTCCAGAAAAGGGTGGTCAGACCTGTAGAAACGAAAAGAACACAAACAAACAGACAGACAACAAGACATGAAAGAGGGAAAGGGGGAGGGAGTAAAAAAAAGAAAAAGGAAAAGGAAAATTAGGAGAACGTCCAAAGTCAGGGTTTGTCAGGATAAGCAGAGTAGAACTTGCGGAGCAGACGAGGTGCTCGAACATGGGACCCGTCAACCCATTCAGTGTGAGAAGGGGGGAAATGCTTCCAAGCCACCAGGTACTGGACACGGTTCCGGCATTTACGAGAGTCCAAAATCTCACGGACTTTGAAATGTTGCTCACCCTCAATCAAAAGCGGAGCGGGCAGAGGAGGGAGAGGCAGCCTCAACGACGAAGTACAGACAGGCTTCAGGAGGTTAACATGAAAAACAGGGTAAACCCGGTTGAGGTGCTTAGGCAGCTGGAGCCGGACAGAAACAGGGTTGATGATCTTGACAACGGGAAACGGGCCAACATATTTGGACCCCAATTTTTTAGACTTTTGGGGTGTTTGAAGAAATCTAGTGGACAAATACACTTGATCACCAACTTTGTATTCATAGGGCTTAGTCCGTTTTTTATCAGCCTGTTTCTTATGAGCGCGGTGCGCAGCATCCAGAGTCTGGAGAGCCAAAGGCCAAATGCGCCGAAGGCGGTCACTCCACTCGGACAGCGATGACACTTGGGGCTGTTCACGAGGAACCTCAGGAATGGGCACAAAATCCTGGCCAAACACCACACGGAAAGGGGTGAACCCAGTGCTGCTATGCATGGAATTATTGTAAGCTACCTCCGCATGAGGCAACAAATCCACCCAATCATCCTGTTGGTAGTTGATGAAACAATGTAAATATTGTTCTAGTACAGAATTAGTCCTCTCACAAGCCCCGTTAGTCTGAGGGTGGTGGGCGGAGCTTAAACCTTGGGTGGAGCCAATCCGCTTCAGAAACTCCTTCCAGAAGAGGGAGGTGAACTGAACACCTCTGTCTGAAATGATGCAGTCGGGCACCCCACGTAAGTGGTAAATATGGGAGATGAACATCTTAGCGAGACTTAGCAGAGGGAATCTTGGAGCAAGGGATGAAATGGACCTGTTTGGAGAACAAGTCGGTAATAATCCAGATAACAGTGTGTCCCTGACTCTCAGGAAGTTCGACAATGAAATCCATGGAGATCTCCTTCCATGGGGCCACTGGGCGAGTTACTGCCTGGAGTAACCCCTGGGCCTTACCCGGAGGGCGTTTAGCAGCAGCACAAACGGGACAACTGGCAACATATTTCTCAATGTCCTTTTTGAAAGAGGGCCACCAAAATTGTCGCTTGACGAGGTGGAGCGTCTTGACGAAGCCAAAGTGCCCTGCCATCCAGGAATCATGAGCCCGTTGAAGAACAATGAGTCTAAGAGACGCAGGAACGTATAATTTTGTCCCAATCCAAGGCAATTCATCCCTCATAGTGCATTCATTCATGTGCTGTCGGAACCAATCATCATCAGTGAGGGCTTTTTTCAGGTTAGAAAGAAAGTCTTGAGACACCTCTACCTTAGAAAGTGCTTGACTTCTAGTAACAACAGGAGCAGCGAGGCTCATCACGGGAATGACAGGCTGGACTACACTGAGCTTAGAACAGTTGTATTGAGGAAGTCTGGCTAAAGCATCAGCCATAAAAAATTTCCCCCCTGGAATGTATTTCAAGGTAAAATTAAATCTATTGAAATGCTGAGCCCAGCGCATCTGTTTAGGAGAAAGTTTTCTGGGCATCCTCAAAGCTTCCAAATTTTTATGGTCAGTCCACACCTCGAAAGGGTGTTTGGCGCCCTCTAGAAAATGGCGCCATGTGGCCAAAGCCCAGCGAACAGCAAACGCTTCCTTCTCCCAAATGGCCCAATGTCTCTCCGTGTCAGTTAGTTTGCGAGAGGTGTATGCACAGGGTTGTAAATTACCTTGACTACTAGCTTGAAGCAACACTGCCCTGACAGACACGTCACTGGCGTCAGCTTGGACCACAAAAGGTGCGTCCATGTCCGGGTGTTTGAGGACTGGTTCCTCCGCGAAAAGCCACTTTAACTTCTCGAAGGCAGCTTGGCATTCCATGGTCCAATCCAGCAGCTTGCTAGACTTGGGTTTTGCCCCACCTTTAGATTTCAGGAGGTTAGTTATCGGAAGAGCTATGTTAGCAAAAGAGGGAATAAATTGGTGATAGAAATTAGCAAAACCTAAAAAATTTTGCAATTGCTTGCGTGTACGAGGGGCCTCCCACTCGGTGACTGTTTTGACCTTAGCGGGACCTCGTGGGAGATGAGATAGCCCAGGTAGTCAACCTTCTCCTGATGCAATTCACACTTGGATAATTTGGCGTAGAGTTCAGCTGCCCAAAGTTTCTTCAGCACTGTGAGAACCAGCTTCACGTGTTCTTCACGTGTTTCCATGTAAATAAGGATATCATCCAAATTTACGATAACGCCCTTGTAAAGATGGTCATGTAAAACCTCATTAATTAGTTGCATGAAGACCGCTGGCGCCCCCTGTGGACCAAATGGCATCACACAAAATTGGAAACAGCCAAGGGGACAGTTGAAAGCAGTTTTCCATTTGTCCCCCTCTTTAATTCTGACTCTATAATACACCTCTCTTAAGTCCAACTTAGTGAAAATACGGCCCTCCCCTAGTTGGGCCAGCATGTTCTTCATTAGTGGCAACAGGTAGAGGTTCTGAGATGATATGGCGTTCACGTTTTTGAAATTAACACATTATCTCAGGGAGCCATCTTTCTTCTTTCTGAATAGTATAGGAGCTGCTACCTTGGGTCTCGCCGGTTCAATGAACCCCCTTTCCAAGTTCTTATCAATGAATTTTCTCATTTCCTCCATTTCCCTAGGGGACATTGAATATATTTGGGGCTTTGGAAGCTTTACCCCAGGTAAAATATCAATGGTGCAATCTGTGGGTGGGGGGGGGGGTGGTGGTAATTTATCAGAAGATTTTTCACTAACCCCCCCCCCGAGATCCCAATACTCCTTTGGAATTCTTTCCTCCCCCTCAATTCTCTCCTGCCCCCTGGCTGCCAATGTGGGGCCAGTAGTGTCAGAGTCAGGAGTCTCAACCTTCCTCTCAGGGGGTACGTTTGTGTGAATTCGTAACCAACCCTCTCTCCAGTTAATGCGGGGGTTCCATCTACGAAGCCAGGGGAGTCCCAAAATAAGGGGTCGGTCCATCCCAGGTGCCACAATAAAAGTTATTAATTCCTGGTGGGTTCCCATCCTCATCTCTATTGGTTCTGTAGAAAAATGAGCAGGACCGCCTCCCGCAATAGAACCATCAATTTGGCAAAAAACAATAGGGGTTTTCAAAGTCCTCAACTTCAAGCCTAGTTTCTCCACCATTTCAGGGCTTATCATGCAGCGGGAACAGCCTGAATCTAGGAGAGCTAAAAAAAATTCAGTTGCGCCAGAAGATGGCACTCTCATCTCAATTGGGATAAGCATGGGGCCAGTTCTGGAACTTACCCAGAGATAAGACTCCTCCCCATCCGATTCGTCAGACGAGCTGGGGCTCATGCCTCCCTCCTCCTCCGGCTGGAAGTGTTGGGGAACATTCTCAGCAGCGAAAACAGCTTCCCTTCTCTTGCTTGGAGTTCTCACTGATTTTCCCTCTGGGGGGGGGTCGGGCTGAGCCAATTTGATGCGGCAATTCACAGCACGATGGCCCTCCTTCCCACAGCGGAAACAAGTGAAAGGCTTGGAAACCTCCTCTGCCCTCACTCCTGGGGCGGGAGGGGCGGTTTGGGACTGCTGGGGGGGATTATTCCACATCTCCCTCTTTCATGCACTGAAGCCTGCTAAATCCAACTCCACATCTGCAGCGTTTTCATACCAAACTGTTAAACAATGGGGAAGGCATCTGTTTATGCATTATTGGTATACTTTTTCATTCAATCCCTCAGCAAACTGATCCAGCAAAGCCTCTTCCAACCACCCCCTTGTATAAGCTGATAATTCTTGAAATTCCTGCACATAATCTGGCACAGTTTTGTTTCCCCGTTTAAGAGCCGTAAATTTTAGGCGGCCGTGTCGTTCGGTCAAAGGGTCATCGAACCTCCTTCTCATGGCTGCCATAAATTCATCAAAATTCCTCAGGAGAGGGGAATTGCATTTATGTAGGCCGACCATCCATTCGGCTGCTTTCTTCTCTAAGGCCATTAACACCATTCTCACTTTAATTTCATCTGTCTCTAAATCAGGTCCATAGATTTCCATATAATTCCAGACCTGAATTATAAACAGCCCAAGAGTTTTGGGGTCTCCATCATATTTTATGGTTAAGGGAGGAACCTTTGCCATCCGGCGTCATCTGGGGGCCCCCCTGCCCTTTGAATGACTCTAGCTGCAGGGGGGAGGCTGGTTCTGGGTTTTCTTGCGCACAACCCCCCTCGGCCCCTTCACTCTCCCTTAAGCTACGCATTGAGTACCTTTGTTCCAACTCCTCTGTCGACTCTCTTTCCACTGCTCTCTCTCGGCTTCGACGTTCAGTCCATGCCTCTTCGAGGAGTCTCATGGCATGGGAAATCTTGTAATCTTCTTCTCCAGTGCCACTCCAATCAGCTGCTGTTTTTTTCTTTGGTCTTCTCGTAACTCCAGCATCTAATTCCTCAGGGTCCTCTTTCTGTCCCACACCCCAAGTCCATCTCGGATGAACTCTCCGTTCGGCCAGTCTTTCCATTAACGATGGTGCCGCCGCTGCCTCCTCTTCTTCTTCCTGGTTGCTTACATGCAAAGACATTCCTTTTCTTCTTGTGAGGGCACCCCCCTCGGTAGTTGTTGGCTCCGGGATGGGTGCGAATGAGACTCAGCTTATTGTCAGCATCAACTTCATTTAGTAATCACGAAAGAAACCACTCAACTCCATTTGAATTGAAATCAAGTGTACTTTTACTAATTATAAACGAACAGTTGCAAAGCAAAGCTGAGTCTGGTTAATTAGGCGTGAAAGAGAATAATATCATGTATAATTCAATCCCCTCCCCTTGGCACCCCCATTCATAGTCCAATTATAATGCACCCAACTGTCAGGTGGGAGATAACTTCAAAAGTCATCATCAGGATGGAATGCTGGACAGTTGGCCTTGGCAGGAAACTCCCTTCTTCCACATGTGCAGTAAGGTGGTCAGATCAGCGTCTAGAAACTTCCTCCAGCACATCATGATTCCCCTCCCAGATACCATGCCCCCCCCCCATTTCAATGACAGCCGAAGCAGCAGCAAAGCAGAGGCTGACATACGTGACCATTGGCTTGCTGCAATGGTCGTAAGTGAAAACAATCATAAATCCTTTTTTTTCAGTGTTGTAACTTTGAACAGTCACTAAATGCACTGTTGTAAGTCGAGGACTACCCGTATATTAAGAAGTGCTTTCTTTTGATCAGACTTGAATCTTGCCACATTCATTTACAACGAATCACTCCACATTTTAACACTGAGACCAAACCAGAGGTGGCATTCAGCTGGTTCTCTCTGACTTGGGCGAACCGGTAGTGGCGGATGCAGGAGGCTCCACCCACCCACCCCGACCTAATGCGCAAGCACTGCGCATGTACAGAAGATGGTGCACATGTGCATGCGCACACTCACATTTGCTAACCAGTAGGGAAGGTAAGTGCTAAGTCCTCGACTTGCGATCAGTCCTAAAGTCCTCGACTTACAACCGTCCGCAAGTCCTCGACTTATGATTGACTTATGATGGCCGGCAACAGCTCAGCCACACCTGATTGGCTAAGGCGTGGCTGGCTGAGTGTGGGCTGCCCGAGGCATTCTTATTGGTCACCCTGCTTGACAGCTCTCGTATAAATAGCTGTTAAGCAGGGCGAGGTGCTGAATCGCTGTACATAGTTCTTGTTGCTGTTCTACTGAATAAACTGTTGTTCACTTACCTCAGCCGCCTCACGCCTCTTCAGTTAATACCAAACGTAACAGTAAGTCAATCCTACCTCTGGATCAACCCCCCCCCCTCCGCCTATATTTTCCATGTCCTGCATCTATTCCTTTCATGTCTCCCCTTAAGGATCAGAATGGAAGCACTCCAGCTCCCTAAATGCTTGCCTTCTCATTTTCATCTTTATTTCGCTATTTTTGATCCCAGATTATTCCTCTGAAATCTGGTCATCTTGTTAAGAAATTTCAGCATTCAGATACTGCAGTACTTTGAAGTTTTAAATGGGGACCCGGAAACCATATGGACCTCCCGAGTCCCAGATGGCCTAGCCCTGGTTTAGCACAAGATGCGAATCCAATTAAAGAACAATGCCATCATTTTAAGAAAATGTGCAGCCTCCACACACTCAAGTTACATTTCAGTCTTTCACAGGAAGAAGCCATGAATCTGTTTTCCTGCCCACTGCTGCACAGTACTCTACCACATCCAGTGGTGGGTTCCTACCGGTTTGGACCGGTTTAGCCCAACCAGAAGTGGTTTGGAGCCTGGGTCGCTGGAATCGGCAGTAACCCAGGTCTGCCACGCCCCAAACTGGTTCCCCGATGGCACACACATGAGCGAACCAGCCTGCCGGAACTTACCCCTGACCACCTCATGTCTACTCCTCAAGTTCAATACAGTGGTGTAGTAAATGTTGATACATTTACAGTAATTGATTTGGCCGTAGATTTCAGACTGATAAAAAGGAGCGTGAAATTTTGCACAATAAATATTTTCAACATAAGGAATGGATAGCCAGTTTGGTCTAGTGCTTAAGGGACCAGCCTAGAAACCAGGTGACTGTGCGTTCTAGTCCTGTTTTAGGCGTGAAAGCCAGCTGGCCAGTCACTGTCTCTCAGCCCAGCCTACCTCGCAAGGTGGTTGTCATGGGGAACATAGGAGGAAGAAAGAGTATTGCATGTGTTCACCACCTTGAGGTATTTACAGCAATAATAAAGGCAGGATGTACATACATACATATGTATGTACGTATGTACATACATACATACATACATACATACATACATACATATATACATACTTGCTGTGAGGAGTGAAAATGACCTCACTTGATTAGATGGTCTCTAAACAACAGTAGGCAAAATCCATGGATCATATAATATCTGTAAGACATTTCAGTAAGCTCTTCAAGGAGACCATCCTAATAAGACAGCTCTCCTTTGTCTATCATCTTGCTATGTTTGGTGACTTTCCCAGAAGATATTGTGAGGGGGAAAAATATCCATTGGAAAGTTGCAGGTAATAGGCCTAGGAGTGAGCTTGCAGGCCTCCCTGAACTAAAGTTTTAAATTATCATAATTGCAAAATGTACCAGACTAATATTTCTAATGTGCTGACTTCTGTCTGCATTTTCTGCAAAGTTTGTACTTGATATAGATGTATTAAGAGCAGGAAGAATGAGATGGTGGGAAATGAGGAACTGAAGGAAACAAGTATCTGGGAACTTCAAATGTACATGGATATTTGCAGAGAGTGATGGTCAGTGACAGTCAGTAAGAAAGTAAGAAAGAACAAGGAAGTGAAACTATGGAATGCATAAAGAAGGTATAAGGTATAAGAAGGTATAAGGTATGAGGTATAAGAAGGTATAAGTAATGTGGCTTGAGATGGGAATGGTGTCCTTTGCCAGATAGCAATCCTTATAGGACTTGCTATTTGCTATAAAGGAACCCATTGCAATGGATTTGAAATATAAGTTTTTTTGTGCAATTCCATTGCTATGTTGGCTGTTCATGTTCAAAACTGCTCATGAAACAATAAACCTCTGATCTTAAAGTAAGATTTATTGCTTGTGGTTGCTTGTGGTTTACCTTTGTTTTTTATCGGGATATTTTTTATGACAATATTAATCAAACCAAAGTTGGGTAAAAGGTCTACGATTTGATCTAGAAGGAGCGACTCCTACATCTTAGGAATTCAAAGAGTTTGCCATATTGTCAGGTATTCAACAGATTTGTCAAAGGAAGGCCTCCCATTGACATGTCACAAGAGAACCAACAATGTTGAGAGAGCGCATGCGCGAGAATGGGAATGGCCGCCGAGCTCCAACGCTCCGGCTACTGAAAAGAAACAGCGGAAAATTCCAGGCAACGAGGACCCCGAATATGACAACGGAGGGGTCCTCGCAAATGATCAGCTTTCAGGCTTCCAGGGAAGGTAACTTTTTGAGGAGGGGGCTGCCTTCGGGTGGTCCTGGGACGGCGTTACCTCCCTCGGTGACTTTTCTTTCGATCAGCTGGGCGGCGGCGGTGGCGGCGTTACGCGAGCGGCGGCGGCTTCGGCCCCGCTGCCTCAGGAGGCTGCCCCGCTACCCTGGGAGGCTGGACCCGTGCTTTGAAGTGCCTGCTTGGTTTGGAGGATTGACTTTCTACCCTCACCGTAATCTTGGTGCCTGGCATTACGGCCCTACTGACTGCTCCCTCTTGAACAGCTGGGTGGCGGCGGTGGCGGCGTTGCATGAGCGGCGGTGGCTTTGGCCCCGCTGTCCCAAGAAGCTGCCCCGCTACCCTGGGGGGCTTGATCTGTGTCCTGATCAGAGGGTAAGGAGCTGCATGGAAGTGCCCGCTTGGTCTGGAGGACTAGCTTTTCATCCCCACCACAACTTTACTGTTTTGTACTGCGGCCCTGTTGATTGCTTTTTTTCCCCTTGGTATGACATCTCCTTTGGGTTCTGCCGCTGCTTTCACTGGGCTTTGCAACGTTTTATTTACCATCCATCTTCCTGGACTGTGATCCCAGGATTGCAACAACAAACTCTTTATTGTGTTGGGTACCATCTGCTGCTGTTGCTGCCTCAGGAGTGCCACGTCAGGCAAAATTGTCCACCAGATCATCTTACATTGGACACCATTACTCCGGAAAGGCAGCATATGTGGACTTCTGACTCCCTCCAGTGGCCATTACTGGCGCTTCCTCTAGTTCTTGGCTGGTTTCATCATTTTTACCATCCCTACCGCCTTCTTAATTACCACCTACCCACTCCACCTACAACTACATCCATAATTACATCTGTCGGGCCTCTGCACGTACGAACTAACTGCATCCATCTGGTCAATACTATCTTTTATCGTCCAAGGGAAACCATCTCAACTGCCCAGACTCTGCCTTTACTGACACTATTGATAAATCGGACTTTAACAGCTTTAACGATTTCTTCTAATCGCCTGGACTTTTTTGGGACCTTCCCAAATACATAAGAAGGGACGAAGGCTACTCCCCCCTTCTATATATACTCTTTTATAAGATCTACGCACGCTGCGCAAACTTTTAAATGGTATGGTGAGTGCATGTGATTGTATGTGTGACCTGGATGATCCCACTTTTATTACCCTATGACTCTTGTATTTTATGTGTTTTAATCATTACGTGGGGACTGCTTGAGTGTATAAATGAGTGTGCTTGATTCGGAGGACCTGCCGGGAATTGCGGGGGCTATGGGGGTGGCTGAGGGGACTAAAGATACGGGAGAGGGTCGGGGTATTGCGGTCGTGACAGGGAGGGGCAGATACGGCGGGGACTCTAGGGCAGGCCATTACCGGGGAAGGAGGGTTCGCTACATCACAGAGATCCCTCCTTCCGGCCCTAGGAGTCCCACTCCAAGACCAGATGGTGTAAGTAATCAGGACCCTGGTCTCAGGCTGTTGTCGCTAAATGCCAGGTCTGTTGTACATAAAGCACCTCTCGTCCGGGACTTAATTTTAGACGAGAGGGCAGACCTGGCATGTATTACTGAGACCTGGCTGGGCCCAGAGGGAGGAGTCCCCCTTGTAGAACTGTGCCCAGAAGGATTTCAGGTGCTGCATCAGCCGAGAGCCCAGGGAAGGGGTGGGGGTGTGGCCGTTGTTATCCGGGAGTCGTTAGTTCCTCGTAGGGTCCCTGCTCCGGAGATTGTCGGGTGTGAGTCTTTGCTGTTAAAGTTGGACCTCAAGGGTCAAGTGGGTTTGCTGCTAACGTACCTGCCTCCCAACAGCGTTGCAGCAGCCCTCCCCTCGCTCCTCGAGTCAGTAGCCGAGCTGGCAGTTGAGTTCCCTAGGTTGATGGTCCTGGGGGACTTTAATTTGCCGACGCTCGGTGAAAACTCTGATGGGGCGCAGGAGTTCATGGCTTCCATGACAGCCATGGGCTTGACTCAAGTAATCCGAGGCCCAACCCACTCGGCGGGACACATGCTTGACCTTGTATTTCTCTCGGAGCAGTGGATGTGTGATCTTGGTCTGAGGGGGAGTGACATCATACCCCTGTCGTGGTCAGACCATTGCCTACTGAGGCTCGACTTCCGGAGGCCAAACCCCCACTGTAGGGAGGAGGAACCGACCAGGTGGTTCCGCCCCAGGCGTCTTATGGAGCCAGTAAGGTTCCAGACAGAGCTTGGGGTTATTCCTGATACTTTCACCCACAGTCCGGCAGAGACTCTGGCTGCTGCGTGGCACTCGGCAGCGTCAGAGGCCCTCGACCGGATTGCGCCACTGCGGCCCCTCCGAGGCGGCGGATCCCGGAGACCACCTTGGTTCACCGAGGAGCTCCGGGAGATGAAGCGCCGGAGGAGATGCCTGGAGCACCGCTGGAGGTCCGATAAGTCCGCATCGAACCGAGCAATGGTAACCACCTGCACCAGGGAATATACTAGGGCACTTAGGGCAGCTAAAAGATCACATATAGCCTCCCTGGTTGCGTCCGCTGAGTCCCGCCCAGCCGCCCTGTTTAGGATAACCCGCTCCCTGCTGAACAAAAGGGAGGCGGGGGAACCCTTGCAGGGCAGAGCTGAAGAATATGCCCAATTCTTAGCGGACAAAATTGCTCGGTTTCGGACGGACTTGGACTCCACATCTGCAGTTCCAGCCGAGACTCAGGGGGACCAAGTACAACAGCTCTGGGTTGAGTTTCAGGAGGTTACCCCCGGGGATGTGGACAAGGCCATGAGAGCTGTGAGTTCCTCCACCTGTGCTTTGGATCCGTGTCCCTCATGGCTGGTTTCTAACTGTAGTGAGGTGACACGAGGCTGGATCCAGGCGGTTGTAACCGCCTCCCTTCGGGAGGGGAACTTCCCCGCCGCACTGAAGGCGGCGGTGGTGAGACCCCTCCTGAAGAAGCCATCTCTTGATCCAGCTGTCCTTAATAACTACCGCCCGGTCTCCAACCTCCCCTTCCTGGGGAAGGTTGTTGAGAAGGTGGTGGCCTTCCAGCTCCAACGGTCCTTGGAGGAAGCAGACTACCTAGACCCCTTCCAGTCAGGCTTCAGACCCGGTTACAGCACTGAAACCGCCTTGGTCGCATTGATGGATGATCTCTGGAGAGCCAGAGATGAAGGACATCCCTCCATCCTGGTCCTCCTTGACCTCTCAGCGGCTTTCGATACCATCGACCATGGTATCCTTCTGCGAAGACTGCGGGAGGTGGGAGTGGGAGGCACCGTGTTACGGTGGTTCTCCTCCTACCTCTCGGACAGGTCGCAGTCGGTGTTAGTGGGAGGGCAGAGATCGTCCCCAAGGCCCCTGAAATATGGGGTGCCGCAGGGTTCGGTCTTATCCCCCCTACTATTTAACATTTACATGAAACCGCTGGGAGAGATCATCCGTAGGCACGGGATTAGATACCATCAATATGCGGACGATACTCAATTGTATCTGTCCGCCCCGTGCCAAATCAATGAAGCGGTTGACGTAATGGACCGGGGGCTCGAAGCCGTCATGAACTGGATGAGGATTAACAAGCTTGTGCTCAACCCAGAAAAGACCGAGTGGCTGTTGTGTTTTCCTCCCAAAAATTCGGCCACTAATCCAACACTCAGGCTGGGGGGTCAAATTCTACACCCCTCAGAGAGGGTTCGCAACTTGGGAGTCCTCCTGGATTCACAGCTGTCATTCGACCATCATATAGCGGCTGTGACCAGGGGGGCATTCGCCCAGGTACGCCTGGTGCGCCAGTTGCGACCCTACCTGAACCGGGAGGCCCTCACAACAGTCACTCGGGCCCTCGTGATTTCTAGGCTGGAATACTGCAATGTGCTCTACATGGGGCTGCCCTTGAAGAGCATCCGGCGACTTCAGCTAGTGCAGAACGCAGCCGCGCGAGTGATTGCGGGTGCACCCCGATTCACCCGCATTACACCTATCCTCCGCGAGCTGCGCTGGCTACCTGTCGATCTCCGGATGCGCTTCAAGGTGCTATTGACCACCCATAAAGCCCTACATGGCAGTGGATCTGGATACTTGAGAGACCGCCTTCTGCCAATTACCTCCCTACGGCCTATAAGATCTCATAGGTTAGGCCTCCTCCGCATTCCATCGGCCAGCCAATGTCGGCTGGCAACCACAAGGAGGAGGGCCTTCTCAGTAGCGGCCCCGACCCTTTGGAACGAGCTCCCCGTAGAGATTCGCACCCTCTCCACCGTCCAGGCCTTCCGCACAGCCTTGAAGAACTGGCTCGCCCGTCAGGCCTGGGGATAAGGACCATTACCCCGCCCGAATGTTGTATGCATGTTGCGTATTATTTTTATTATGTGTTGTTGTCTTAGTACTGTATTGTATTGTATTCCCCTCTCCCTGGTTTCTGTGAGCCGCCCTGAGTCCCCTCAGGGAAAAGGGCGGCCTACAAATAAAATCAAAATAAATAAATAAATAAATAAATAATGTTTTCCTGAGTTCTATTGCCTCAAGGCTTCCCTTAACTATCAGATGAGACACTTTATTAACTCCATCTCACATCACCTAGCTTCTGGGCTGGATGTCAGGATTTGGTAAAGGGGCCAAATGTAGCAGCTTAAGCAGTTTGGTAGCTTGCTGCCTTTTCAGGCACAAAAAATATTTGTGTTTTTTGCTCTTACTATGAAGAGTGTGTTTAATTTTTGATTTTATGCAAGATTCAAAAAGCAAGATAATGCCTTTTTTGCTAGCTGGCAGGTAAGCAGAAATTGGTTGAAACATCCTCGTGTTCATGTATTTGCCAGGAAAGGCAGATTTGGGCACAATATCAGGACTGTAGGCTTGGAAACAAGAAAATGTATCCAGTTCTACATAGCACCCTGGGATCTTAAATAACCCACTCAGGGCCTTATTTTTTTTAAAAAAAAAAAGCTATGAAAGCAGATGACTTGGGCAATGAAAAATATTGGGCATTTGGAACTGTCCTTGGGGGGAAAATGAGCATTCAGATGGTTTTAATGATGAGAACTATTGCTTTGACAGATGATTCAAAGAATTAATAAAACCTGAGGGTGTTAAAATAACATACAGCGACGTCTATGTCAGCTCAGTGCTTATGAGACATGTTCACTTACTGAAGAAACCTGGGGCGGGGGGGGGGAATCTCTACAAAATTATGTTCCTAGGCTGACAAATAAGAATGTTAAAAGGTGGATTCAGAAATCTAAAGTAGCTTTTGTTTAAGAAGGTTATGTTGACGTACAGATGGATTTGATGTAAAGGGTCATCAAATGTCCTCTCCCCAGTGAAAGGAACAGGGGATTTACATATGCAGCATGTACACATCTAGAACAGCCACAACTATGCACACAAAAAACCCTATGCACAACTGCCTGGAATCCGCACTGTATATTGGATAGTAATACAATTGAGAGAGTCCAGAGGTATTTCATGAGAAGAGTACTCCACTTCTCTACTCACAACAGAATATCTTATGCCATCAGGCTCGAAATTTTGGGCTTGTAAAACCTAGAGCTATACCACCTACGATGACCTAAACGTAGTTCACAAAATTATCCACTACAACATCCTACCTGTCAATGACTACTTCAGCTTCCACCAAAATAATGCACAAGCACACAATAGATTTAAAACTCAAGGTAAACCACTCCAAACTCCATTGCAGAAAATACGACTTCAGCAACAGAGTGGTCAATGCCTGGAATACACTGCCTGACTTTGTTGTTACATTCTCAAACTCCCATAACTTTAACCTTAGACTATCTACTGTTGACCTTACCCCATTCCTAAGAGGTCTGTAAGAGCATGCATAAACACACCAGCATGCCTACTGTCCCTGTCCTACTGTCCCTATTTATTCCTACTCATTTATTCTGTTCATACTTACGTTTATACTTATACCTGTTACCTTTTACATGTTTGACAAACTAAATAAAATGAATAAATAAAAATTAAAAAAATTAAATCTCCAAAAAAAAATTATACAAAAACTAGGGATTAAAAGAATAAATTAGAATAAATTGATAGTGCCTCTATCCCCAGTATTGTTTACTTTATACCAATGAAAGATACTTTAAATAAAAAACATTACAGTAATTCTTTTTGACTACTTTAATCTGATACTTTTTTAAAAATGTGCCAAAGAGATCTAGGATTTTGCTTGGAACAAGGGATGATATAGGACATTTATTTTCAGCCTTCCTTGTATTTCATTTTGGCTCATGGCTGCATAAATCAGATCACCTCAATGCACAGAAGGATAGACAAAAGTATTTTTAAAATACTTTTGTATTTTTGAAATACTTTTGTATTTTTGAAATACTTTTGTGAAAATTAAGAGCTATTCAGGTAGTCCTCAACTTATGATCCCAATTAAGCCCAAAATTTATGTTGCTGAGCGAAGCATTTCTTAAGTGACTTTTGCCCCATTAAAAAAAATTCCTTGCTACAGTTGCTACATGAATCATTGCAAATGTTAAGTTAGTAACACAGTTATTAAGTGAATCTGGCTTCCCCATTGACTTTGCTTGTCTGTGATCACATGACATCGGGACACTGCAACATATCATAAATATGAAGCAGTTGCCAAGCATCTGAATTTTGATCAGGTGACCATAGGGATGCTGCAACAGTTGTGAGAAAAATGATCATAAGTCTTTTTTTCACTGCCGTTTAATTTTGAATGGTCACTAAATGAACTGTTGTAAGTCAAGGACTACCTGTACTATAAAATATGGAGGAAAAAACATTCCTTGTTCTATGTGAGCATTTTCCAAGTAACCTAGCTTTTATTTATTAGCAACTTTTCAACTTTACAAGACAGCACCAGACAGAATGGTTAGATTAGATTTGTCTCGAAAAAAGAAGAGAGTGGGACAAATGGACTTCTTAATGGACAGAGCGTCACTCTCTGAGTGCTATTGCTGAGAAAACCTTAATTCCACAAATAGACAACAAATAGGGATGGAACAGGCGCAATTGCTTTCTCCATGGTTGCCCAATGCAGTTTTCTGAAGCAATTATTAGCCTTAGTATCTCTTGCAATAGAGTGCATTAAATTTAAATCAATGTCTATTGGGTGAATATTTGGAGACAGAGCTAGGTTGTTAGCTTTTGAACCAGTTCAGTCTGATCATTCTATAAAAAATAGAATTAGTGTATGTTAGAAGGTAAAGCCAACTGAGGCCTTAATGTTTAACCATTGGTAAGCATTTACACATACAGCATTTTATTTGGTGCGGTGTATCAAGTGACGTGCAGTGAGGTTTATGGCTGGTGAGGCAAAAAGAAAGAAAGCGGCTTTTGGCCGTCCCGGTGCTATGTCCGACATAGAGGCGTCCAGCCTCTATGTGGGACATAGTGGCAGGGCAGCTTTTGCCCGCTTTCAAGAAAGCTTTCTTGAAAGCGGGCAAAAGCCGCCCTGCTGCTATGTCCGACATAGAGGTGGGACACCAAAAGCCCTGCCGCTATGTCCGACATAGAGGCGGGACGCCAAAAACCCTGCCGCTATGTCCAAAAGCCCTGCCGCTATGTCCAACATAAAAAAAGTGCCAGCCCATGCGCCAGCAGAGGCAGGTAAATCACATACATACAAATTACTTACAATAATACAATTACTTACAAATTACATTAATTTTGAATTCCTCGCTCTCCCTCCGACCCACATACCTTTTCCAGCTGTTTCACAGAGGATTTCAATTCTGCTCTTGTCTGCCATGATGAAAATGTAAAAATATAAAAGGAAAAAGGCAAGAGCTGCTGAGGTCAGGCTGGCTAGCTGCTGCCAGAGTCCCCAATGGATGACTCTGCTTAACTGTCAGGTGCTGCTTCATTTAATAATCAGGAAAGAAACTACTCAACTCCATTTGTTAGAAATTAAGTGTACTTTTACTAATTACAAATGAATAGTAGCAAAGCTAAGCTGAGTCTGGTTAATTAGGCGCGAAAGCAAAGAATATCATGTATAGTTCAATCCCCTCCCCTTGGCACCCCAGTCCATAGTCCAATTATAATTCACCCAACTGTCAGGTGGGAGATATCTTAAAAAAAATCACTAGGATGGAATGCTGGACAGTTAACCTTGGCGGGAAACTCCCTTCCTCCACATGCGCAATGAGATGGTCAGGCCAGCGTCTAGAATCTTCCTCCAGCACATAATGATTCCCCACCCAAATACCATGCCCCCCTCCCCTTTTCAATGGCAGCCGAAGCAGCAGCAAAGCAGAGGCTGACATCCAGCCCTCCTCCAGAAAAGGGCGGTCAGACCTGCAGAAACGAAAAGAACACAAACAAACAGACAGACAACAAGACACAAAAGAGAGAAAGGGGAAGGGAGAGAAAAAAAACAAAAAGGAAAATTAGCAGACTGTCCAAGAATCAGGGCTTGTCAGGATAGGCAGAGTAGAACTTGCGGAGCAGATGAGGAGCTCGAACATGGGACTTGTCAACCCATTCAGCGTGAGATGGGGGAAAATGCTTCCAAGCCACCCTCTATCAAAAGTGGGGCAGGTAAAGGAGGAAGAGATGCTCTCAAGGAAGAAGTGAGCTGAGGCTTCAGGAGATTAACATGAAAAACAGGGTAAACTCGGTTGAGGTGTTTAGGTAACTGGAGACGGACGGAGACAGGGTTGATGATCTTGACAATTGGAAACGGGCCAACATATTTGGGGCCCAACTTCTTCGACTTCTGAGTCATTTGAAGAAACCTAGTGGATAAATAAACACGATCACCAACTTTATATTCATGGGGTTTAGTCCGTTTCTTATCAGCCTATTTCTTATGAACGCGGTGCGCAGCATCCAGAGTCCGGAGTGCCAAAGGCCATACGTCTCGAAGGCGATCACTCCACTCGGACAGCGAAGACACTTGCGGCTGCTCGCGAGGAATCTCAGGAATGGGCACAAAATCCTGGCTGTACACCACATGAAAAGGGGTAAAGCCAATGCTGCTGTGCACGGAATTGTCTTAAGCCACCTCAGCATGAGACAACAATTCCACCCAATCATCTTGTTGGTAGTTGATGAAACAACGTAAATATTGCTCCAGCACAGAATTAGTCCTCTCGCAGTCCCCATTAGTTTGAGGGTGGTGGGAGGAGCTTAACCCCTGGGTGGAGCCAATCCGCTTCAGGAATTCTTTCCAGAATAGGGAGGTGAACTAAACACCCCTGTCCGAAATGATGCGGTCAGGTACCCCATGTAAGCGATATATATGTGAGATGAACATCTTAGCGAGAGATTTAGAGGAAGGGATCTTGGATCAAGGAATGAAATGAACTTGCTTGGAGAATAAGTCAGTAACAACCCAGATTACTGTGTTTCCTTGACTTTCTGGAAGTTCAACAATGAAATCCATGGAGATCTCCTTCCACGGGGCTACTGGGCGAGCCACCGCCTGGAGCAACCCCTGGGGCTTACCTGGAGGGCGTTTAGCTGCGGCACAAATGGGACAACTAGCTACATAAGCCTCAATGTCTTTTTTCAGTGAGGGCCACCAAAATTGCCTCTTAACGAGGTGCAGGGTCTTGACGAACCCAAAGTGTCCAGCCATCCGGGAGTCATGAGCCCGTTGAAGTACAATGGTCCTAATGGACAAGAGGATGTATAAGTTTGCTCCAATCCAAGCCAATCCATCTTTTATAGTGCATTCATCCATGTGTTGCTGGAACCAGTCATCCTCAGTAAGGGCTTTTTTAGGTTAGAGAGAAAGTCTTCAGTGACTTCCAATTTAGAAGTTGTTTGACTTCTAGTAACAACAGGAGCAACCAGGCTTTTTGTGGGAATGACAGGCTGGACAACACTGAGCTTTGAACAGTTGTACTGAGGGAGTCTGGGCAAAGCATCAACCATAACATTTTTCCTTCCCGGAATGTATTTCAAAGTAAAATTGAATCTATTGAAATGCTGAGCCCAGCGCATCTGTTTAGGAGAAAGTTTTCTGGGGGTTCTCAATGCCTCCAAGTTTTTGTGGTTAGTCCACACCTCAAAAGGGTGCTTGGCGCCCTCCAGAAAATGGTGCCAGGTTGATAAAGCCCAACGAACAGCAAAAGCCTCCTTCTCCCAAATAGCCCAACGTCTTTCCGTGTCGGTCAGTTTGCGAGAGGTGTAAGCGCAGGGTTGCAATTTACCTTGACTATTTGCTTGAAATAGTACAGCTCCCACTGCCACGTCACTGGTGTCAGCCTGGACTACAAAAGGTACATCCATGTCTGGGTGCTTGAGGACCGGTTCCTTCACAAAGATGCGTTTCAACTTCTCGAAAGCAGCTTGACAGTCCATAGTCCAGTTCAACGGTTTGCTAGGTTTAGGCTTAGCCCCTCCTTTCGATTTAAGGAGGTGAGTTATAGGGAGAGCTATCTTAGCGAAGGAGGGAATAAACTGACGATAGAAGTTAGCAAATCCCAAAAATCTCTGTAATTGCTTACGTGTACATGGGGCCTCCCACTCGGTGACAGCCTTGACCTTAGCGTGGTCCATTTCTATCCCCTTGTAGGAGATTCGATAGCCCAGGTAATCAACTTTTTCCTGATGAAATTTGCACTTGGACAACTTGGCATACAGTTCTGCCACTCAGAGTTTCTTCAGAACCATGCGAACAAGTTTCACCTGTTCTTCACGTGTTTCCGTGTAAATAAGGATATCGTCTAAATAGATCATTATGCCTTTGTAAAGATGGTCATGTAAAACCTCATTAATCAGTTGCATGAAGACTGCTGGCGCCCCCTGAGATTTAAAATAGACACACCAACAACAATAGAAAAAGAAAGGGAGAGAGGAGGAGAGAGTGAAAGGAAGATGGGGGAAAGAAGAAAGAGGTAAGGAGAGGAGGATGGAAAGGAGAGAAAGAGGAGGAGAGAGGATAGAAAGGGGAAGAGGAAGACCAGGAGTAGGAGAAAGGTATGGGAAGAAGGAAGGGGAAGGAGAGGAGGAAGGAGGAAAGTAGAGAAGGGAGGGAGGGAGAAAGGGAAAGGAAAGGAGGATGGAAGGGAGAGAAAAGGAAGGAGAGAGGGTAGGAAGGGAAAGAGGAAGAGCAGGAGCAAAGGAGAGGTAAGGGAAGAAGGAAGGGGAAGGAGAGGAGGAAGGAAGAACGTAGAGAAGGGAGAGAGGGTGAAAAGAAAGAGGTAAGGAGAGGAGGATGGAAAGGAGGAGGAGAGAGGGTAGGAAGGGGAAGAGGAAGAGCGGGAGTAGGAGAAAGGTACAGGAAGAAGGAAGGGAAAGGAAAGGAGGAAGGAAGAAAGTAGAGAAGGCAGGGAGGGAGAAAAGAAAGGGAAAATAAGGTGGTGTTATAACAGGAGGAAGGGATGGTAAATAAAGCAATCCAAACAGTATATTATAAGCTAGTAAATGAAATAATAAATGTATAAGAATGATAAATGTTAAAACACCTGTAACCAAACGACATGCTGTATGTGATGATGTTTTTTTTGTCTGTCTGTCTGTGTGTGTGTGTGTGTGTGTGTTTTATTTTATTATTGTGTGTATGTGTGGTCTATGTAATAAAAATAAAAAAATTATAATAATAAAAAAGAAGACTGCTGGCGCCCCCTGGAGGCCAAAAGGCATTGAAATTGGAAGCAACCAAGGGGGCAGTTGAAAGCAGTTTTCCATTTGTCCCCCTCTTTAATTCCCTCAGGTCCAATTTAGTGAAAATCCAGCCCTTTCCCAGTTGGGCCAGCATGTCCTTCATCAGTGGTAAAGGATAGAGGTTCTGAGCAGATATGCAGTTCAAGTTTTTGAAATTCACACATAATCTGAAGGAGCCATCTTTCTTTTCTCTGAACAATACTGGAGCAGCTACCTTGGGCCTTGCTGGTTCAATGAAACCCCTTTCCAAGTTTTTATCACTGAATTTCCTCATTTCCTCCATCTCTCTAGGGGTCATTGAATATATTTGGGGCTTTGGAAGCTTTACTCCCGGTAAAATATCAATGGTGCAATCTGTGGGTCTGTGAGGGGGTAATTTATCAGAAGATTTCTCACTAAAAACATCCTTGAGGTCCCAATATTCCTTTGGAATTCTTTCCTCCCCCTCACTTTTCTCCTGCCCCCTGGCTGCCAGTGTGGGGTTAGTAGTATCAGAGTCTGGAGCTTCAACTTTCCCCTCAGGGGGTGTGGCTGTCCGAATTTGTAACCACCCCTCTCTCCAGTTAATGCGTGGGTTCCATCTACGGAACCAGGGGAGCCCTAAAATAAGGGGCCGGTCCATCCCAGGTGCTACAATAAAAGTTATTATTTCTTGGTGGGTACCCATCCACATCTCGATGGGTTCAGTGGAAAAATGAGCAGGACCGCCCCCCACAATAGAGCCATCTATTTGGCAAAAAGCAATAGGGATTTTTAAAGTTTTTAGTTTCAAGCCCAGCTTCTCAACCATTTCAGGGCTTATCATGCAACGGGAACATCCAGAATCTAATAGAGCCATAAGTTTTTCTTTTGCGCCAGAAGAGGGCACTCTAAGCTCGACTGGAATAAGCATGGGGCCAGAGTGTGAACTTACCCAGTGATCAGCATCTTCATAATCACTGTTGTCAGATGAGCTGGGACTTCCGTTTCCCCCCTCCTCTGGCTCGAAGCGTCGAGAAATATCTTCCCCAGCCAAGGCGGTTTCCTTTCTCTTGCCTGGAGTCTTCTCAGATTTCCTCTTCCTCCAGGGGGGTGGAGCAGAATGGGTCAGCTTTACTAGGCAATTTACAACACGATGCTCCTCCTTTCCACAGCGGAAACAAGCGGAGGGCTTGGGCTTGCCTGCAAAATCTCTCCTACCCCCTTTTTCACTCCTTGGGAGGGGTTTTTTTGGGGGGTGGAGGGGATTTCTCAACTTCTCCCTCTTCCATGCAACGAAGCCTGGTTAAATCAAGCTCAATATCTGCAGCATTCTAATACCAAGGCTCCAAATGGCAGGGAATGTGTCTGTTTATGCATTGCTGGTAAACATCTTTATTCAAGACATCAGCGAATCGATCCAACAAGGCCTCTTCCGACCATCCCCTCATATAGGCCAACAACTCCTGGAATTCCTGCACATATTCAGGCACAGTTTTCTTTCCCTGTCTGAGGATCGTAAATTTTAGCCTAGCTCGATGCTCGGTGAGGGGGTCGTCAAACCTTCTCCTCATTGCTGCCATAAAGTCATCAAAATTTCTCAAGAGAGGGGAGTTACTATTATGTAATCCGACCATCCAGTCGGCTGCTTTCTTCTCCAGGGCCATTAACACTATTCTCACTTTAGATTCATCAGTGACCAAATCAGGCCCATATATTTCCATATAATTTCAGATCTGAATAATAAACAACCCCAGACCGCTGGGTTCTCCATCATTTTTTACGCTTAAGGGTGGGACCTTAGCCATCCGGCGTCACCTGCCCCCCCTGCTCTCGGAATGTCTCTAGCCGCAGGGGGAGAGGTCGGTGCTGGGTTTTCTTGTGCACAACCCCCTTTGGCCCCTCCAGTCTCCCTTAAGCTATGCAACGGGTACCTTTTTTCCAGTTCCTCTGCTGGTTCCCTTTCCACAGCTCTCTCTCGAATCCGGTGTTCACTCCATGCCTCTTCGAAGAGTCTCATGGCTTGGGATATTTTGTAGTCTTCCTCCCTAGAGCCACTCCAGTCAGCAGCTGGTTTTTTGGCCTCCTTCTCGTGACTCCAGTTAGTAATTCCTCAGGTTCCTCTTTCTGTCCCACACCCCAAGTCCATCTGGGATGAACAGCAGGTTCCTCCACTCTCAGGTCGGCTAGCATTTCTGTTAAAGATGGTGCTGCCGTTGCACCCATGTTGAAGCACCACAGTCCGTCCCTGGAGGAAACGGCTTCTCCAGGGCGGCACCTGGGCACAACAATCAAGGGGGGTCACCCACGAAGCCAATCCTAGAAAGAACTTGAGGACACGAGATCTCTCTGGGTGAAATGATCACTTTATTATGTAGCAAAGCTGAATATATAAACTTCCATACGCAAATGAGGTTTGCAAACATTACAAATGTCATTGGTTACAATTTATGCATCTAGACCAATAATAGAATTGATAACTGCATGCTTCCTAAGTTTCACGTGTACCCTACCTTAGCGTTTTAAGCAAGTACAAAACAAGCAAATTCTACAGGTGTCAAGAACATTTTGTGGTCGGCTATATCCGTCCTGTGTGGCTAGATGTGCAGACTTTGCAAGTCCTACCTAGCTACCTGTCTAAACCATTTCCTCTAGAAGGTTTGCTGCCAGATGCAGCCTAGCGAAGGCCTACTAACAGCAAAATACAGTGGAGGCAAGAAAGGAAAGGCATTCTCAGAGTAATAGGATAGCAACATCTCCTCCTTTCCTTTTTATTAGGCGGGGTCACTGTCCAGAAACTGCGGTGGAAGTTTCATGGGAAACTCTGGGATATCTAAGGAGCTCGAGACCCCCTCCTCAATGTCCGTTTGATCAAACACCTGCAAGTTTAATGCTTGTTTCCTCATGGAAGCTTCCACAACATTTTGAATCATAGAGCCTAATAGAGGTATAATACATGTAACATCATGAGACCTAGCAATACAACACCAAGCATAAGCAAAGCTTGTTTCCAATTTCTGAAGAGTCCACCCAGAAACCCTCCTTCATCCATTATTCCTGTCCACTTTTGAACCGGGACATGGGCCAATTTCATCATCCGGTCGGTTATGCTTTCTATGACCTTTCCATTGTCATCGATCTGCAGACAACAATCAGACAGGTTAAATTTCCCACAGACCCCGCCCTCTGCTGCCAACAGATAGTCAAGAGCCAGACGGTTTTGATAGACAGCATTCCGGAGCTTTGTCTGCGTGGCAGAGAGAACAAGCAAGGCGGCTCAATTCTCCCTGGTTAGCAGCTCAACCACTGCCTGCAAACGGATGATGCGATTAAGCATGTAAATAGGGGTCTGGTACCCCCACATCCCATCATTTGCCCAAACCGCAGGACCATAATATTGAATGATACATTCCGGGGGCCAGTCCTCACCCCCATACTGCCCGCCCCAATCCCCAATCTTGAAGGTCCCACTGTCTGGAAGGGAGGGAGCCTGTCGACGAGTTCTCTTTGCATACAAGGGGTAGGACAATCTTTGGCCATCAGTCAAGGGGATCAAAAAGAAGGATGGCCTGACATCACCCAGGGCACAAGAACCAGTCCATTTAGCTGGCAAGGCAGAGTATGCTCGTCTGCCACATATCCAATAAAGACCGGGGGGGGCGGGCCAAGTGCCTGCGTATCTGCTACTGATGTTCACGGCGGATGGGATTCCCTTAGGCCACCCCAGTTTGGCTCCCAAGGCTTCGTCAGGCCACCCACCAGGGAGTTTGGTTCCGTGGGAGAAAGTGTACGGGGTGGTAGGAGGGAAAGAGATATTGAGGATTAACTGTCGTTGACATAGACTATTGCCCACAGAAGGGGAATTCAGCTGCCAACGAAAAATGCAAAATTCAAATATAGGCAAGTCCCTGAGTTCCCATACACTGTTGTTAACGTGTTGTGGTTTGTCGGTGGCATTATAAAAGGTAGACATGTTCCAAGCAGAGGCTTGCCAGGGCCATTGATCACCCATGTCAGTTCCCCCACAGACAAAACAATTAGTAACATCCAAGGATCCAGCGATAACCTCAGCAAGCTGAATAAACAAGTTGCGGGCTAACTGCGGGATCTCAAAGGGCTTGGACATTTCTTGCCAGAACCCTTGATAATAGGACATGTGATATGTGTGTGCTGCTTCTCGGAACTGATATTCTTGCAAGGTGAGGACAATTCCAGGGTCGGTGCCTCCGGCGTAGGCGCGAACCCCGATGGTTACATGCATGGTTGTCGAGGTCTCTGCCCATTTTTTGCGGAATTGAGGCCAGTTACTGACAGTGATATTGAAGAGAGCACATTTGTTCAGGGGGCAGTTGGTGGGGACTGGAAGTCTGCGAAGTCGAAGGTCGGTGTTAGAATGGCCCCAGTTTGAGTTGGAGGCCCATTGGACACAACCCCATTGAGTGCAGTAGGCATCTCCAGCCCGGCAGGTGGTGCCTATAGACGAAGTCTGCTGGTGCTCTGGGCAGGCGTACAGGTCGTCCCTAGCATAGGCGCGGTGTTGCTGGGCCGTGTCACCACATCCCAGCCCCCACGAAGAGTGTTGGCAAAAATCAGCGGTCAGCGTGACTGGTCGACCGGGCCAGTAACGAACCTCCTGGATCACGGTTTTTCCTGAGATGCCTCCTGAGCGCAGACGGATCCTAGTCTGAACGGGGCTGGGCTTTGGATTAAAACACTTTTTAGAAGAGGGGCAGTAAGAGTAGGTGAGGTTATAGAAAGCACAGATAATAGGTTTGACAGTACAAGAATGATAGGATTGATACACAAGGGTTTCCTTTTCCTTTGTGCCTTCGCGTACCTTAGTGACACACTGTGCACAAGCAGGTGGCAGAGAAGAGCGCCGGATACGAGGACGGAGCGAAGGCAATGTGTAAGTTGGAGAAGAGCGAGGCAGATGGGTAATCAAGGGACTAACAGGAATTGGGGCAAAGGCTGCAGGGGCTGATGGTTTAGATTCACAAAATCCAATCCAAGCAATGAAGAATAGAGAGAGGCAAAGGAGGAAAAAAAGGGTAAAGTGCATACAGGACGCAGGATACAGAGTACCATCAAAAGGAGGGGAATGAATTCCAGGAAGCAAGGTGCGCATGATAGGGCAAAGGGCAGGAGGTCTATAGGAAGGGGGAGGAGACATGCTGGGAGGGAGAGAAGGAGAAAGGGAATGGACGTCGTCTAGGTCATCGAGTTCGTCAGGATCATCCATTGCAAGGGCTCGCAGCGTTGGCAGCGGAGGTATCGGGGAGGTTGGCAACATCCTGAGACTTGGATGTGCGAGGAAGGTACGGACGGACGTGGCGGCCGGGTACCCACAGGACACGATCCTCGAGCTGAATAGCGGCGTAACCTCGGCCCCAGGTGACCAAATCGGCAGGGCCTCTCCAGGTCAGATCCGGAAGCAACCTGTAATAAACGGGGGGGCGGGGAGGCAAAGAATCACCCGCAGCGAAGTGGCGCTGTGCGGCAGTAGTAGGTGGAGAAGATCCGGTGATATTCAAAAAATTAAGGGTGAAAAGCACCCGATTGAGTTGGTTTTGCAAGGATGGGAGTCCAGGAGGGAATTTCTCCTTTTGGATTTTTTCAAGCGCCCGTTTGACGGTTAAGTTAGCTCGTTCCACAATCGCCTGACCTTGGGAGTTCCAAGGAATTCCGAATTTATGGACAATACCCCAGGTATTGCAGAATTGCACAAAGGCAGAACTAGTATAAGCAGGCCCATTATCAGTTTTTAATTCTTTGGGGCGTCCCATCACTGCAAAGGTACGAATACAATGGTTAATGACATGTTTAGTGGCCTCTCCCCTCTGTGGGGAGGCCATAATGAAGCCCGAATAAGTGTCAACGGAAACATGTAGATATTTCCAGGGCGCAAAAGGAGGATGCTGAGTAACATCCATTTGCCAAATTTGTGAAGCCTCAAGACCGCGCGGGTTAACCCCCATGGGAATGGAGTTAGCCTGCTGACTGCAAGTAGGACACTGCTGAATAATGGCCGAGGCTTCGGTTTTGGAAATGCCAAATTGTTTAACAAGAGCCTTAGCATTTTGATGAAAATAAGAGTGACTCTCCCATGGGGAGGGAGAGATCAGGGTTAAAACCGCAGGGAGCCTGGCAGCTTGATCGGCGATGTCATTGCCTTCAGTTAGCATGCCTGGGAAAGGCTGGTGACTGCGAATATGAGCAACAAAAAATGGAACCTCCCGAGACATGACAAGCTGTTGGAGGGTTAAAAACAAGGCCATGAGCGGGGCATCAATGGCCGGGGATAAATAAGCATCAAAAATATTCGTAATAATTTGGGAGACATACAATGAGTCCACAATAAGATTGAAAGGCTTAGTGGGCAATTTTTGAAAGGCCAATATGGAAGCGGCCAATTCAGATCGTTGAGCAGAGGATTGGGCTGGCGTATGGTGAATCACCCATTGGCCATTAATTTGGAAAGCACATGCTTCACGGGTCTTGGTGCCATCAGCAAAAACCGTGAGAGCTTGGGGAATGGGCTGAGATCGCAGGCATGTATTAAACTGCACCGGAATGAGGTGCAGGAGCTGAATGCGAACATCCTGGGGAAAATGATACAAAATCTGGCTAGGCCAGTCGATCAAGGCCATCTGAAATTCCAAAGATTGAGAGTATAAATTTTCCCAGGTAGGAAGAGGGAAGGGAACATATATGGAAATGGGTTCAAGACCCACAACAGTCAAACAGCGGCGACGGCCGCGAATAATTAGCAAGGAAAGTAACGAAAAGCGAGAAGAAATAGTCTTCCTGGAAGTATGCGGAAGGTGGATCCATTCAATGATCAACAAGGAAGAGGGAAGGACTTGAACGAGGCAAGCGGTGGGGATAAAAGGGGTATTTAACAACAAGAGGGATAACGGGATATTCTCGTGGCATCTATCCACCCATTTAGTGCGTAGGGCATCGTTTACCTGAGTTACAATGTCCAGCTGCTCAGGGGATAGATGAATAACATCCGAAGGTGAAGAAACGCCAGACAAGGCAGAGAAGAGAGGGGTTAGTTGAGATGTAGTAAAGCCCAGATAAGGACGGGCCCAATTGAGAGAGCCTAAATATTGTTGGAGCTGAACAAGAGTGGCAGAAGAAGGCAAGGCTAGAGAAGGAGTAACTGGTAAAGAATGGGATCGGAAAATTTTGTGGCCCAAATACAGAAAGGGTTCTGTTTGCTGAACCTTTTCTGGGGCGATAACCATGCCATGGAGTGTTAGATGCTCAATAAGTAAATGCAGGATGTGTTGAAAGGTTGGAAGGGGCATGTCAGCTGCAAGCAAAATATCATCCATGTAGTGGTATAGCAAGACACGGGGATGATCAAGGCGAAAGGGTTCCAGCAAGGAATGCACAACATATTGACACATGGTGGGGCTATTAAGCATACCTTGAGGTAAAACCTTCCATTGATAGCGTGACGTGGGGTGAGAGTGGTTAGTCACAGGGAGCGTAAATGCAAAAAGCAAGCGATCAGTTTGAGAGAGGGGAATGGAAAAGAAAGCATCCTTGAGATCAATGACAGCCAATTTAAAATTCCTCGGTACAAGGTTAGGATTTGGTAGCCCACACTGTAAGGAGCCCATGGGCCGAATGACCTTGTTCACGATTCTAAGATCTTGTAGGAATCGCCAGCGGCCACTTTTCTTTTTAATTACAAATACAGAGGTGTTATAGGGACTATTAGAGGGTTCCAACCGCCCCAAGGTAAGTTGTTCCTTGATTAATTCCCTAAGGGCGGCTAATTTCTCCGTTGGAAGCGGCCATTGATCAGCCCAAACAGGGGTGGGGTCAAGCAATTGCAAAGAGAGAAGAGGGTCCGGCATAGCTAGTCAAAAGAGAGGAAGGCGTTAAACTGGGAGAGGAGGTCACGTCCCCAAAGATTAACATGCAAGGGCAACACAACAGGGCGAATACGTGCCTTGATCTTTGAGGAAGGGGTAGTGACCTCAATCCAAGTAGTACTGGTCTGAGCGGTCTGAACACCTCCAACCCCTTTAACAGCAGGTGAAGATTGCAGTGGCCACTTGGCGGGCCAATGAGAAAGTTGAATGACAGTGATGTCAGCCCCGGTATCTAAAATACCAGAAAAGGGAACACCATTTAAATGGAAAACCAAAAGGGGCTTCGCAGAAGAGACAGGAGAAGAGTAAAGCACATCTTTCCACGGAATCTCCGCATGGGGGGAAAGTTCATCATACTTAGGGATATCTATTTCCAATGGAACAGGAATTACAATAGCAGCATCAGATCCCTGTTGTATGGTGAGAGGATTATCAGGGATGCAAACAAGAGCCAAGGAATCCATCTCATGGGCAGATAAAAGAAAAGGTGAGGCGAGCACCCCTTGCGAGATAAGATCTCGGTGGGGGTACAACATTAAGGGTGCCGAAGGAGGCAGCTTAAGACTTGTAACATTGAGAGGGAGAAAATAAACAAGACCGGGTGTTAACATGGGAACAGTTTCAGAAGCCTGCACAATGAGGGATTGTAAAATGGTGGTGGACTTTGCGGCACAAGGGTCGATCACCCCTACCGGAGATGTAAAAATGCCAATAGGCTGGCCGTCCCCTGGACGATCCACACCCAGGTGAATAGGGTCATTCTCAGGAGGTAAGGAAAGGGCAAAATGGGAGGTGGCCCTGAAAGCGGGGCTAGCCACCCGCCCCAGTTCTAGTTTCCCGACTGGGAGTGAGAATAGGGCATGGCAGGGGCCGGGTTGGGGTTGGGGTTGTGGCCGGAGCGGCACTCCCGAGCCCAATGACCCATATGACCGCACCTTGGACAGGGCGTTTTGGGGCGAGCGCCCGCGGTTTGTGTGGCAGCACCCCCGCCGGGGGCGCGGCACTGGTTGCGAAAATGGCCAGACTTGCAGCAATTGAAACAATTGCCAGAACGGGGCTTGACACCCCCCGCATGTAAGGTGGAGAGGGCGGTGGCCATGAGTTCGGCTTGATAGGTGAGAGACCCTACGCGGGCAGCCTTTTGGAGGAAATCAGCCAAGGTCTTAGAGGAGTCGCCATGGAGGGGTTCAAGGATCTTGCGACAGTCCTCATTGGCATTCTCAAACGCCAAGCGCATCAAAATCTCCTGAAGCGCCTCAGAGTTATTAATGTCACGTTTGAGGGCCTTCTGGAGACGTTCGATGAAGGCATCGTAGGGCTCAGTGGGGCCTTGGCGGATGGTAGTAAAAGAGGAGGCTGATTTGGAGGATGGCTCATCAAGCTTAGAAAAGGCATAAAGAGCACATTCACTAATCAGGTCAAGACCAGCCACAGGAGTGGTAAGTTGCCGTGCCTGTGTGGCAAAGGCGTCTACCCCTTTTAATTGGGCGGCTGTATATTGAGGAAATTGTGCACTTTTTAGTACGCATTGTTGGTCGTACAAGGAGTGCCAAACAACAAATTGAGTGGATGTTAAGATACATTTGGCGATGGTAACCCAATCACAGGGGAGAAGGTGATAAGTCTGACTAAGGTTCTCAAGGACAGATTGGAAATAAGAGGACGTAATGCCACTTTGAGACACGGCACATCTGAGATTTTTCAGCACTCTAAAAGGGAGGGCTTCATAGACGGGAGCACCAGTGCCCGTTAAGTCAACGGGAAAAGCAGAAAGAAGTTCCAGATCATCTGGGGTAAGAGAAGGATCGGCTCGGGCAGAAGCCAAACCACGGGCCACAGCACTGCCAGCCATAGTAGGGAGAGCGAGAGAGGATGCAAAATAAACGCCGGCAGGACCAGAAGAAGGAGGGGGAGATGATGTGAGCGAAATGTCGGAAACAGAAGGAGAAGGAGGGGGGGAAACAGAGGGAGAGGAGACAGACGGGACAAAATTTGAAGGGCAATCTAAATAAGGAGGCGGGGGAGTAAGATCAGGGGGTTCTATGGGAAAATCAGGAGAAGGGTCAGAATAATGGAGTCTAAGAGCAGCAAGTATGACTTTCCAAGTCAGGAGCATCGGAGTAGGAGCACGAGGTTCCTGATGGAGATATGTGCCTATTTTCACCCATGGTCCAGGTTTAAGGGAGCCACGGTGAGGATAGGAGGGGCAGTTTTGCCAAATGTGTATTAACAGTTGGCGTAATTCAGATTTGGTAGGAAAGACAAATTTCTTTGTTAATTGACTTTTAGAAGCTCTGAGAATCTGGCCAAGTTCTTTTACATGAGCTATCTGCTGCTTGGACAGATCCGCACCCATACTTACGAAAGATCAGTCATTTCCACGAACGACGACGAGTGCGCGGGTAAGCGATGGGGTCTCAGGCACGCGGCGGCGAGGCTGCGTCGGTCCGGCGGAAAAAATCACGTCGGGGTCACCACTTGAAGCACCACAGTCCGTCCCTGGAGGAAACAGCTTCTCCAGGGCGGCACCTGGGCACAACAATCAAGGGGGGTCACCCACGAAGCCAATCCTAGAAAGAACTTGAGGACACGAGATCTCTCTGGGTGAAATGACCACTTTATTATGTAGCAAAGCTGAATATATAAACTTCCATACGCAAATGAGGTTTGCAAACATTACAAATGTCATTGGTTACAATTTATGCATCTAGACCAATAATAGAATTGATAACTGCGTGCTTCCTAAGTTTCACGTGTACCCTACCTTAGCGTTTTAAGCAAGTACAAAACAAGCAAATTCTACAGGTGTCAAGAACATTTTGTGGTCGGCTATATCCGTCCTGTGTGGCTAGATGTGCAGACTCTGCAAGTCCTACCTAGCTACCTGTCTAAACCATTTCCTCTAGAAGGTTTGCTGCCAGATGCAGCCTAGCGAAGGCCTACTAACAGCAAAATACAGTGGAGGCAAGAAAGGAAAGGCATTCTCAGAGTAATAGGATAGCAACACCATGTCTTCTTCCTGGTCGCTTTCATGTAAAGACATTTTTCTTTTCCTTCTATGAGGGCACCCCCCTCGGAAGTTGTTCGCTCCGGGTTGGGTGCGAGGTGAGACTCAGCTTATTGTCAGGTGCTGCTTCATTTAATAATCAGGAAAGAAACCATTCAACTCCATTTGTTAGAAATTAAGTGACTTTTACTGATTACAAACAAATAGTAGCAAAGCTAAGCTGAGTCTGGTTAATTAGGCGCAAAAGCAAAGAATATCATGTATAGTTCAATCCCCTCCCCTTGGCACCCCAGTCCATAGTCCAATTATAATTCACCCAACTGTCAGGTGGAAGATCTCAGCCTTTTTCCTTTTACATTTTTTTTCTTTTCATGATGGCAGTGGTGAGGCCCTGCCTCCCCTGCTTCCCCTGACTGCATGTGACTGGGTGTAATGTACTGTATTGTATATTTGTAGTGGTGTTCAAGCTGTCCCTTGCCTACCGACCAGTGTTTTTCTGAAGATCCTTGTCATGGTTTATGTCTAGGGTTTAAAGTGATTCATCTGAAGGAGAGAGCACAAGCAGCAGCTCAGTTTCCCTTATGCTTTTTGCATTCAAACTACTGAAGAAATAGAACCAGTTTTCCCCCTCCCCTTCAGATAAGGCAGTTTCAAAGCATTTTCCCACCTTTTTCCCAATAAAGGACATTACTCATCATTTGATGGGTTGGTTAATGAGAAGCAATGTTCAGCTACTGTTATTTTTCCTCCCTGCTGTTTTCAGATGGGAGGTGGGCATCCTGCTGTGGTCTTCAGCAAAGGTTGCATCTTAATGCTCCAATCAAGATAACCAGGCTGGTGCCTTCACATTCCCCAAAGTTTTGTCTAACAAGTCCAACTCAGCCTGTATTCTGTCATTTTAGCTTAGCTACTGTTGGAAGAAATGTCCTTCTGGGTTCGGCTTGTGTGGAAAGTGTGGAAAAAGACACTGGAGACATGGAGGCTGCTTGGAAAGATGGTTTAATGGTGGACAGGACCACATGGCTTGAGTCAGAGGTGGGTTCCTACCAGTTCGCACCTATTTGGTAGAACCGGTTCGTCAAATCTACCGAACAGGTTAGAAGAGGTTCCACCAGTGGACCCGGAAAGCAGGCCACACCTACAGAAGAGGTTCCAAAAATTTTTGAAACCCACCACTGGCTTGAATCCTAAACAGAAAATGTGATCACATGCTTCAATGTTGGTGGAGAAGAAGAGAAGGGCCGAGGGAGGGGCTTGCTAGGCTTTTTATAATCTGTCCAGCCGCACCTCTCTGTTTCCTGTTCCTGTGTAAGAAATGTATTCTGATTGGTTGTCAGGCTCCTATGGGGCCATGCAGGGGCAGCTCTCTAGGCTGTGTTTTGTATCCAGGTTTGGTTGAGTTCTCAGATGCCATGTGATGAGTGGGTAAAGGCTAATCATGCCTTAATCTCATCACCCTGGAGCTGAAGGGAAGAACTCTTTATTATGTAAGGGTTGAGGTTGAGGTTTGAGGTTTATTGGATTTATATGCTGCCCTTCTCCCAAGGACTCAGGGTGGCATACAACATATTACAACACATATTACAAAAATTAAAAGGCACATTAAATAAACTATCCAAAAAACCCCAATTAATATTTACAATAAAAATTTAAAAATTAAATTAAAATTAATAACCAAATTAATCCTATATTTTATTCTATTCAGGCCAGGCCGGCTTGCTGGAAAAGCCAACTTTTTAGGGCGCATCGGAAGGACCGGAGATCAGGGATTATGCAAAGTTCTGGGAGCAGCTAATTCCAGAGGGAAGGCACTCCCAGAGAGAAGGCTCTCCCCCTGGGGGTTGCTAACCGACACTGTCTGGCCAATGGCACCCTGAGGAGGCCAACTCTGTGGGATCACACTGGACGGTGGGAGGCTACTGGTGGCAGTAGGTGGTCTCGCAGGTACCCTGGGCCTAAGCCATGGAGTGCTTTAAAGGTCATAATTAGTACCTTGAATCGCACCCGGAAGACAATCGGCAACCAGTGCAGGCCACTTAAAAGGGGTGCAACATGGGAGCCCCTAGGTATCCCCATTATAACACACATGGCTGCATTCTGGACCAGCTGAAGCCTCCGGGTGCTCTTCAAGGGCAGCCCCAGGTAGAAAGCGTTGCAGTAGTCCAGGTGAGAAAGGACAAGGGCATGAGTGACTGTGCACAGGGCATCCTAATCCAGAAAGGGGCGCAACTGATGTATCTGGTAAATGATGAACCTGGTAAAAGGCTCCCCTGGTCACGGCCATCAGATGTTCTTCTAAACCAGTGATGGCGAACCTATGACACGCGTGTCAGTGCTGACACGCGTAGCCATTTGGGGTGACACGCACAGGATTTCATGCGATTCATCCTCGGCTCCTGCACGGCCGCCGAGGATGAAAGAATCTGTGCTGGAGGAACGGGGGGGGGGGCGGGACGTGTGATCTCCCCTGCCCACACTCACTGTATCGCCGCTGCCCCTTTCTGAGCGCAGGGGCTGCTGGTAAGGCGTGCGTGCCATGTGCACACACGTCATCAGCGCGGCGAGGGAGGACCCGCAGGAGAGGAGCGCGGGAACAGTGCGCGCCTCTCTCCAGTCAGGCCGGCACAGAGAGTCTACTCCTGGGACTGTTGGTTACGACTGCACCACACTTATCTCAGTTCACGGCAGGGCTGTGGAGTCTGCTGCTTCCAGCTCCACGTCCTCATCAACATGCCGCTCCGGCCCGCCCCCGCTATGAATATTCATATTCTTCGCCCTCGCGCCACTAGGAATATTCATAGCAGGGGCGGGCTGGAGCGGCATGTTGATGAGGACGTGGAGCTGGAAGCAGCCGACTCCACAGCCCTGGTTCACGGCACCCCAAACAAGTTCAATAATATCAAGGGCAACATACGAAATTGACTGATGAACAAAGAAGTTACTAAGCAGGTATGTTAAATAATTTGTTTTTGGTTTATTAAATACAATTATATATTGCAATTATACATTTTTGTAGTTTAAACTATAAATTGCGCAAAATTATGTTTTTGTCGAAGTGACACAACGCGAGTTATGCTCGATTTTTTGCCGATTTTTGACACACCACGCCAAAAAGGTTGCCCATCACTGTTCTAAACTAAGCCATGTATCCAGGAGGACTGCCAGATTGCGGGACCTCTCTGAGTGGGGTAAAGTTTCTCCCCCTATCATCAAAGATGGAACAAGATGCACAAATTGAAATGACGGAAACCACAGCCACTCAGTCTTGGAGGGATTGAGCTTGAGCCTGTTCATCCCAATCCAGATCTGCACAGCCTACAGGCATCGGAACATCACATTGAGGGCATCATTTGGGTGGTTTGGGGTAGAGACCCTTCCTCTGGGAAGGAAAGACTAAATCCCATTTCTACTTTCAGAGACACATAGTAAGTGATGCTCTGTTTAGAGTCTGGGGAAAAATAAAAAACCCCACTACCTGAAAATCCCAAATTGGTTATCAACCATAGAGGCAATGACATATCCATATACTATAGACCTTAATAAAATGGTAATATATTCAGACCTCTTAGATGAAAAAGGAGAACTAAAATCAGTACAAGATCTGAAAGCACAGGGAATAAATATGGAATGGTGGCCCTACCTACAAATTAAAACAAGATTTAAAAAAGATCAGGAACAATACAGAATATACGAGACACAAATGGAATTAGATAAAATATTACTAGGAATGGGAGGAAAAATGATCACTAGATTATATAATATTCTTTTAAAATATAAAATGGATTAAGTGACGGTAAAGGAGACAATGATTAGCTGGGGAAGAAAGTTTGGCCATAATATAGAGTTAGAAAAATGGGATAAACTGTGGGAAAGAAATTATAAATTTACGACGGCAGTAGCTTACAAAGAAAATCTCTATAAAATGTTTTATAGATGGCATTTGCCTCCAGCGAGATTGGCCAAAATGTACCCAAATTTATCCCCTAATTGTTGGAGATGCAACCACAAGCCTGGAACATTCTATCACATGTGGTCGATGTGCCACATCACAAGGAAGTACTGGTGCAAAATTTGGAAGTAGTTAGAAGAAATTACTGAGCGAAAAATAGAACTCAAACCAGAAGCATTCTTATTAGGACTACTGGATCAAAAAATGGACAAACAATCTTAATACCTAATTATATACATAGTCACTGCAGCCAGGATTGCCTTTGCACAAAACTGGAAAAAATCAATACACTCTCAGATGAAACTACAATCAGGAAAATACTCGAATGCACAGAAATGGATAAAATGACAATAGAACTAAAAGAAAGAGAAGAATCAGACTTCTATAAAGTATGGAATAAAATGTACAAGTGGCTAGAAAACAGAAGCCAAGACAGAAAATAGAGAATACAAATATATGGAGATATAAATAATGAATACTATTATAAGTGTTAATATTATGTTTGTTACATTATAGGACAAGGTTATAGTGAGAGGAAGACAATGCAGAAGGGAGAATTATAATATTTATTTGGTATAGTCAATCTCATATTTATATCTTTTAATCATTTTCCAGTTTTGTAGACTGGTTAAAAAAATGCAAATGACCAGATCTCTGCAAGGAGTTTAAATCCTTCTATTCCTCACCATCCAGCCAGAGCTGAAGAAGCTTCTTGTTTGAGAAGCAAACATCTTCAAAGAAAAACCAGAAAAGTTCAGTTGCTTCTTGAAAAAAGCATGACAACCGTGATCTGGATGACTAAGAATCTCCCTAGGCAGATCACAACTCATGCTTATCTGTTGTGGCTCGGTAGGAGCCTTTAGAGCTGCTATCAGACTGACACAGAAATCTACTGTGAGTGGTTTCAGGATGCTCACAGGAGAAGATAACAAGCAGCTGGGGCTCGTTAAGGATCTCCTCCTGTGGATAAAAGACTGATGGTGCCACGCCTTAGTTGCAGAAGTTCTCCGTTCGTGTGTAACCATTGGGAGAAGCCTTTAGCTAAGTGTCTGGATTCACGTAACTCTGTTTGGTATTTAGTTTGAGTGAAGACTTTTTGTAAGAGCCATTTATCTATGTTTATTTTGGGCTTGCAGCCAGCTTGAGCCGGGACTGATAAAGACATTCCTTTACAAGCTTTGTGTGGCTGTAGTTTCTGAACGAGCAAAGAGGGGGTCAGAACACCTATCTATGCTATTGTGCGCATATAGCATTTACATGAGCATTACCAATTTTAGAATACCTTGTGTAGCTTTCTTTTGTAATAATTTTGGGAATTAGAGTTAGCATTGTTAAAAATGGTAATTTTTTTTATTAAAAAGGACACAATAGAGGGAAAGATGTTGGACAAATTAAGCAAAATTATGGGAAGGCTGAGGAAAGGCTACATTGTCTAGTGATTTTTAATTTAAAAAAAACAGGTGCTAAGGAAGGCAATATACTTTCAATAGATACAGTGGAAAGATTACTAGAAGAGGAGGAAAACAGGTCTTCTATAGTGGTGAAAAGCCTCACCCTCCTTTGCCTTTTTCATAGGATCTTCCTTGCTGGTAAGAGAAATATGAGGGCCATGTAGGAAGCCATGGAAGTGAGCTTAATGAAACTCTGCAAAAACAGCTTGAAAAGCATGTTTTAAGTCCACAAAACAAAGAAAATATTAGAGAGAAAACTTCACTCTCACCCTTCCAGCATAGGAGTGTGAAGCTTGGGAATGTGCTTTCCTCCATTACGATTCCTTCCTATCCTATTTTTATGTAGGCAGGACCATATGTGTGTCTGTGAAGACACAGAAACAGTCGATATAGAAAACTACTTTTAGACCTACATAAGACTAATGGAGAGGCTCTTTTTTTTCTTTATTCAATACCAGAACTTGCTCATTAGTCTAATGTAAGTCTAAAAGTAATTTTTTATATCAGCTTCTCTTTCTCCTCCCATCCCATGTCAAATTCACTGAGAATGTTTCTGTGCCTTTACACAATGGCATGTCAGCTTTCTCATCCACCATTTAAGTCCCACATATAAGCTTTTAGTTGAATTGTTGAATAAACAACTTTTTGTTGTACCTACAGACTTCACATATACCACCCCCCCAAAAAAAACCCAGATTTCCTTCTGCAATTATTTTCAGAGAATCAGTCTGGAAGCTTTTAGTAGAGCTGACATCTCTCTTACTGCCCTACTTACATGCGCACATCCATAAACAACTCATATGTTAATGAAGAGCTCTATTGCAGTTATTAATCTCTCAAAGAAAAATAGTACCTATACTACTATCCCTCTGTTTATGAAATTGTGAATACTAATTTATTTAATTGAGTCACATAATTTGCTGTGTCTTCATCTGACTTTAATTAATGTCATTAATTAATTAATTAATTAAATTAATTAATGTCTTCATCTGACATTAAAATGAAATCTGAGATGACTTGTCACCTGTTCACTTCAAATAATAATAATTACTACTATTACTATTACTATACATTGTGTGGTAAGCAGTTTGGAAAAGAACATACAACCTCTTTACATTTAAGGAGTCCCAAAATGATTTTTTTTATTAATGATCAATCAATGTAGTTATTGATTTACTTAGTCGCTTCTGACCCTTCATGAGCCAATAGACATCAATTTTGCAGTAATGTCTGTCAGTAACTGCTTCTCTGAATTTTGTAAGATTATTTATTAAATAATATGGTCAGCATATAAGACAATCAAATAACAGCTTGTCATTCAACAGTTATAGTTAATAGTTCACAGATTACTGTTGAAATCTTCAGCAGCTAACAGTCTAAAGACTTGCACAGGTTTTGCAGTAGTTACCAGTCTGTGGGGAATTTAATTTATTGATTTGAAAGATGAAGGTGAGTTTAAAACAGATGGGGGATTTAACCTCAGGGCTTTTGCCATAGCAAAAAAGAAAGATGTAGTATTCACACATGCTAAAAGGGGAAGGAGCACAGAGCACAGTTCAACTTGAGAATTGAGAATAAAGAGATGTGGTCTTGAACTGCTGGCTAAAGACTTGAGTTATTCTTGGTATATTGGGAGCTGTCTTAGATTTCTTTAGAATAAAAAAAGGGGGGGTAAAGAAAAAGAGAGAGAAATGTACCTCAGTTGAACAGAAACCCTTGTTCATCTTTCAATAAAAAAAACAAAAACAAAAGTAGGAGAGAAAAAAATTGGTTGTTCTGTTCTCCTCTAACTTACTAGATGGTCTGGGATCATTTAAAAAAATACTTTTTGGGAGGCGTTTAACCAATGAAAACAAATCAAAACCTATAAAATTTGTGGAATTGCCAATAAGAACTGAAGGCAGGACAAGAAGAAATGGGTGGAAACGAATCAAGGAGAGAAGCAACCTAGAACTGAGGAGAAATTCCCTGAAAGTTAAAACAATTAATCAATGGAACAACTTGCCTCCAGAAGTCGTGAATGCTCCAACACTGGAAGTTCTTAAGAAGAGCTTGGACAGCCATTTGTCTGAAATGGTATAGGGTTTCCTGCCTGAGCAGGGGGAAGACTAGAAGACCTCTAAGTTCCCATTCAACTCTGTTATTCTGTTCTGCTATTTAGGACTGGGTAAGAAATACAAATAAATGGATAGCATTGTTAAACCAACAAATGTTGAGTTTAACATTGTTTGAGCCTTAAATAAATGTTATCTATGCAAGCTGCTCAAGGTTTTCTTTTTCATTTCATGTTTGTAATGTGTTCTCAGCTGAAAGCTGGAGAGGACATTCTTAGCTGAAATGTGAGTTAAATGTCACTTAGGATTAGCACTATCTCTATCTCATAAGCTCATCTGTTAGGATGCTGAAGCTCAAAAATATTAGGTGGTTTAAGTGTGTACTTGTTTAAAACGGAGCTATGGGCGAAAGCAGAACCAGTCTAAACTTCTTGATTTTTCAAATCAAAATTTGCTGCTTTCTCTATTCATCCAGCATACCTGTGTATCTCATGACAGTCCAGATTGTTATTTGAAGAAGCCAACTTGCCTTAAGATTACAGCTTCTCTGAGCAGCTAGAAGTTCTCCAATATCAATAAATCCTTCAAATATCACGCAGAAATATGTGCTTAATTGGGGAGGGATGTTGAGAGTGAGACTAAATAATTTTGGCTAGGATCACAATGTCACACTGAGCCACAATGCGGGTTGTTTTGCATGATATGGGCGCCCAGGCAATATGTTTGGTAAACCTTAATTTTACACTTATATTACATAAACCTAGCTAATATGTATTCAATGAACCACAGTTAAGCAAAGCACATAGTTTCATACCTTCCCACCAAAGTGGTACCTATTTATCTACTTGTATTTGCATGCTTTCAAAGTGCTAGGTTGGCAGGAGATGGAACAAGTAATGGGAGCTCACTCCATAAGTTGGTACTTAGGTCTCGAATTGATTGACAAGCCCAGCATCTTAGCCACTCAGCTACCGCACCTTCCCTTATTTATAACTGCAAGAGATAGGAAGCATTGGGTCAGATGCTGAGGGAAGTCAATCAAACAACAGATAAGGTGTTTGGAGAAAGAAGGAAGTTTCTAAGTAAGCAGATATTTCTCCGTATCCAGGCCATATCACTTCTCATCCAGGAAGCTTCTTCAGTTTTCACCGAATGGTGGAGAATGGAAGGATTAGTCAATCAATTACAATTAGTGAATGATCAAAGGCCAGAATATTAAACAGGAGTGTGAGTTGTACAAAGCACCTATGTGGAAAATATAAGAACAAATTAGAAAACTGGCTTTTTTGGGGGGGACAATGACTAAATGGTCATCCTCTTGTCCTATATTTTACAACTTCATAATCTTAGTTCTAGTTCATAAAAACCTTCTTAGTAACACAGGGCATTTTTTTTTCTATATAGGGGAAGTCTGCATTACTTTGGAAATAACAAGTATACCAGTTCTGAAAAAAGTTAATTTTGCTGATTCCAGATCTATTTTTTTTAATAAGATGAAATCTGTTTCTCATATTTCTTCCTCCCAGCCTTACACACAACTTCATACACCCCAGAATAGCCTGGAGCAGATTATTCTTACCACTTGTCTGCATTACTTATTTGCAGGTAGCTTTGGGAATTAACCTGAAGGCTGCAGGCCATTTGTGCAGAAAATAGCAAATTGCTAAAAATTGCCATCTTTGAAAACGTCAGGACCTGAATTCAACCAAGGGTTTACTTGTGCGGTACATTTTTCTCAGCCCCTTTACTTAATCCACTGCTTCACACATCTTTTCTTCCACCTGAAGAAATGAAATATCACATGCCAAGGCAAAGCTTTTCAAGTGACCTTTTGAAATAAGTGCTTAGCGGAAAACTTAATGTATTGATTTGCAATATGACCATTTGTAGCCAGGTTGTGAAATGTTCAGTGGTACAATCTAAACAAGATGGTAGGTGAGAGAAGAAGGGAAGAAAATTATGTGCGTATGTACACACAATGTACTAAACTCTAATGAGCAAAATTCCTGTATGCTATGCCCAAACCAATGAACATCTTGTGGCTAATGTGGTGACAGCTAAGATGATGCAACAGGTTTAAGCCCATCCTTGGGTTCTCACATCATGCTGAGCTGCAGATTCCCTGATCCTCTTTTATCTTAGTTATATGATATTCATGCTATATGAACTCAGATGCCATATATGTTGGCATGTGCCAGCCAAGAATACTATAACTTATTCTTCTAAGATTGCTCAGATTTACTTAAACCAAGAGAATTGCTTTCATCACTTTGAGAACAACAGAGTTGAAACAACTGCAAAGCAATGTTATTCTTGGAATGCTTAAATGCCTTCTGCTATATGTGGGTGGCACAGCACAGATGAATTATTTGCACTAGAAAAAAGGATTGTAAAATAAATCAGGGGTGCTAGGATTTATTTATTTGTGATGAAGGGGTTGTATTCAGGGGTTGGATTCAGCCCATTCAGACTGGTTCGGGAGAACTGGATGCTAATTTTACATCTGGTTCACCAAAACAGTAATTGCAAGGAGTAGCTGACTCCGCCCCTCCCAGGAGTCTCCACGCAACCTGTTTTGGATGCTAGATAAGTTCAGGGCCTGGAAGGGTAAAAAATGGGCCTCCCGGAAGTACGGATAGAGGCCCATTTCCGGCCTCCGGAGCCCGGGGGAGGCCGTTTTCATGCTTCCAGAGGCTCGAGGAAAGCCTCTGGAGCCTGGGGAGAGCAAAAACTACCCCCCTCACTGCAGTGCAGGAGGCCAAGTAGGCCACATCCACGATGGCAACACCCACCCAGCAACTGGGCAGAGAACTGGTAGCTAAAAATGTTCAATCCCACTCCTGGTTATATTCTACCACATTGGGGAAAAAATCCTCTTGATTTATATATACACACACATACACATACACATACACATACCCATACCCATACACATATATACATATACACATATACACATATACACATATACACATATACACATATACACATATACACATATACACATATACACATATACACATATACACATATACACATATACACATATACACATATACACATATACACATATACACATATACACATATACACATATACACATATACACATACACATATACATACACATATATATATATAACTCCCAGAATCCCCCAGTCAGTTAGAAGGTCACTGAGTAAGGGCACATAAGCACTCTGGGTAAGTCTTAAAGTAGTTTTGAATATTTATGATTTCCTGATGTCCATGTTAAGAGATGAACTGATCTATTGCTGACTCAGTTATAGAATATCTCGAAAAGTAATAAAAGTAGCTGTTTGGAGCTTATGGTTGGTCCAGTTCCCCATTTGTGGGTACTTTTGATTCACCATGACTCTTAACCATGAGGTTTCATTTGTTGTAGCAGGTCTTTCAATCGAAAGGTGATCTGATGTTTTGCAGCTGTCTTAGATAGAAGCTGCTGTTGATTTGTTTGGCATACAACACAAGGCGGTACAACATAAAAGATTGGGTGAGGATGGAAGATGCAAGTCGATTCTTTGATTTTCATTTTCCCTTTGTAACTTTGAACGATCACTAAATGAACTGTTGTAAGTTGAAGACTACCAGTACAAGACCAAGAGTTATTTCCTTTTACTGTGTTGCAGCCAGGAGACCGTGTTACTCTCCAAGACCAGTGCCAAAAAAAATGGAACTTGGACTTTTATTTAAACTTCAGATGAATAGCCTTTGATAGACCTCCTCTGGAAATTTGCCTACCGTCCCACCCCACATTGGAAGCCACCAGCCTGGGTTGAAATCCCTGGGCTGCTTCAGTATAATTGCAGTTGCTACTGTGGTATAACGGCCAGCAAAGCTGACAATAGATTGTATGGAGGCAGTCACTTTTGCAACCAGTGGAGGATGTTGGCCATATGGATTTCCTCTTTAAAAGACCCTCGGAGATGTATTTAAAGAATGAATAGAATCTGCAGTTTTTGTGAAAGGGAAAGAAGTTCCTTTCACTGAGCTTGGCACACATTGAAGTAGGCCTATGCAAATCATGTGTGTACACAAAGCTTTTAGCTCCCCTAACTGAAGATGCGAAGGCTGAATGGAAATTGCCCACGCACAAAGAGTGCATTGTCCCACTGTAGCACAGCTGTGCAAAATAAATATGATTGGCTGGCTGGAGCCATTGTATTCACATTCCCCATTTTCTTAGAATACATCCTTTTGCGTTGACTTTTTCAAAATTGAAATGAAGCCAATAATTAACACCTTGACCTTAAACTTTCTGACCATTTGTCAAGGTTTAGCCAAAATAATCACCCTGGTTTTAGAAATCCTGCTTAGCAACTGCTGAGCAAACAACAGGGGGACAAAGGAAAATTGAACATCCAGTGTAGGGTCTTGCACCCAGCAAAGCCAGCTGGACTGCAACAGCAGCAAACTACTTTTAGCCAAGTACTCCAGCTGCTCAGCAATCTTTGGCAGTAGATTTATTTCCTTCCTGAGTTTCTGCTGTGGAGGAAGAAAAAGCAAGCAATCTTTAAGGCCACTTAAGAGGATTCAACCCCAAGACAACTCTCTTTGCCTTAGATGGATGCTGAAGGCATGAACTTCGTTTGATTTGGTGGCCAAGGACATCTCCCCAGGACATAATAAGGGAGAGGAGCAGGTCACCGCTTCCTCCACTGTTTCTATATTACTATATATTATAACTGCGCAATTTTAAATAGTATGTTGAGTGTATGGGAGTTGGTTGGAATTGAATGAATGGCCCACTTTTAGTAATTGTTACTTTTGTATTTTTATATGTTTTAAATTTTACGTGGGAATTGTTAGTGTGGATAAATGAGAATGTTTGACTCGGAGGACCTGCTGGGGAAGGCGGGGGGTACCGGGGTGGTTGGGGGGACCATGGCCACGGGAGTGGGTCGGAGCATAGCGGTCATGACAGGGAGAGGCAGATACGGCGGGGACTTTAGGGCTGGCCATTACCGGGGAAGGAGGGTTCGCTACATCACAGAGATCCCTCCTTCCGGCCCTATGAGTCCCACTCCAAGACCAGATGGCGCGAGCAGTCAGGACCCTGGTCTCAGGCTGTTGTCGCTAAATGCCAGGTCTGTTGTTCAGAAAGCTCCCCTCGTCCGGGACTTAATTGTCGACGAGAGGGCAGACCTGGCATGTATTACTGAAACCTGGCTGGGCACAGAAGGAGGAGTCCCCCTTGTAGAGCTGTGCCCAGAGGGATTTCAGGTGCTTCATCAGCCGAGAGTCCAGGGAAGGGGTGGCGGTGTGGCTATTGTAATCCGGGAGTCTCTGTTACCTCGTAGGGTCCCTGCTCCGGAGCTTGTCGGGTGTGAGTCCCTGCTGATAAAGTTGGACCTCAAGGGTCAAGTGGGTTTGCTGCTAACGTACCTGCCTCCCAACTGCGTTGCAGCATCCCTCCCCTCGCTCCTCGAGTCAGTAGCCGAGCTGGCAGTTGAGTTCCCCAGGCTTATAGTTCTGGGGGATTTCAATTTGCCATCGCTCGGTGAACGCTCTGATGGGGCGCAGGAGTTCATGGCTTCCATGACAGCCATGGGCTTGACCCAAGTAATTCGGGGCCCAACCCATGCAGCGGGTCACATGCTCGACCTCGTATTCCTCTCGGAGCAGTGGATGTGTGATCTTGGTCTGAGGGGTAATGAGATCATACCCCTGTCGTGGTCAGACCACTGCCTACTGAGGCTTGACTTCCGGAGGCCAAACCCCCACCGTAGGGAGGAGGAACCGACCAGGTGGTTCCGCCCCAGGCGACTTATGGACCCGTTGAGGTTCCAGACGGAGCTTGGGGTTATTCCTGATACTCTCGCCCACAGTTCGGCGGAGACTCTGGCTGCCACCTGGTATTCGGCGGCGTCGGAGTCTCTTGACCGGATTGCGCCACTACGGCCCCTCCGGGTCAGTGGATCCCGGAGGCCTCCTTGGTTTACCGAGGAGCTCCGGGAGAAGAAACGCCGGAGGAGATGCCTAGAGCACCTGTGGAGGTCCGATAAGTCCGAGTCGAACCGAGCACTTTTAACTACCTGCACCAAGGACTATGTCCGAGCACTAAGAACTGCAAAAAGATCATACATCTCTGCCTTGGTTGCGTCCGCTGAGTCACGCCCAGCCGCCCTGTTTAGGATAACCCGCTCCCTCCTCAATAGGAGGGATGCGGGAGACCCCTTGCAGGGTAGAGCTGAGGACTATGCTCAATTCTTGGCGGACAAAGTAGCTCGGTTTCGATCGGACTTGGACTCCACCGCAGTAGATCCAGCCGAGACACAGGAGGACCACTTGCCACACCATCTCTGGGTTGAGTTCCAGGATGTTGCCTCTGGGGATGTGGACAAGGCCATTCGAGCTGTAAGTGCCTCCACTTGTATTCTGGACCCGTGTCCCTCCTGGCTGGTTGCCAACAGCAGGGAGGTGACACATGGCTGGATCCAGGCGGTTGTGACCGCCTCCCTTCGGGAGGGGCACTTCCCCGCCGTACTTAAAACGGCGGTGGTGAGACCCCTCCTGAAGAAACCATCCTTAGATCCAGCCATTCTAAACAACTTTCGTCCTGTCTCCAACCTCCCCTTTATCGGGAAGGTTGTTGAGAAGGTGGTGGCCTTCCAGCTTCAACGGGCCTTGGAGGAAGCTAGTTATCTTGACCCCTTCCAGTCCGGCTTCAGACCCGGTTACAGCACAGAAACCGCTTTGGTCGCATTGACCGATGATCTCTGGAGGGCCAGAGATGGAGGCTATGCGTCCATCCTGGTTCTCCTTGACCTCTCAGCGGCTTTCGATACCATCGACCATGGTATCCTTCTGCGACGTCTGCGGGAGGTGGGAGTGGGAGGCACTGTTTTACGGTGGTTCTCCTCCTACCTCTCGGACAGGTCGCAGTCGGTGTTGGTCGGGGGGCAGAGATCGTCCCTGAGGCCCCTAACATGTGGGGTGCCGCAGGGTTCGGTCTTATCCCCCCTACTATTTAACATATACATGAAACCGCTGGGCGAGATCATTCGGAGGCACGGGATAAAATACCACCAATATGCGGACGATACGCAACTGTATCTGTCCGCCCCGTGCCAACTCAATGAAGCGGTGGACGTGATGAACCAGGGTCTGGAGGCCGTTAGGAACTGGATGAGTGCTAACAAACTGGTACTCAACCCGGACAAGACCGAGTGGCTGTTGTGCTTCCCTCCCAATAATTTGGCTAATACACCAACGCTTAGGCTGGGGGGTCAAATTTTATACCCCTCAGATAGGGTCCGCAACTTAGGAGTCCTCCTGGACCCACAGCTGACTTTTGACCACCAGCTGTCAGCTGTGACCAGGGGGGCATTTGCCCAGGTTCGCCTGGTCCGCCAGTTGCGGCCCTACCTAGACCGGGAGGCTCTCACAACAGTCACTCGAGCCCTTGTGATCTCTAGGCTGGAATACTGCAACGGGCTCTACATGGGGTTGCCCTTGAAGTGCATCCGGCGGCTACAGCTAGTCCAGAATGCAGCCGCGCGAGTGATAGTGGGCGCACCGCGGTTCGCCCACGTTACACCCGTCCTCCGCGAGCTGCACTGGCTACCTGTTGGTCTCCGGGTGCGCTTCAGGGTACTGATGACCATCTTTAAAGCACTCCATGGTAGTGGATCTGGGTACTTGAGAGACCGCCTTCTGCCGATTACCTCCCTAAATCGACCAATTAGATCGCACAGACTGGGCCTCCTCCGAATTCCATCTGCCAGTCAATGCCGACTGGCAACCACACGGAGGAGAGCCTTTTCTGCTGCAGCTCCGACCCTGTGGAACGACCTCCCCGTTGAGATCCGTACCCTCACCACTATCCAGACCTTCCGCGCAGCCCTCAAGATCTGGCTCTCCCAGCAGGCCTGGGGATAGGTTCCCAATTTACCCGCCCGAGTGTTTGATTGCTGAATGAAAGTTGTGTTTTTACTATTTTTTTCTTTGTTCACATACTGTTCTGTTTTTGACACTGCACCCCCCTCCCTTGTGGTTGTAAGCCGCCCTGAGTCCCCTCAGGGAAAAGGGCGGCATATAAATCCCAATAAAACTCTAAAAACTCTAAAACTCTAAACTTTGAGTATGGGATAGCAAAAACTATGCGAACTGCGGATGGCTGCTGCTTCTTCCTCACTCCGACTAGGTAGGCGAAAAAACATCATAAACACCACCGAACCTAGTCAGAATCGATGCAGGAAGGAGCTCCAAAGGTAGTGAGTGATTCAGGGGACACGAATGGGCGGCTGCTGGAGGGCTGCAGTTCTTCGAACGGCTCCCAGGCTGTGCGACCGCCTTCGCCCTCGGTAGTCCTCCGACCTTCCAGCGGTAGAGGAAATGGCGGCATGCTGACGGCGCTGCTCCCCGGCGGTTTTCAACGCTCCCAGCGTCTTTCGACCTCGCTGCGGATTTCCCAACCGGGGGAAGCCCCGAACTTGGATTTTCGGCGGGCTGTTGTGCCGGAGGGGGGGGTGGCTGATCTCGGGTGGCACTGAGGGGACCTGGCGGTTGGCTTTGCTTGCCTTGCCTGCCGCCGCTGCGTTCCGCCCGGAGCCCCCCCCCCATCGCTTTATCAGCTGACGACGATTTGGACACCTCCTGGCCTTTTCCAAGCATTTAGTTTTGCTTTCCACAACCGAGAGGAGCCCGAAGGTGCCCCTGGATTTCTTACCAGCCTGTCTGTGCCCGGCAGTGCCAACGAGGCCGGTGTCTTATAACTTTATCCCTTGGGTGAGAGATCAAATACCCCCTTTATGGATTGAACTGAACTGGGAACTGAACTGGGAATTGTCGTGTCAGGGAGGGGGTAGTTGCCTCGGATGCCATCAGAGGGGACCATTCGGCAGGCCTTGGTGTCGCTGTTACGCCCACCCAGGCGCCCACCCCTCCCTTATACTACTCTAACGACTATGGAGATTATTTCCTTTTTTTTGCCATCTTTACCATCTGGCTCTCCCCTGGTGCTCCTTCGCCTGATACCTGGCACCCCCCTATTGTGGTACTTTATCATCTGGCCTCCTTCAACCATGGCCTTTGGACTTTTTGGCCTGCTGACACAGCCCCACCTGACATTGACTGCTACTACCATCACTATCCGTCATTGCCTTCGGGGCTTTATTTGGGACAGCACTTATGAAAAAAGGCCCCTGGCCGCTTCCAACTGTCCCGGACTTTTCAGGCCTGCAAGAGGAGGATACGATTCACTCCCCTGTATACCCCGCCCGGACCATAGCTGGACTTCAGTCACCCTGAATGTTAAGAGCCATTTGGCCTTGCCTGATTTCACACTTTAATATCTGCGCAATTTTTCTTTCTATTCTTTTTTCTCTTCTTGTCTTCTTTCTTCCTTTTGTATGGGATATGTATGGGATACGTGTGTGATTGTGTGAATGTGCCCACTTTTATTGCCCTATTTTGCTGTATTTTTATGTGTTTTTAACTATCACGTGGGGATTGTCTGAGTGAACGAATGAGTGTGTTTGATTCGGAGGGTCTGCCGGGGAAGGCGGGAGCTATAGGTGTGGTTGGGGGGACCACGGACACGGGAGTGGGCCGGAGCATTACGGTCGTAACGGGGAGGGGCAGATATGGCGGGGACTTTAGGGCTGGCCATTACCGGGGAAGGAGGGCTCGCTACATCACAGAGATCCCTCCTTCCGGCCCTATGAGTCCCACTCCGAGGCCAGATGGTGCGAGTAATCAGGACCCTGGTCTCCGACTGTTGTCGCTAAATGCCAGGTCTGTAGTTCACAAGGCTCCCCTCGTCCGGGACTTAATTTTAGACGAGGGGGCAGACCTGGCATGTATTACTGAAACCTGGCTGGGCCCGGAGGGAGGAGTCCACCTCGTAGAGATGTGCCCAGAAGGATTTCAGGTGCTTCATCAGCCGAGAGCTCAGGGAAGGGGTGGGGGTGTGGCTATTGTTATCCGGGAATCTTTAGCACCTCGTAGGATCCCTGCTCCGGAGCTTGTCGGGTGTGAGTCCCTGCTGGTGAAGTTGGACCTCAAGGGTCAAGTAGGTTTGCTGTTAACGTACCTGCCTCCCAACAGCGTTGCAGCAGCCCTCCCCTCGCTCCTCGAGTCGGTAGCCGAGCTAGCAATTGAGTTCCCCAGGCTTATGGTCCTGGGGGATTTCAATTTGCCTTCGCTCGGTGAACACTCTGATGGGGCGCAGGAGTTCATGGCTTCCATGACAGCCATGGGCTTGACCCAGGTAATTCGGGGCCCAACCCACTCTGTGGGTCACATGCTCGACCTCGTATTCCTCTCGGAGCAGTGGACTTGTGATCTTGGTCTGAGGGGTAATGAGATCATACCCCTGTCGTGGTCAGACCACTGCCTACTGAGGCTTGACTTCCGGAGACCAAACCCCCACTGTAGGGAGGAGGAACCGACCAGGTGGTTCCGCCCCAGGCGACTTATGGACCCCTTGAGGTTCCAGACGGAGCTTGGGGTTATTCCTGATACTCTCGCCCACAGTCCGGTGGAGACTCTGGTTGCTGCCTGGCACTTGGCAGCATTGGAGTCCTTTGACCGGATTGCGCCACTACGGCCACTCCGCGGTGGCGGATCCCGGAGGCCTCCTTGGTTCACCGAGGAGCTCCGGGAGAGGAAGCGCCGGAGGAGACGCCTAGAGCACCTATGGAGGTCCGATAAATCTGAATCGAACCGAGCACTCTTAACAACTTGCACCAAGGAGTACATCAGGGCACTTAGGACAGCAAAAAGATCGTATATCGCCCAGCCGCCCTGTTTAGGATAACCCGTTCCCTCCTAAATAGGAGGGATACGGGGGACCCCTTGTAGGGTAGGGATGAAGACTATGTCCAGTTCTTAGCGGACAAAGTTGCTCGGTTTCGGTCGGATATGGACTCCACCTTTGCAGACCCAGCCGAGGCACAGGCGGATAATTTGGCAGACCATCGCTGGGTTGAGTTTCAGGATGTTGCCCCCAGGGACGTGGACAAGGCCATGAGAGCTGTGAGTGCCTCCACTTGTGTACTGGACCCGTGTCCCTCCTGGCTGGTTGCCAACAGCGGTGAGGTGACACGGGGCTGGATCCAGGCGGTTGTTACCGCCTCCCTTCGGGAGGGGCACTTCCCCACCACACTTAAAGCGGCGGTGGTGAGACCCCTCCTGAAGAAACCATCTTTGGATCCAGCCGTTCTTAACAATTACCGTCCAGTCTCCAACCTCCCCTTTGTTGGGAAGGTTGTTGAGAAGGTGGTGACCTCCCAGCTTCAGCAGTCCTTGGAGGAAGCCAGTTACCTTGACCCATTCCAGTCCGGCTTCAGGCCTGGTTACAGCACAGAAACTGCTTTGGTCGCATTGACCGATGATCTCTGGAGAGCCAGGGATGGAGGCCATGCCTCCATCTTGGTTCTCCTTGACCTCTTGGCGGCTTTCGATACCATCGACCATAGTATCCTTCTGCGACGACTGCGGGAGGTGGGGGTGGGAGGCACTGTTCTGCAGTGGTTCTCCTCCTACCTCTCGGACAGGTCGCAGTCGGTGTTGGTTGGGGGGCAGAGATCGACCCCTAGGCCCCTAACATATGGGGTGCCGCAGGGGTCGGTCTTGTCCCCCCTACTATTTAACATCTACATGAAACCGCGAGATCATTCGGAGGCATGGGATAAGATACCACCAATACGCGGACGATACGCAGTTGTATCTGTCCACCCCGTGCCAACTCAATGAAGTGGTGGACGTGATGAACCGGGGTCTCGAAGCCGTTAGGGACTGGATGAGGGCTAACAAGCTTGTACTCAACCCGGAAAAGACCGAGTGGCTGTTGTGTTTTCCTCCCAATAATTTGGCTAGTGTTCCATCACTCAGGCTGGGGGGCCAAATATTATACCCCTCAGACAGGGTTCGCAACTTGGGAGTCCTTCTGGACCCACAGCTGACCTTTGATTACCATCTGTCGGCTGTGACCAGGGGGGCATTTGCCCAGGTTCGCCTGGTGCGCCAGTTGCGACCCTACCTGAACCGGGAGGCTCTCACAACAGTCACTCGTGCCCTTGTGACCTCTAGGCTGGAATACTGCAACGTGCTCTACATGGGGCTACCCTTGAAGAGCATCCGGCGACTTCAGCTAGTCCAGAATGCGGCCGCGCGAGTGATTGTGGGTGCACCTCGGTTCGCCCACATAACACCTATCCTCCGCGAGCTGTGCTGGCTACCTGTTGATCTCCGGGTGCGCTTCAAGGTGCTACTTACCACCCATAAAGCCCTTCATGGTAGTGGATCTGGGTACTTGAGAGACCGCCTTCTGCCAATTACCTCCTCGCGACCTATAAGATCTCACAGATTAGGCCTCCTCCGAGTTCCATCTGCCAGTCAGTGTCGACTGGCAACTACGCGGAGGAGAGCCTTTTCAGTAGTAGCTCCGACCCTTTGGAACGATCTCCCCGTGGAGATTCGTACCCTCACCACCCTTCAGACCTTCCGCACAGCCCTCAAGATCTGGCTATCCCGTCAGGCCTGGGGTTAAAGATTATAATCTGTCCCCACCCGAATGATGAATGTTGCTCTATTTTTTAATTTGTATGTTCTATACGTCATTGTATGTATCCCCTCCCACATAAGTTGTAAGCCGCCCTGAGTCCCCTCAGGGAAAAGGGCGGCCTATAAATAAACTTATACCATACCATACCATACCAATCTGGCTAATATTTGGCACTTTCTCAGTGAAAAAGACAAACAAGAAGTGCTCAGATTCTATTTGATGAAACAGAGAATTCCTTTATAATGCTTGATGTTAGCTAGATCACTGTTGCGGGGAGGGTAAGGATAGGAGCTGATATGACACACACTGATCCAGTCATTGTAGAAATTAGGGATTTTATTCTTGACACTGTTATTTACACTAATGAAGTAACATAATGGTATGTATAAATGAAAGTATTATTTACAAAGTGTGCAGTTCCGTGTATAAGAAATATATATAAAAATCAGGCTTATCCTGTTTCATTTTCCTCCCTATGAAGTTTCTTTCTCTCAATTTCTCCTTGTAATTTATACTGATAGTCCTCGACTTACAACAGTTAATTTAGTGACTGTTCGACCTTACAACGGCATTGAAAAAAGTGACTTATGACCCTTTTTCACACTTATGACCATTATAAGCATGGTCACATGATCAACAGTCAGACCTTTGTGATGTGAACTGACTCACATTTATGACGGCTGCTGTGTCCCGGGATCATGTGATCCCCTTTTGCAAACTTCTGACAAGCAAAGTCAATGGGGAAGCAGATTCACTTTACAACCGTGTTACTAACTTAACAACTTAACAAATGTGGCAAGAAATGTCATAAAATCAAAACTCATTTAACGGATTTCTGACTTAGCAACATAAATTTTGGGCTCAATTGTAGTCATAAGTTGAGGACGACCTGTATTGTACATCTATTGCATCTCTTTGGTTTCACAGAATTAAGAACACCTTAATGTAGACCTACTAGGTTTTATTCCTCTTACATTGCAAATTACTTTTGTTTGTGTATCACTAAAAAAATCCTTCTAAAGTTCAGAACTTTAGTTACCTGAAGCACGCGTTCATTTTTTTGTGGGATTCTGCCTATGTAACTGATATCCTAGGGAATAAACATTGAAATGTCACTATCTTTATAGACTGAACCTGATGACATGTGAAATCAATATTCAGAGTTGGAAGATGGAAAGATGAAGGAATTCTTCATCTATTCAATTTATTTTCCAAAGCACCAGAAGGCAAAGCAAGAAACAATAGATGGAAACTAATCAAGGAGAGAAGCAACCTGGAATTAAGGAGTAACTTCCTAACATGAGGATAATTAACCAGTCGAACAGCTTGGCTTCAGAAGTTGTGGTGCTCCATCCCCAGAGGGTTTCAAAAAGAGACTAGACAACTATTGATCTGAAATTGTACAGGGTCTCCTGCTTGAGTAGGGGGTTGGACTAGAAGATCTCCAATGCCCCTTCCAGCTGTATTCTGACTGATTGAATCTGATTGAAACGTTCTTAGTAAATCTTGTGGCATCCCTTGGTTTTCCTCCCTCTCTTCCTCTCAGTTAAATTAGAAAACGCATTTGCAGATTATTCAAGCCCATCTTTTGCTTTACACTTTTGCTTTAGAATTAAAATTATGTTGAGGAATGGCACAAATCTTCTTCCTTACACATCAAAAATTAGGATTGTAAAAATGTATGCAGCAGCTGGGGAGGGAAACCTGAGAATACTGGAATGGACAATCCAGTTGAGAAGGAAGCTAGAAGCAAAAGTCTAAGATAAAAGCGACACATTGAGTTATACTGCATTCCATTAAAAGAAGAGAGTCTTCACAGTGAGAAGAGAATATAACTGTTCTTACAGAAGAACCATGTTAACTCAGGGGCTGGAGTAGTGTTTAGATTGTTTTAAGATAGCAGCAAAGCCATAAGAAAAAACCAACCACCCTAGAGTAGGCCTGAGCAATATCACACCCAGCCTTTTGTCTGCCATGTCTGGCCCATGGTGGTGGTAAGGCGTTGGCAGGGGTGGCAGTGGGTAGTGGCAGCAGCCCTCCACAACACTCCCAGTTTCTCAGGTGGCCTCTTGGAAAAATTAATGGCCTACCTCTGCCTTAGAGTGATTGGAAGTCTTGATAATACCATTTTGTAGGGTTTTGCAACAAAAGCAGCATAAAGATTGGCAATGGTGACTTTACATTTTATGACAGCATTATAATACAATAGCAGAGTTGGAAGGGACCTTGGCGGTCTTCTAGTCCAACCCCCTGCCTAGGCAGGAAACCCTATACCGTTTCAGACAAATGGCTATCCAACATCTTCTTAAAGACTTCCAGTGTTGGGGCATTCACAACTTCTGGAGGCAAGCTGTTCCACTGATTAATTGTTCTAACTGTCAGGAAATTTCTCCTCAGTTCTAAGTTGCTGTTCTCCTTGATTAGTTTCCACCCATTGCTTCTTGTTCTACCCTCAGGTGCCTTGGAGAATAGATTAACTCCCTCTTCTTTGCGGCAACCCCTGAGATATTGGAACACTGCTATCATGTCTCCCCTAGTCCTTCTTTCTATTAAAGTAGACATACCCAGTTCCTGCAACCATTCTTCATATGTTTTTGTCTCCAGTCCCCTAACCATCTTTGTTGCTCTTCTCTGCACTCTTTCTAGAGTCTCCACATCTTTTTTACATCGTAAAACTGAATGCAGTATTCCAAGTGTGGCCTTACCAAGGCATTATAAAGTGGTATTAACACTTCACGTGATCTTGATTCTATCCTTCTGTTTATGTAGCCTAGAACTGTGTTGGCTTTTTTGGCAGCTACTGCACACTGCTGACTCATATTTAAATGGTTGTCCACTAGGACTCCAAGATCCCTTTCACAGTTACTACTGATGAGCAAGGTACCACCTATACTGTACCTGTGCATTTGATGAGTTCCCCATTTATTCCCTTATCTAAATCATTGATGAAGACGTTGAAGAGTATTGGGCCTAAAACAGAGCATGTTTTTGTGTCAAGACAAAAAGAGATGGAAAATACACAACACAATAGCGAAGAAAGTTCCTACCTCTCTTAAATTTCTCTGCAGGCTGGTATAAATTGCAGCAATCACAAAATTGACTGCTGAGCTGACTTTTCAACAGCTGTTATTACTACCACGCATGTGAATTGATCATTCTTCTTTGTTAAGAACAGGGTGGTTGCTTAGCACCAGTCTTCTCTCCCAGCGCTCATTAATTTATTGATATTTTCATAATCCTTGGTAACTTTCAAGATTTCAGAATCTAGATGTCTGCTGATGGCAGTTAAACTTATATACCGCTTCACAATGCTTTACAGCCCTCTCTAAGTGGTTTACAGAGTCAGCATCTTGCCCCCAACAATCTGGGTCCCACCCACCTGTTCAAACATGCTTGCATCGAAATGTGTTGACAAACAAATTGCAACTGGAAATGGAATCAGGAACATAGGAAGGAGCCTGTACATCTGCTGCCCATTGAGAAAATGTAACAATAGAAAACTTTCTACTGAACTACGACTACAAAGAATCTCAGCATTATTTTGCTTCAAAATTTCCTTATAAGAGCAGTACATTTCGCAGTCCCTAGATATGTTAAAACTCCCTTCTAAGACACGATTGAGTCTTGGCTAGATAACCTCCAGATTAAAGTACCTCAATTCTTTTTGGGACTTCCAAGCAATCCTGGGGAAAACAAGGGCTGCTCCTGCTGTTGCTTCAAAGAATATACTTCTTGACAAAAAGTGATACATTGCTTTTAAAATAATAAGGGAAAATAATAAAAAAGTGCAAAGCACAAACTTATATATTATACTTTATATTTTCTGAGGTTTTTTTTTACATAAAGCACTTATGTGCAACCAATAGGAGTGGATTTTTAAAAAAAAAAATCATATGATACCGGGTGGGCTAAGTGTCTCAATGAATGACAAGAGAAGAGAATAAGGGCATTTTGTGTCTAAGCAAACTGCGTGCCAAATCTTGCATTAATGAGTGCCACTGGAGCTGGTCTTTAGGACAGAAATTCAGAGCCAGCAGAATAAATGAGAATATCCAAATGTAGAAGGACCAGCAGGGCAAAGCCTGCAATAAGTCAAGCTATACTCATCACTAGCTAAAGAAGGTTTCTGTTTTATTTAGGGATCAAGGTAAAATCATTTATTTTGTTGTTGTACATTATCAGTTCTATCATACTGACACATAGCTTGTGGAAATGAATAGGGCTGGATTTTAACATTATATATTCTGTCCCTCATTCCAAAATTATATTCTGTGGCCACAATAAAAATTACACTTCTGTGTCCACTTGCATTACATATCATGCTATTTAATTATCTCTATTGCTGAATTAAAATGACATCCAAGGGGAATGTTCTTTAAAAGAAAAAAGAATAGCAAAACAAGAGAGCATTACTCAAAAACTAGCCAAGTGCCATTTATGTCATTTCACTCATCAGTGTAAGCATAGAGCACTTAGCAGTGTTCCAAACAGACACAGATTGAATAGACAGATGAGTAAGAGTCGGAGATGCAACAATAAGAGGCATTACATGGGTGAAAATTGCCTGGGCATTGATTTTGAGTTTCACTTATATCCTTTCTTATTTAGCTCCTGTGAGATTAGGAAAGGAATCTAAAAAGTTCTTTTTCTTGATCACACACCTGCAAGAGCAACAGAATTCATTGTATCTGAGTGCCCTTTGTTTTGTATCAGATTTCTTTCAAATTGTGTTATGTGGAATATTTGATTCCATAACCATTTGATGGTGTTATGTGACAGGCTAGTGGGAAGGGAGGGGAATCAAACATAACTAATTTTCCATCATTAAAGCTTGGCCTCTTGATCATAGATTTCAGGATTTTTAAAAAATTAACCAACAGGTCCTATGGCCCCCAAAAAGCTTGAAAACTCCCCAGCGTTATAATAACAGAAGGAGAAAAAAACCCTATGAAAATAATTTCCAAAACCATTAATTTCCAGTCATATCAAATCATAGGTGAAAATTCCATTTCAGATCTCATCATCTGAAACTGTGCTATCAAGTTTTCTCCAACTGGGAAGTTATGCCATTTCCTCTAGCTACAATTTGGCTGCAGTACACTATGAAATCAGCAGCTAGAGAACTTAACTCTAGTAGGCTCTATGTTAGGTTGAGAGTTACAGGCAAGACTCCATCAGCAGGTACTGTTTATATAATGCAAGAAATTCCTTTGTGGTAGAATCCTCTCCAACAAATATGCCCGCAGATTTTTCTATTATACTTTTGTGCCACTTTCAAAAGCAGTCAATTAGGCTAGGGGAGGCGGTTCTTTACGTTGCAATGACACAATATGCAATCTTGGGACTCCAGGATTGCTGTCGATATCTCTGTTCCTGGACGGTCCTTTTGGACCTAAACTGTTCTAAAGGAACAGTGATAGAGAAGAGCATGTCCTGCTGATCTCAGGGACATCACAAAGTCCCTGATTGATCCAAGAAAAAGCTCTTTTTGCCAGCTACAAGAGAAGCAGCCAAAATAGCTGCAGAAGGTTGGGACAAGCCCCTGAAACAGAAGCAGTACAGGAGAGACAATGTGTCGAAATGGTGAAAAAAAAATTATTATTGGAGAAGGGAAAACCCAAAAGACCTGGAGTTTAAAATAAAATTGAAGGCAGAAGACAATAAGCGGCAAATTAACCCTGGTTTAAAACTATTGTGTTATCTTTTCTACCTTAACTTTGTTTGTTTTCTATGGATGGATTTTTTACAAATGCCTCTTACTTTTAAACTGGACTGGTCTCTTTTTTTCCTTCTTCCTCTATACTTTTTCAATTTTTTTTATTCGTGGATTAAAAGCTTCTTCTCTTGTAAGGCTTGGTTGGAGCGTAATTTTTAAACATTTTTTTTCCTCTTCCAGAGCTTGGAGTTTAAGAGAGAGGCAAAAACAGATGGAAAAGCGGTAACACTGCCATCTAGTGGCTAGAGGCTTGGCAATATCTGGAAAAAGTTTTGTTTATACAGGTGTTCCTTTGAAGGAAACAGAATGCTTTGATTTGAAAAACTCCACTGAATTTGTTTGAAACCTAAAAAGTCTCGGATGTTTTGGCAGTGTTTATAATCTGGACAATGGCACAATGTGAAGAAGAAAAGGCACTAACTTTGGAAAGAATTTTCTTAGAAATTCAAAACGTTTTAATAATCAGAGCGAGAATTGAAAAGTGACTTGAAATTATAGATCAAAATACAGAAAGTACAGGGACAGTGATGAAGTTTGAGGACAGAGCTCAAAAAATCATAAAGACATATGAAAGTGATAAGAAAATTGTTGACACTGACAGCAAACTGAGAGTGGAGAGAAATGACAAGTGTGAAATATGGAAAGGAGAGATCAGTGAACCGGAACTTTATTTCAGATGTCAAAACATAGATGAAAAAAGGAGAGAAAATTTGGCAGAAATAATGAGAGTAATCTCGGCAGAAGCACTAATGATAACAAAAGTTAAGCTGACAAAAGGAGCAGATAGAGCAGTGGTTCTCAACCTGTGGTTCGTAACCCCTTTGGGGGTCAAATGACACTTTCACAGGGGGCGCCCTGTGAAAGTGCGCACGATGCCCTGTGAAAGTGCGCACGATGCCCTCTTCTCTCTGACAGCTACCTGGTTAAAAAGCCATCCCCCGTGGTGTTTTTCCCTGGGGGGCTCCACAGAACATCGCCAAGACTGATGCCACCAAATCTGCCCTCTTTGGGACAGGTCCTCTTCAGAAGGACGAGGCCCTGCTGGTCCCCTTTGCATTCCTCGCCTTCCAGCTGCAGCCCCATGCTGTGGAAAACATAGGCACACGCATGCCCCATACAATTACAGCCTGGAACAGGACCAAAGCCCTGCTTGTTCTCACTTGCCCGGGCTTCTGCAGAAGCTTCCCTCCGAAGTCCTCCAAAGCCCTCCAAGGGAGGAAGGGCCAGTTGGGAGAGGGGCTTTGGTCCTCACCTTCTGGTTGGTGATTCAATCATAAGGGATGTAAATTTAGGAAAAGATATGGAGGTTTTAAAAGAGGTCAGGTGCAATGTTCCCTTCTAAGCTGCGCGGGTGCGCGGCCGCGCACGTGGCAACAAAACACCGCACAGCAGTTTCCAACTGCCACCCAGTGGTTTTTGTGAGACGCCTTCCAGGATAATAGGAGAGGAGAGCCAGCCTGGAGGCAGCAATCTGGTCTAGATCCACAAGGCAGAAAGTAGCTGAGAGAAGGGGTGTGGGGGTTGGAAGAAGACATGGGCCGGGCTCCCAGCAGCGGCTGCTCGGATTTGCCATTTGAGAGAGGGGGGAGGGAGGGAGGGAGGGGGAGAACGTGAGTATATGTATCCCTCCTTCCTTCAGCCCAACACTCTCGCTGGCATTCTGGCCAAGCGAGAGGGACTGCAGAGGGTCTCCTCGAGTCTAGGGCAGCGAGTCATTTGATGGGAAAATTGCCTCTTGGAAGGAATGACCCGCTTGGCTCCCGCTTCGTCTCTCCTGCCTCGTCTCTCCTGCCTCTTTGATTCTCCGTTCGGTCGTTGGGCGGCAGATCAAAAGCGGGAGCCAAGCCAGGTCAGTCCTTCTAAGAGGCAAGTTTCCCATAGAATGACTCGCTGCCCTAGACTCGAGGAGACCCTCTGCAGTCCCTCTCATCTGGCCGGGCTGCCAGCAAGAGTGTTGGGCTGAAGGAAGGAGGGATACTCTCTCTCTCCCTCCCTCCCTCCCCCCTCTCTCTCATTAAGAGAGAGAGTTAGTTGGTGGGCAGGCTTAGCACTTTGTTAAGTTTGTTTCTCTCTGTGTTGTGTATATATACATGTCTCCATGGATGCAATTGTGCAAGCATTTTTTCCTCTTTAAAAGAATTTTTGGATTTCTCCTCCCCAAACCTTTTAAGACTGAAAGAGTTAGAATTGAAATATAAAGAGATTGTCAATCGCATGTTAGATTGATAGGCAATTATGGATTATCTTGATTATATCCTCCTTAGAAAGAATATGCTACTGTATGGTTGAGAAAAAGATCAAACTTCATTCCATGGAAACCCAACAAAGTTCATAGGGAGGGTTTCTTTCTACGATGGGCTTCTTGGGTCAACAGTGAATATCAGTTATCAAAAATGTAGGTAGAAAATTAAGCAGGCAATAGGCAATTACAAAAAGGGGAGCCAACTTTCTGAATCTGTTTCTTTGCACTTAGTGACTTATAGACTAATGTTCTGAAAACCTGACCTAAATTACTATGTATTTTAAATAGCTGTAAAGCTATGCTGAAAAAGTTGTTCTCATGGTATTGTGATAAATTCAATAAAAAGAAGGCAATTCTTGATGAACTTTAGGAGAAATGAGAGTATTGGATAGTAAATGGACAAATAAAATTACCAATCAAAGAGAATATTTGCACCTCAGGGTTGAAATGAGATGTTCTCTCTTACTCTTTCCTCTTCCTCTCTTCTCTCTCTGTCTCTCATCCTCTTTCTCTTTGTTTCTCTTCTCTTTCTCCTACTTTTCCATTCTTCTGTCATTTTCTCTCTCCTTCTCTGTCTCTTTCTGTCTCTCTTCCCTCTTTTTTTCTTCCTCTCTCCCACTCTTTTATAATTTTCTCTCTACCGCCCAACCTGTCCCCATACTTTTCTTCGATTGATCATGTTTGCAATAATTTACCTTCTTTCCTAAATAGGCACAGTTCCCTTACCGGATCCGTCGCTCACTCAAACACACACACACACACACACGCATGCACAAAACCATTTTTCTCCATTCCAATTCAGATCCTATAAATCAATTGCTCTGTGAAACATCTGTGAAAAAAATTCAGGTGCTCAGGCATGAAAATGTGCTGCTCAAATACTATACTTTTCCGCACACACTGAAAAAAAATTAGAAGGAACATTGGTCAGGTGTCTGCCAGGTGCTACTGCCAGCAGAGACAAGAGGCGTATTCTTAAAATAGTCAAGAATGAAAGTAAGAACTGTGATGTTGATGCTATTATATATCTTGGCACAAATGATCTGTGCCAAAAAGATGTATTTCTGTGAAGAATGATTTCCAGAGCTTGGAGTACAAACTTAGTAGTATAGATTGTAGGCTTATCTTTTCAGAGGTTTTACCAGTATATAAGGAACAAAAAAGGAAGGGCCAGAGTGTAGCAGAGTTTAATGTGTGGCTAAAGGAGTGGTATAAAAGGGAAGGCTTTGGTTTTATTAGTCATGATGTCTGCAGCTGGTCCAATGAAAAACTGTACAAAAGAGATTGTTTGCACCCATCCAAGAAAGGGACTGAGTTACATGGCATTAAATTCACAGATTTTCTGGATAAACATTTAAACTGAACAGTGGGGACAGAGAATTAATTGATACAGAACATTTCTGTCCCCAGCAATCTAAAATTCATAGGGTTATCAGTGCATGTAACACAGATGTTTGTACGGGTACGATTATCACTCCCACTGTCAAGCAAAACCAAGCATTTAATAGTGAGTGCCATGCCATGTGCATGAATCATACAAGTGGCAAGAAAATAGGGGCAGTCAGGCATAACACAGGTTGTGTAGACCGTAAATGCAGGGTCAATCAAAATGGACTCAAATGTCTATACACCAATGCACAGAGTATGAGGAATAAACAGGGCGAATTAGAAATTTAAGAGGGCAGATACGATATTGTTGCCATTACAGAAACTTGGTGGGATGAAACCGACAAATGGAACATACAGCTAGAAGGATTTAAATTATTTAAAAGAAATAGACCAAATAAAAGAGGAGGTGGAGTTGCACTACATATAAGAAATAATTACCTCTCTAAAGAAATAGAGCACAACAATGATGAGAACTATCTTGAATGCATTTGGGTCAATATTAAAGGTTGGGGGGGGGAGAATGACATTGCCATAGGTCTATACTACAGGCAGCCAACCAAGCAGAGGAAGTAGATGAACTTTTTGCTAGTCAGCTAACTAAGGTATGTAGGAAGCACACCACAATAGTAATGGGGGATTTTAACTACCCTGACATCAACTGAGAAACAAACTCTGCACCAAGTGGAAGATCCAACAGTTCCTAACAAACCTAGCAGACAACTTTGTTTCCCAAAAAATAGAGAAGGGAACAAGGGGATCAGCCATATTGGACTTAATTCTCACTAACAGAGAGGAAATGATAGAAGGTGTTGAAGCCACAGGAACCCTGGGGGCAGGTGACCATGCAATATTGGAATTCAACATTATGCAAACACAAGTAGCAGAACAAAGTGAAACTAGAGCCTTGGACTTTAAGAGAGCTAATTTCAATAAACTTAGAGAAAGCTTGGGAAAAATTCTATGGATGAGAATCCTCAAGGGGAAAACAACTCAAGAAGCTTGGGAAATTTTGAAAAATGAGATTACAAAAGTCCAGTCTAGCACAATACCAATGAAGAAGAAAAATAACAGCTCCCAAAAGAAACCAGGATGGCTGCATAAAGAACTCTCTGACAAATTGAAAGACAAAAAAGTTAAGTATAAAGAGTGGAAAGAGGGGGGACATAACAAAGGCAGAATATCAGCAAATAGCCTAAGCGTGTAAAGATGAAGTGAGGAAAGGTAAGGCTCACAATGAAGAAAGGCTTGCCACAAAAGTAAAAAATAACAAAAAAGCTTCTTCCAACATGTTAAAAACAAGAAAATAGTTAAGGAAACAATTGGTCCATTGCTGGGAGAAAGTGGCAAGAAGGTGACAAGCAACAGGGAGAAAGCAGAACTATTTAACTCATGTTTTGCATCTGTCTTTACACAAAGGGATAAAACAGTTCAACCTATCAAAAACAGCACCACAAAAATCAGATAGGAACACAAGTTGAAATAGGGAAGAAAAAGGTAAGTGAGCACCTGTCTACCCTAGATGAGTTCAAATCACCAGGACCGGATGGATTACACCCCAGGGTTCTGAAGGAACTGCCAGATGAGATCTCAGAACCACTGAACTATATCTTTCAGAGATCCTGGAATACGGGGAACTACCAGAGGACTGGAAAAGAGCTGATGTGGTTCCCATCTTTAAAAAAGGGAAAAAAACAGATCCAGGAAACTACAGACCTATCAGCCTGACCTCAATACCAGGAAAGATTCTGGAAAAGATAATCAAGCAACAAATTAGTGAACACCTAAAAGCAAACAAAGTAATAGCCAAAAGCCAACATGGGTTTGTCAAAAACAGATTGTGCCAGACTAATCTTATTGCATTCTTTGATAATGTGACAAAATTAGTGGACCAGAGGAATGCCATCCATATAGTTTACTTGGACTTTAGTAAGGCATTTGATAAGGTAGACCATAACCTACTACTAGATAAAGTAGAAGAATGTGAGTTAGACAGCATCACTACCAGATGGATTCGTAACTGGCTAACCAACGGCACTCAACATGTAGTCCTCAATGGAACTGCATCTTCATGGAAGGACGTATGCAGTGGAGTACCCCAAAGCTCCATTTTGGGCCCAGTATTCTTCAACATCTTCATCAATAATTTGGATGAGGTAATAAATGGGGAACTCATCAAATTTGCAGATGACACCAAGCTGGCAGGAATAGTCAACACTCCAGAAGATAGGCTAAAGATACAGGAGGATCTTGACAAACTTGAACATTGGGCACTATCTAACAGGGACGTGCAGTCACTAGAGGTAGGGGAGGCGGGGCCTCACCAGTCTCCTCAGGAAAAGGAAAGAATTTTAAAGAATTTTTTAAAAATAATTAAAGCCAAGGTAGTTGCTACCAGACTCCAAGTCACAGTGGCTTGGAGTCTGCTTAGTGTTAACTATAGGAGGAGGCGAGAGAACTAGGGGCCTCCTTTGCATAAGGAATTTTTCACCTTTTAAAAGTTAAGCAAGGGTTAAAAAGCGAAAAATTTCATATGCAAAGGAGGCACTGATTCTCCCGCCTCCTGATCTGGGAGCAGCGAATCATGCCTTGCACTTGAGCAACTGCGCAATCTAGCAGCAGGAGCCTTGCTTATAAAACGCGCCTGTGTGAGCAAGTTCAACTCTCCACTTTGCATTGCAGGAGCCGCCAAGAGCAGAACCATCAGAAGACTTAGAGGTCTCTTATTTCCCCATTAACCTGCAATATCTTTAACTAGCTAACATTTAATATACATTTAAATTTGTATTGAAATATTTGTTTTACAAGTTTTTTTATATATCAATATCTATTTTAGTTTAAATTAATATTTGCAGAGAATGATTCTCAAAGTATTCATACAGCTATGGCTATGGAAAATGATAAGATGTTAGAATGTATTTCAAATAATTGTCCGGCGGGGCACTTTGCATCGCGGGAGCCGCCAAATGCCTTTGCTGCAGACCCGGGTCTTGGCAGTTCCTGCGATGCAAAGTGCCCCGCTGGGCACTTTGCATCGCGGGAACTTCATCGGCCACCGCTGCCACTTCCTCCTCTGCCGCCGCTTTCCCCTCTGTCCTGGCCGCGGCTTATGCCGCGTTCAGAGTGCTGCCCTTTCCAAAAGCCCCGCCGAAGCCCCAGCACTGTGTCCGCTATAGAGCGGGAGTCAAACTATTCTCCAAGGCACCTGAGGGTAGAACAAGAAGCAATGGGTGGAAACTGATCAAGGAGAGAAGCAACTTAGAACTGAGGAGAAATTTCCTGACAGTTAGAACAATTAATCAGGGGAACTACTTGCCTCCAGATGTTGTGAATGCCCCAACACTGGAAGTCTTTAAGAAGATGTTGGATAGCTTTGTCTGAAACGGTATAGGGTTTCCTGCCTAGGCAGGGGGTTGGACTAGAAGACCTCCAAGGTCCCTTCCAACTCTACTATTGTATTATTGTTTAACAAAGCGGTGCTCCACAATGTAAAAAAGATGTTGAGACTCTAGAAAGAGTGCAGAGAAGAGCAGCAAAGATGATTAGGGGACTTGAGAATAAAACATATAAAGAATGGTTGCTGGAACTGGATATGTCTAGTTTAATGAAAAGAAGGACTAGGGGTGACATGATAGCAGTGTTCCGATATTTCAAGGGTTGCCACAAAAAAGAGGGAGTCAAGCTATTCTCCAAAGTACCTGAGGGTAGAACTAGAAGCAATGGGTGGAAACTAATCAAGGAGAGATCCAACCTAGAACTAAGGAAAGATTTCCTGGCAGTTAGAACAATTAATCAGTGAAACAACATGCCTCCAGAAGTTGTAAATTCAATTCAATTCAAACCTTTACTGTCAGAGTACTGTGCACAGCATGTACAAATGCTCCAACACTGGAAGTCTTTAAGAAGATGTTGGATAGCTATTTGTCTGAAATGGTATAGGGTTTCCTGCCTAGGCAGGGGGTTGGACTAGAAGACCTCCAAGGTCCCTTCCAACTCTGCTATTGTATTATTGTTTAACAAAGCGGTACTTCGTTGCAAGTAAATCCTGTTGTTTTTCACAGGGCTAATTTTGAAGTAGAAACATAAAGGACCAGGCTGATTGGGTAGAATAAAAGAACTTCAATTCCTGTCAGCTTCATTTTATGTATGTTTACTTGAAATTACTACTTGTCTATGGAATATAATACAATTTTCTTTCAAGTGAACATTCTTAAGACATAAGAAGACAGTATTTTTTGTTGGAGTTTTAAAGTCTGCAAACTATTTCCCTATTCACTTCATACAGTAATAAACAAAATGGGAGGTAATAGGAAAGGGACAGAAAGCGCCACTATCTGGCATGTACACACCACTATTCTGTTTAACTTCTAACATTCAGTAACATCACTGGAAACATTAAACTCTTCAAGAATATTAGACATTCCAATGATTGTGTTTACACAACATTCATGGTTAACATAACTGTGGTTAACTTAATTAACCCAATATGCTGGGATCGCAAATTACACTGAATGATGAACTAATTGCAATGAGGGAGATTTATTAAACACAGTAATCTGAAATATGATTAGCCAATTTATGATTCACTTTGTGTGAACTCTGTCAAACCATTTCATTTTCACCAACTCCAAATTTACCTGGAAGTAAATTTCTCTGTATTCAATGTAGATTATTTCCAGGAAAATATGCACAAGAATGTAATTTTGTTTGTAAGATAGCAATCCAATTGTTTACCCCATAATAAAAATAACTCTAACATATGTTTAGAAAAGGTAAATAAGCTTTTAATTCTGGTCCAAATCTTCCCAATCGGGCAGTTGCCTTTCCAAAGACTTGGTGGGATTAATCCCTCTTCACTTGTTATGTCTCATACTTTTTATTCTATTATCCTTAGTATTCCTTGTTATAATTTAGATGCCATTTTGGGGTTAGACGAAAGAGCCAAAGAGTAATTATCTGCCCTAGTTCCACCCCCTCAAATGGGATTTGGGGCAGAAAGTCAAGGCAAGAACATGAAATCTAAACTGTAAATGCTGCTAGCTCAGGAGACAGATGTCAGAATTTATGTGTATTACAGCCCATCACCATAACCTACCCCATCATAATCTTTTATTTTTAATGGCAGTTTCTTTATTGCTCCAGATATCCTTCACTGCTGAACTAATTGGCACATAATTACTGTAACAATCTGACAACATCAATGAGTAACAAAGTAGTTTGATGTGGAAATAATTGGATGGAATATTATATGTAGACAAGGTGATTGGTCTTGGAAAGATGAAGAATGAAACTAAAGGAGCCCTTGTCCAGAAATACAGGACTGAAAAGAGCAAGATGAAAGCTGAGAAGAGATCAAAGCATCCAGTTCCTCCCAAACAATGAAGTAGAAGCTCCGCTAACAGTTGAACAGAGGGCAGTGTTTTCTTTGGAATGTTCTTTGTACTATCCTGCAGCCCACATGTAAATTGGAGAGATTAGAATGGATTTCCAGGTGTCCCAATCCGGACAAAAGAAACTTGCATGGTGTGTAATTAAAGGAAACATTGAAGCCTCTGCAGGATGTTTGTATGGTGAAAGCATATCTAAGAGCAGAGACATTATTTTGATCTAAGGATAGACCTTTATGTTCATTTTGAAACACATTCCTTTTGTTGGCTTTAGTCTATCTTGACTCTGCCATAGAGTTTTGTTAGTCTCTGCTAAAGGGAATAGGAGTAGAATATGGACTCATCCATTGGTGAACCACCCAATGTCAACTCGTGAAGCTTTCCTGACCTGCTCCCGAGTTGCCATAGGCAGGGGGATGCGGATTCAAGCCTCGCAGCTGCATTGAGGAATTTGCACTTCAGTCAAAACAAAACATCCCAGAATATGACTGATGACACATCTTGGGGTAGGGGAAAACAGGGTCAGAGGCAAGGCGTGAATTGAGTGAAGTCAGAGCTGGCTTCACTTGGTCTGTGCTGACATGGTGCTCCTAATAAACAACTGGATTTTTCTTCAAACTTTGCTTGAGGCTCCTGCTTTAATTAGTGCATCAGTAGGAACCCTGACACCCATAGGACACTCCTCTAGGAACTTGAGATTTTAAATTATCCTGCCTGACTTCTTTTATAAATAGAAACTTTTTCAGAAATATATATCTTTTATATTTGAGTCCAAGACAGCTTGGAATTTGAGTGTTCCTCAAATTCAACAAATTTGTGTGGACTTCAACTCCCAGAGTTCCCAATCCCATGGTGGGGAGTTGAAGTCCAAACATTTTAAAGTTATTGGGGTTGAGAAACACTATCCTATATCATGAACAACCTTTGCCAATTGCAGTGAAATTACATTTATGACCATATAATTATAATTTAATTGAAGTTAGAGAAAAGGGGGATTAGCTAAATAGAAGAGTGATGACCATGTAATTACATTTAATTGAAGGTAGCAGAGAAAGTGATTGGCTAATCATAAGAGTTCTAATTAGAGGAGCTGACTGGCATCAATAAACAAACTCTCATTGTGCTTCAAATCTCTGCAACAAATGTTCTGTATGGGATCAATAGGAAAATAATAATTTGTCACTAACCACTGTGAAACCACACAGATTTATAGCTCTTCCTATTATGTGAGTTAAGAATGGGACAAAGATTACTCAGAAACATGAGAGAATTGAATTTACAACACTCCACTGAACTGATAGCCAAAGAGTTTAGTGTTCAGGATGTCTCTCTGCCTGTTCTGACTGAGGTTTCCCAAGAGCATAAAGTAAACTCCTGGTCCCAACAAAAACCCCTTTTATTAATTTACTATAAATTCTGTTCATTCACATCCAGCAAAGTCTTTCAAGGGAGGATTTACAGTCACAGACTTTATGTGGCTTGGAGAGCTGACAGGCCGATAGCTTCAAAACTTGGCAAGGAGTTTTGGAGAGTCACGAGCCAATTAGGCTAACTAATTGTCTTCTGCAAACTCCACATCCCTTTAGTTCCTCTTTTATTTCCTCTGGGAGGTGCCATTCATTGTCCACCTGTGGTCTTACTCCCAAGTCAACCCCTGTTCTTTAGCTGTTCCCTTTGTCTGGCAACTCTGCGCATGCACACACACTGGGAACAGACTCCAGCTGTTTGTCTGCCTCACTGATGTCTGACTCTGAAGGCAGCTGATAACTGGCATATGGCTCTGGCCCCCTCTCTGCCTCTGACATAGAGCCCTTATCAGAGCTTTCCCCAGACTCCAGGACTGGTCCATGTTCCTCTCCAACCTCCTTACTGTCCAAATTTGCTGCCAGCTCTGCTGGTGGGCCACAACACTGTCATCCACAGCAACATGGAAACAATTTCTCTGTATGCTGTCCCAGATGGCTGCAGCAGTATCCAACAAAAGCAGTATCCAATAAAATTACCCAAAAGGGTACTGTTCAAGTTCAGGGCACAAAAAAATCAGTACATTTAAGGAATCTTCAACAGGGATCCACAACCCCTGGTCCCTGGGCCGGCATTGGTCCACAGCATGTCCACAATTGGGCTGTGTAAACAAGCGAAGCCCAATTCGCAGGATGCAGGCAGAAAAACCATGGAACCGGTCCCTGATGCTCAAAATGTTTGGGGGCCATTAATCTACAAGATTTGCAGATGAAAGAAAAGAGAATAATTAGGAGAGGGGGGAAAAATCCTAAGTGATGATGGAGACAAAGTCCCAAACATATGCTTACTGATCTTTGAATGAGGAAACAAGATCTAGGTTGGCGATGGCAAAATATAGTACAATACCTCTATTTTAGAAAATGACAGAATCATTCAGTTACGAGAGTCTCTTTTGCAGACCAGTTGGATGGATTTTTTCTACCAGTTAGGTGTCAAAACAATAGGCCATATGGTAGCAGGGACGTGCAGTCAGGGGAGGCGGGGCCTCACAAGTGTCATGAGGAAAAGAAAAGAATTTTTAAAATAATTAAAAAGGCTAAGGTAGTTGCTGCCAGACTCCAGAGTCACTGTGACTCTGAGTCTGCTTAGTGCTAACTGTAGGGGGAGGCGAGAGAACTATGGGCCTCCTTTCCATAAGGAATTTTTCGCCTTTTAACCCATGCTCAGAGTTAAGCAAGGGTTAAAAGGTGAAAAATTCCTTATGCAAAGGAGGCACGTGATTCTCCCGCCTCCTGATCTGGGAGGAGCAAATCATGCCTTGGCAGCCTTGCCTAAGTAAGTTGCTTTTTTATTTAATTTTTTACATTTTCATCATGGTGGGCGGACAAGAGGATAGTTGAAAGCCACAGCTGGAAAAGGTATGTGGATCGGACGGAGGGGGGGGATTCAAAATGATAATTTAATTTGTAATTTTTTGTGAGGAATTTGTGTGTGTGTGTGCGTGCGTGTCTTTCTTTTGGGGGGGCGAGATGGCGGAGCGCGGCAGCAGCAGGGACGTTCTCGCCGCTGTGTCCAACAGGCCAGGCGTCTCGCGTTTATGTCCGCCATAAACGCAAGATGCCTGGCCTGTTAGACACAGCAGTGGCGGGGGGAGGAATGGGCTGGGTGGGCTGGCTGGCTAGTGAGGGGGGAATCATGGCCACTCAAGCCCCGGCAGCAGGGCTTTAAAGTGGCGGCAGGCACCGGCGGAAGGACTTTAAAGTCCCGGTGCTGCGTCCACCATAGAGCGGGTCCCGGTCCCGCTCTATGGCAGACAGCGCTGGGACTTTAAAGCCCTGCTGCCGGGGCCCTGCCGTAGCAGCAGGTCTTTAAAGTGGTGGCAGGCACCGGCAGCAGGACTTTAAAGTCCCGGCGCCGTGTCTGCCATAGAGCGGGTCCCGGTCCCCCTCTATGGCAGACGCGGCACTGGGGCTTCGGCGGGGCTTTTGCGCTTGCCTCACTGGCCATGAAGCTCACCGCACGTTACTGTATGGTAGTGATAGAATACTGTAAAACATGGCCTGTCTGAAATAGGAACATATTTTAAAAATTGATATCTGAGTGATCTGTTCACCGTTTTTCTGCTCCTGGTATTGTTGCATTTCCCTGAACACTACTTCTCAGGCTATGTTATTTTCTCCTAACAACGGTTTGCAGCTCCTACTTTAACAATGATGAGTGAACCAGTGAGAGGGCTCTGATGCTTTTGCTCCCTCTCTTTGGTACTCTAGAGTGCTTGTAAGAAATACATTATTTGTTGAAGAGTAATGCTGACATTTTCAAGAGCTTTACACATTTTGAAATTGGGCAATTTTTATTCTGGCTGTAAAGTGGTGTGGGCCTCCAGAAGAGAACATAGCACTATCTTTCTTTTAAAAAAATATTTTGAATTTCTTCAGCCCTCACTGGAAAGTTTGTTCTTTTTCTCAGAGTCATTTTTGGACTCTCACGTTTCTTTAGTGCATTTTTTTTGCTTTGTAATGAGCTGTGTTCAAGCATTAAAGAGAAATGTTAAGATAGAATATAGCCAAGTACATGTATGATGCCAAGACACTAAGACTTATTTAACCCAGGCTTCATTGAATAACAATAGGTTTACAGAATCTGCTAATATATAAATTATAGTTTCCAAATTGCAATGGCTGTGTTCATAAACCTGGTCAGCTAACCCCAAACCAAATGAACTGTGCAATGATTTAATGCAAGAAAACAAGCTTCTCTTCTCCTCTCCTCTTCCCCTCCTCTCTCTCTTCTCCTCTCTTTTTTCTGTTCTTTTCTTTCCTTTCCTTGCAGGATCATTGGCACATTAATTGAGTTGAATATTGGCAAAACTAGTTCTCATATCCTAAGTATGATTGTGAGTAACATTTAAGGAAGAAGGACATTATCTCCAAGAAGGCCAGTTTTACGGAAAAATCCTATATTCAGAAATATGGTAATTTCCACTGACTTGAGAGAGCAGTACTCTCATTTTATGCCAGTGGGATGTTGGAATCTTTTTTTTAAAAAAGATAGAGCAATCTTCTTATTAAAATGTATGTGGCAAGGGGAGGGGCATATCTTCCACTGAGATATGTTTTCATTGCGATATAGTTTTGGGATCCTTGAAGGCAGTGGTGGGATTCAAATATTTTTACTGCCGGTTCTGTGGGCACGACCTGATGGGCATGGCAGGAGAAGGATACTGCAAAATCCCATTTCCTTCTGATCAGCTGGGACTCAGGAAGCAGAGAATAAATGGGGGTGGGGCCAGTCAGAAGTGATATTTACTGGTTCTCCGAACTATTCAAAATTTCCGCTACCGGTTCTCAGGACTGGTCAGAACCTGCTGAGTACCACCTCTGCTTGAAGGGCATTCACATGTGCATTCTCTGATTGGTTTTGCCAAGCCATAATAGCAATAGCACTTAGACTTATATACCACTCCATAGTTATAGCATGTTCAGAGAGATTTACAAATGTCAGCACACTGTGCCCCCAACAAACTGGGTCCTCATTTTACCCACCTTGGAAGGATGGAAGGATGAGTCAACTTTGAGCCCCTCAGACTTGAACTCCTGGCTGTAGGCAGAGTTAGCCGGCAGTACTCTGCATTCTAACCACTGCACCACCAGTGCTCCTGCAGTTTGGTTGTTTGCAGATTAGTACATTCCATGATTTCAATCATTTTTTAAAAAATAATTCCTGATTGAACAAGACTGACTGAATACAGGTAGTCCTCAATTTACAACCATTTGTTTAATGACCAATCAAAGTTACAATGGTGCTGAAAAAAGTGGCTCATGGCTATTTTTCACACTTAGGACCCTTGCAGCATCTCCACAGTCACGTGATCAAAATTCAGGCGCTTAGCACTTGGCTTGGATTTATGAGAGTTGCAGGGTCCCTGGCCAATGATCACCAGTTGTAACCTCATCAGCTGGCTTCCAATAAGCAGAGTCAATGAAGAAAGCCAGATTCACTTAATGACTGCATCATTTACTTAACAGCTGCAGCGATTCTCTTAACCACCATGGCAAAAAAATGGGGTAAAACTCACTTAACAACTGCCTTGCTTAGCAATGGAAATTTGGGGCTCAATAGCGGTCATAAGCCAAAGACTACCTGTACATCAGTGGTGGGTTCTTACTGGTTCAGACCATTTCGGCTGAACCGGTAGTGGCCTGGGCTGCTGGAAGCGGCAATGACCCAGGCTTGCCACACCCCCGAACCAGTTCCCTGGTTGGCGCTGTTAGTGCCACCATCTTGTTTTTCAGTTCTGCATATGCGCAGAACAATTTTAATTGCACAATATTAATTTTTTAATGTTTTGCGCATGTACAGACCTATTTATGGGCAATTGCTCACACGCTAACCCTAACCCTAACCCTAACCCTAACCCTAACCCTAACCCTAACCCTAACCCTAACCCTAACCCTAACCCTAACCCTAACCCTAACCCTAACCCTAACCCTAACCCTTATCCTTACCTTAACCCTTACCTTTACCCTAACCCTAACCCTAACCGGCAGTAATGCCGGCAGCAACCACCCCTGCTGTACATGTTTGGTGAATGTAGTCAATACGTTCTATCAATTTCAACGTGCATCAAACTCTAATAGGAAAAGATCTGGAACCAAAATCTTCTTTTCTATGGCTAGTGTGAGAGCCACCCAGTGGTGCAGTAATACATTGCATTTGAACTCCATTTGTAAGACGTCCAAAATGACCAGTTTTGATTCTCTTTAAAGAAGAGGCTTTCATCCGCAGAAAACTCAAGCAAAAGAGTATTCTGTCCATTCAGGTGGAAAAAAATGGCAACAATCCAATTCACATGTTATGCCTAAGGCCTGATTCATCTGATTATAATCAATGTAATAAGCCACTAATGCCTGGATCTGCACAATACACTAACTCACTGCCTAGCAAACTGTCTTTGTTTTAGAAAATTGTGTGAATAAAGCCAACCCATGCCTGCCCTTTAGATTCACTCATTCACAAGCAATTTTTCCCTGTGATCTTTGCTCTGATGAGAAGTATTTTGCTAGTTTACCATGTCACTTTCTCTCCCCAGTCCAGAGGTGGTATTTGGCATATTCTGACCAGTTATGGAGAACCGGTAGCAGACATTTTGAGTAGTTTGGAGAACCAGTAAAGATCACCTCTGACTGCCCCCCCCCATCTATTCTCAGCCTCCCGAGTCACAACTGATCAGGAGGAAATGGGGATTTTGCAATAACCTTCCCCTACCACACCCACCAAGCCACACCCACAGAACCAGTAATAAAAAAATTTGAATCCCATCACTGCCCTAGTCCACTTCCTTAGTGGTGTGAAATGTACTTTCCTCACCTTAAGAAAGAAAAGGCTCCACACAAAGACATAATGTGGTTCACAAAAAAACATGGAAGCATTGGCATTCATCTCTCCTGTCATTCCTCTATCCTAATTTCCTGTAGATGAAAAGCAAAATTGTTAGCTAGTATCTTAAGGGATAAACATTGTTATCTGTATTGGTTTCATTGCTGCTAAAAGCTATTGCTGTGCAGGTATTGAAACATTTGATTAAGGAAAATAACAATTTATTTCTGGAGCAAAGAGACGTGTCAATGAATTAGAATGTTTTAAGAAAATCACCCAGAAAGAGCAGGAAGTGTGCTACACAGAATTATCCTATATCATTTAAATAATTTCAATTAAAGATGTTGACTCATCTAAGCTGTAATGCACATAACATGAGCAATCAAAAACTATTTCTACAAAATACCTGCAAGGATAGAGATAATTATCAGTTGTTTTTTTGTTTTTGTTTTTAAGGAAAGTTTCCTGGGGAAAACATGAGTCTAGTAATACCTTTTCCGCCTAATACTGTTGGAGGAAATGTCCTTCTGGGTTTAGTTCCAAGTGGGGAAAAAGACGCTGGAAACATGGAGGCTGTTTGGAAAGATGGTATAATGGTGGACATGACCACATGGCTTGAGGTCCTGGGGAAAAGGGGGATCACATTCTTTGAAGATGTTAAGTGAACAAAAAGAAGCGAAGGGGCTTGCTGAGAGTTCCTGAGTTTTTTATACTCTCTGTTCAGCCCCACCTCTCTGTTTCCTGTTCCTGTGTAAGAAATGTATTCTGATTGTTGTCAGACTCCCAGGATCAGGGGGTCGTAGCTAACTTTGTAGTTGTTATGACTTTTGAGTCCCAAGCTTGGTTGTGTTCCCAGGTGCCCTGTGGTGAGATGCGCAAAGGGCTAATGCTATCATGCCTTAATCCCTTCACCCTGGAGCTGAAGGGGGAGATCTTTGTTATGTAGAATAGACTGGCTCAGGCATTTTAATGGCCCATTGACAAAGGTGGAGGCTATTAAGAGTGAGTCTGTTTCCTGCCTAAAACATGTTTCTCCATTTCTTATCCAGGGAAATATAATATTCTGACTTCTTAATATTATCCAGGATATTTCATTTTTCTAGCAGAAGAGTGGGTTTTAACTTCCTACAGTACATTTTATTAAAAGGCATGAGCTTTCATGAACTCTGGCTGACTTTATCAGATTCAGCTGCAGCTCATGAAAGCTTTAGGCCTTTAATAACATTTATTAGACAGAAAAGATGTTACCAGATTCCTGATTTTTTTTGCCGCCACAGACCAACATGGCTCTTTTCCTACCATGGGGAAAATAGGAATGTAGGAAACCAACTGGGTCAAAAATACAATGTTCGCTGCTATGTAGTGATGGCAGGAAAAGTTTCAGGACAGTTGCCGGCATATTTTTACCAAAACCCCTTCTATATGGATAGCTCCTTTGGAGCAATAGTTTGCCTTCATTTTTATTTTTGCAAAATCAAAATATATAATGTGTGTGTGTGTGTGTGTGTGTGTGTGTAAACACATATTTCTTACAGGTTTTCAGCGGAAGTATTTTCTGTCTTTCTTTTTTATATATCAGTGAATTATTTTACTTTTCCTGTATCTTGCAATAGAAAACCTGGCATCTAACAATAGAAATTGAGCCAATTTCTTATGCTGCATTGATCAATATGCATTTGGGAAAATGGATAGCAACAGCAGGATACATTTGATTGGTGATGTTCTCACTTCCTGCAACATCTTTCACCCAAAGGAATGATGAAATATGGTAATATATACAAGACTATTTACAACTGTGCCAATACAATATAGTATAATTAAAATTAATTTGATGCGGATTTTAGCAGAGTACAACACTACAATACCAACTGATTGCATTTATGCCTAATTCAGGTTTTACTATAAAAAAAAAGATTAAAAAGGAATTCTGTTCCACAAGGAATTGCAATCAGGTTAATCAAGTTCAAATCCCAGATCATCCTCCCAAATCTTTTAACACTGTCAAGAGAACCTATTGCATTTAATAAAACATTATAACACTAAGAAAAATCCCTTGCATTAATTGAAGTAGATAACAAAATTGTTCAAATGTTCTTAGTAGTACTAAATGAAAAGGGCAAGAGTTTTCTAAAACACAATTAGTTTTCACTAAGTAAAAGGCAATACTGTATTTACTGAATTTTAAATACTCTTGGAGCATAAGCATCAGTGGTGGGTTACAACCGGTATGCCCCGGTACGGGTGTACCGGTGCCTGCTTGGAGCACCAGGTACTGTTCCGGTACGGTGATCTGGAGGGTCCACCTGCCTAAGGTGACCAGATTTTCAGATTGGAAAAGAGGGACGCCCTTGACCGGGGCGGGGGCTTGATTAAAAAAATTTTTTTTGTCAAAAGGTCACCCCAGGACACTGAAACCAGCATAAATACGAATCTGTTGCCAAACAAAATTTTGATCACATGACCATGAGGATGCTGCAACGGTCTCTAAGTGTGAAAAATGGTCGCAACGGTCGCTAAGTGTGAAAAATGGTCATCAGTCACTTTTTTCAATGCCATTGTAACTTTGGTCACTATACCACCTTTCTTGCCACAGTTCTTAAGTGAATAACTGTTGTGTAACATGTGTGAGGATGACATACAGAACTTCTTGTACCTTTGCAAACTATTCTAACTGCTGAATCATACCCAAAAATTAGGTAATAGCAATACATTTTGATCCTATGTCCAGCAGGTTCTGATTGAGTAAAAAATACACACTCTTTCAAAACTACAATAAACACATCAATATATAAATAAGATGTGAAACCATGTGGAGACAATACGTGTTTGTTAGCATATCCTCCTCCTTAAATTAATACATGGATGTGGAATATAGTGTGGTATAGATGTCACAAATCATGGTGGGGAAACTTTTTCTTATGGAATGCCACTGAAAAACAGGAAAGACAATAACAAAAGATATATGATATAATGGATATGAGGCGATCCATGTAAGTGGATGAGTTTGCAACATTTGTATCTTTCTATAATTAATTACCGGTAAATACATTTTTAATTTAACACTGATTTAATTTCACTGGTTCTGGATTGATATAATTCCAAGCAACATGCTTCTTGGCTTAAACCAAATGATAACTGCAATTGTGTTTAACAAAGCTTGGAGAACAGCTGATATAATTTTCTTTTCAAGAAGCAAGTTACTGTCTTTTCCCTTATTACGTAAAGATATGAGGTGGTTTGATTGGAATATTAAACAATGGAGGTGGTCTTTTTTGTACTATATTTCATCTTTTTGTACTATATTCTCCTTGTCCATGGCTATTATGATTAATACCATCACTACCATTTGTGCCGAGTATCTGAACAATATTTTCAAAATTAAATCACCCTGTGTTTCAGCAGTTTAGAAAAGGAGGAAGAAAAACTTGAAGCAGGGCCCAAAGAGTACTATAGCAATAGCAATAGCAGTTAGACTTATATACCGCTTCATAGGGCTTTCAGCCCTCTCTAAGCGGTTTACAGAGTCAGCATATCGCCCCCACAGTCTGGGTCCTCATTTCACCCATCTCGGAAGGATGGAAGGCTGAGTCAACCTTGAGCCGGTGGGATTTGAACCGCTGAACTGCAGATAACAGTCAGCTGAAGTGGCCTGCAGTACTGCACCCTAACCACTGCACCACCTCGGCTCTACTACCTCAATTTTCCAGGAAAGAAGTCTATGTGCCAAATATTGCAAATTTAAAAAAGGTCATGTGACCATCTTCAATGAAGTACTGAGTATGTATACTTTATTTTCATAATTACTTCTTTTTCAATCATAGGAGTGAGGACTATGATAATCTCCCATTCCCAAAACAAGGTTTATAATGGCAAAGAAAAGAGCAAATGCCTCTTTTATATAATACCGTTTCCAGGAGAAATCAATCAAACAACTAAGCAACAAATTTTAACAAGTAAAAGTTTACTTGCCAAATAAGATATGTTCCAAGTGGATTGCCAATATCAACTGTTTCTAGCAGCAAGTTTTGTTTTCCAATGCAGGATGGCCAGTTCTGTCCCTTCCATTGTTTGGGAAAAGATTGCTTACTACCTACATTCAGATGTATTCTAAAATTATACCACAGCAAGTTAAAATGCCCATAAAATGACTGCAAGCTTTAAAGAATGTCTTGCTGTGTAGAATATCCTGGCATAATCTTAGCTATGGCAATATTTAAATTACATGAGTGTAAAGAGATTACAAGTGTTCCTTAAGTTACAATAGTTCATTTAGTGACTGTTCAAAGTTACAATGGCACTGAAAATGACTTATGACTATTTTTCACACTTATGACCTTTGTAGCATCCCCATGATTATGTGATCAAAATTCAGATGCTTGGCAACTGGTTCATACTTATGAGTGTTAGAAGTTGTTGTGGCTTGTATGTCTAATAAATGGCATTTACAATAACTGTAAAGTAGAATATCCAGTTTACTGATCTTATAAATCAACATTAATGTTTTAATGCAAGCGAAAGCCTAGGAATCTGAATCAGAAAGTGATTAAATGCAAAAATCCAAGGCTTTGAAACTTGGAAAGCACATGGCACAGAATGGTACAGAAACAAGCTGCAACTAGTTCACAAAATCACAACTGTGAGCGCATCCTTTAGTTAGAACAGAAGCACATAAAACCACTTGTATATTTTCAGACCAAAAATGAAGATTGATCAGATTTTTTGCATCCTCAGTTCTATCTAATTTTCCTTCAGAAATCAGTACTGTTTTCTACCCTATTGTTACAAGTACATCCCTATTTAAATGAAACTGAAAAAGTTCCAGGACAGCAGAAATAATGTACAAGAAAATGGATTTTATTTATTAAAGGAAACCAGTTTACAATGTGAATCTCAAGTGAGAGCCATTTAAAAAAAAGAGAGTACAGCTGATACCTACAGATATTGAAATGGAGAGCAGCAAATTCCACTAATTTAGAATCATAATTAAAATAATCCATGGAGTACTATGAATTATATGCATATTCTATGTTCCATGTTCTATCTCACACACACACAAACACATCCCGCCCTCCCAACTTCCAAGTAGAAAAAGAAATCTTACAGAATTATTCAAAAAATAATTTTAAAGAGAAAACACATCTTCACCTCATCCGGAGATTCCTTCTCCGCCCCCCCCCCCCCCCCGCTTCTCACCGCCTCGAGAAACAGAGCAAACATTCCAACCTCTCCCGAAGCAACAAGCGTGTTGGGCAGGAAGGGAAGGCTTCTGGCGGCGACCCCACTGCCATCCGCTCGCAGCAATCGAAACTTGGCAATCGAAACCATGAGGTCTCCATTCAAAACACACACACACACCACACACACACACAGCCAGCTCCTCGTTAAAGGAAATTCTTTGCATTCTTTTTTTTTAAGCTATTCTTTTATTACATTTTCATTTTCCTTTATACAATCACTTAAATACTGTGCAGTTAAAAAGAAGAAGCAATAAACAACACATAACACTTCTATCCTACATACACCCTTCCTTCTACCCCTCCAACTTTCATTTCTCCCTTCCAACAGTCCCCTCTTCTACTTCCCCTCCCCCTCAGCCATTCCTTTCTCCCCTTCCCACCATCTCACCCTCCTTACATTCCCTTCTCACTCCCTCTTAATTCCCCCCTCTTCTTTCCCTCTACACCTCGCTTCGGTGTATTTCTAGTATTCATTGGTCTATTTGTTTTGTACTAAAACAAAAGAAAAATAAAAGGAGAAGAAAGAAGAAAAGAAAAAAAAAAGAAAAAAAGCAACAGTATCCAAGTGCATTCATTGTTCTGAAAATTGAGTCTATATTTCCACCCTCCCCCCCACCCACCCCCTGAACCCCCCTCCCTGACCCCCTTCCGACTTCCCAGATCCCATTCCCGGCATCGTTCTTTATCAAGCAAAGTCTGGAGTATATTGAAACCAAATAGATTAGAAGTTACAAAATAATAAAAAAAAAATAAAGAACAAAAAAGAAAAGAATAATAAAAAGAAAAAAAAGGGGGGAAACCCCCCCCCCAAGAAAGAGAAGTCAATAAACTCTCTAACATTAAACTCAGCTTCTCATTATTTTTAAAATCTTAAACAATGTCTTTACCCGCTTCCGCATATAAATTTTATACCTCCCATCCTGCCTTTACCCGTGTCCACATATATATTTTATCCTCATCCATTGCTCCTCTCATATTTACTCCACCCTTGTGTAGACTCTCCAGATAATCTTTCTTAACCTTGTATTCAAATAACAATTTATACAAAAATCAGCTTACATTCTGGATCAAGGTAATCTAATTGAACTTTCACTACCCTTCCATCTACCCCACGCCACCCGACTCCATTCATCCCAAACCACAATCCAAGAAAACTACAATCTCCGCTCTCCTCGCCCCAAAGAATAGATCATGCACAGTTTAAATTAAGATTCAAACAAGTCTTATATAAGTCCCATACAATATATGTCCAAATTCAGCACCGCTTCTTTCAGTCTCAATATCTCTTCATCGGTATACAGCTTTGTCATTTTATACCAGACAGGAGTCCTGAAATTTTATTCAGATTAAAAATTTAAGAAGTATTTTAAAGGCATAGCTGGATCTTTATTCTTTACTCTTCTGCCCTTCCGGAAGGGGAAAGCAACACCCTCCGCCTTGTAGCCACGTGTCTCGCTGCTTATCTTCTCCTTCTCCTTGTCTTTCTCCAAGTCCGGGTGAGTCAGGAAGTCCCGCCTTCAGAGTTTTGTAGTAAAAATCTCGGGCTTCGCAAACAGAATTGAGACGATATTTTTGGTTCTCAAATGTGACTGTGATACCAGATGGCACTTCCCATTTATATTGTATCTGAGAAACTCTGAGTTTTTCAGTTAAGAAAGTGTAGTCTCTCCTTGCTCTTAATATTTGAGATGGTATTTCTTTAAAAACAATCAAGTCCTGTCCATCGATTCACAGCCTGTTATTGTAGAACTTCTGTATTATCGCATTTCTGGATTCTCTTGTGGTGAAATATATAATTATGTCCCTCGGAAGCTGTCGTTGTTTTGCTACACACGAGTTCTGGCGATAAATTTTTTGAATCTGCCAATCAAAGTTAAATCCCGGACTTCCCACCGAACGTCTGAAAGCCTCAAAAAAGGTCTGTTTCAAATTCTCCTGTTCCTTTTCACGCAATCCTCTGACTCTTATTGCAAACGCAGTCTTATTGTAATTTATCATAACGAGTTGTTTTTGAGCATTTTCAACTTCCTGTTGTAACGTTTGAATTTTAGATGTCAAATTAGAATTAGCTTTTTCCAAAAGTTCCAATTTGTCCTCCATTTCAGCAACATAGTCTGTCATAACAGTCATAACTCCGATCATATCTTCCCTTGTTTGAGCAATCTTGGCATCCAGTTTATCATATAAGTCCGATAAAAGTTGTTTAATTTCCTGTCTGAACTCTTTAAGGGTTTCAAAAAGAAATTCTTGCGTTAAGAGATCTCCAGTAGAGGGCATGGGAGGCAAGGGCAGCGATTTTGTAACAATTTCTTGAGATATATTATTAAGGAAACGCTTAGACTGCTTCGATTTGGGAGCCATTATAAAAAACGCACAAACAAACAAGCAAACAAACAAAGTCTCTGCTCCCCTCGGTTTTAAATGGGATACTATTTATAGACTTTTAACAGTTAATAAGGAGAAGTCTTCAGGAGAATAGAGCTGATTGAGTGTGTCATATATCAAATGCAGAAGCTATAAAATCGCCATCTTGTAACGCAGCTGGATAAGAAAGCCTTTTACAAAATTGAAGCTGGTATTTTGAATAGTAATAAAAAAAAATTTACGACTTCAAGTTAATATTTGGTTTTGAAGCCATTTCAAAATTTATCTGCCTGCAGTTAATAAAACTCTATTGCCTGAATATGCAGCTTTAAGTAAAGAGGCTGAGTTCCCCTTTTATTTTGAAGTTTAAGGCTTGGCAAAACTTTCAGTGAGTAAACATTGTAACAAGACCGTTCAGCAGATTCATCACCATTTAATTTCCAGATAAGCAAAGTTAATGAAGGAGTAAAATTCTTGTAGAAATGAAACTAATTAAAAAGCTTCTGCTGGCCTATTGTGAAACCAAAACATATGATAAGCAATCTCTTTTGTTTTGAATTCTTGTGAGGATTAACAAAAAGTGTTCATTATTACCGGAGAAACCAGCCTGCTCGGCGCCATTTTAAAAGCCTCTAAGTAAATAATTTTTCGGAGGAGAAAAAGAAAAGAAGCTAAAATGTTGATAAACAATTATTGTCCACGGAAAGGGATTCAGCTCGTGATAAGATTAAATCAAACAAAACTTTGAACTGAGTGGGGGAGACCTACTTTGTCCTGCACAAGGCAGTTTGAAATTCCCAGCACGGACAGCCGTTCTGCCTTGGGCTAGCCCCCCTTTCCCTGCAAGCACAAAAGCTGCAAAAATCGAAGAGCATTTGCCAGCAAAACAATTTCTTCTTTCCTTCTTGCCTGAAGGATAAGAAAACCTGATAAGACGTCAGATGGAAGATCCTCTAAACAGGTACGTAGCCAGGAATTCGGAGGCAGCTGATTTTTTTGCTGCCACCACCAGCAGGCTCCTCCCAGGAAGCCCCGGAAATTCTTTGCATTCTTTGAAAGTATTCAGATGCAGTCAAACTGGATCCAATTTAAAAGTAAGAAGAAACTTCCCACAGCGACAACGATTAACCAGAGCAACAGCTTTTCTCCGGAAGCTGTGAGTGCTCCGATACTGGAAGTTTGAAAGAATAAACTGAACAGCCATTGATCAAAAATGGTATAGCGTTTCCTGCCTGAGCAGGGAGCGGAGGATTGGAGTAGAAGACTTCCAAGGACAAGACCCCTTCCAGCTCTGGTTATTCTATGTATGTTCCATGTTCTATCTCTCTCTCACACACACACACACACACATCCCGCCCTCCCAACTTCCAAGTAGAAAAAGAAATCTTACAGAATTATTCAAAAAATAATTTTAAAGAGAAAACACGTCTTCACCTCAGCCGGAGATTCCTCCCCCCCCCCGCTTCTCACCGCCTCAAGAAAGAGAGCAAACCAAGCAGCCGGGAAATAGATCACTCAGCTGATTCGTCAGTCGCCCCGCGCTCATCAAAACAAGCGTGTTGGGCAGGAAGGGAAGGCTTCTGGCGGCTCCCGGGCGGCGACCCCACTGCCATCCGCTCGCGCCTCTTCTTTGGATGCCCAAAGCCTTCCAGCCCACTCAGGGCGAGTCAGCTGCGGTGCAGCCGGTGGTGGGCAGGAAGATTTTCGGGCAGCTCCTGGGCGGCAGGTGTCTGGGTGGGAAGAGCCGGAGGGGGTGGCGGTGGAATTTTCGCTGCAGAGCAGAGGCGCACGATCACGAACGGACTCCGCGGCAGGAGGAAAGGGTGGGGGGCAGCGGCAGCCGCCCGCAGAGAACTTCCACGCGTTTCAGGGGCTTCTGCCGGGCGGCGGGAGCCCCTGAACCGCGTGGAAGTTCTCTGACTCTGCGGGCGGCTGCCCCCTCCTCCTCCATCTCCTCCTGCCACGGCGATCCCAATTCACTCAGCCGGGGCGGGCAATTTCTGCACGAACGGACTCCTCGCGGCCGCAGGAGGAGAGGGAGGAGGAGGGGGCAGCCGCCCGCAGAGAACTTCCACGCGTTTCAGGGGCTTCTGCCGGGCGGCGGGAGCCCCTGAACCCCGTGGAAGTTCTCTGACTCTGCGGGCGGCTGCCCCCTCCTCCTCCCTCTCCTCCTGCCGCGGCGATCCCAAATTAATTCACTCTGATTAGATTAGATTACTCACCAGTAAGTAAACGCAGCTGCAACCCCAAAAGACTAAAGGAAATGGAGACTCACACAGGCGTGCTCAGCTAAGCGGAGTCCAGCCAATCAGTGAGCTGGTTGGGATGGAAAATTTTCAGCACGTGGCGTGCTGAAAATTTCCCATCCCAGCCAGCTCACTGATTGGCTGGAGTCCAGGCCAATCCAATCAGTGAGCGGCAGGCTGGGCTGGCTTAAATTTGTAGGTAGGTAGGATAGAGAACAGAACAATGAGCCAGCCCAGCAAGCTAGCAGCTGATGGGCGGGAGCTGCGAGCGCCAAAAAAAGCGTGCTTTTTTAAAAAGCGTGCGGGACGCGGGAAAATGCATTAAAAAGCGGGGGTGTCCTGCCAAAAGCGGGACGTCTGGTCACCTTACACCTGCCCACCCACGCTCCTTCCTGGTATTTGAGGTTTTCGGGGTATCCATGCACGCGCACAGAGCGTACGGCACCTACGCAATGTTCCGCCGAGCAGCTGGAACGTTTGCAGAGGCATCGTGGAGCATCGCGGGTGGTAAGTACGCATGTGCATTCATGTGGTGGATGCCCGGCCCCATTGCATCATACCAATTGCACCGGGATCCAGAACTTATCACTGATAAGCATGGAAATAAATTTACCCACTTACTGGAAAGGGGCAGAGGCAAGTTATAGTCAAATAATTGATATTCCAAACAACCTTCATACAGCAGGAAGAAATTTTTAAAAATCAAGTTTTAGTCATTTAGACTGAGGAATGGAGAATTGGGAGACACAATGCCTAAATGAAACCAGGGGTGAAGTGCTACTGGTTCGGACAGATTCACCCGAACCAGTAGCAAAGATGGCAGCTGTTTGCCCGACCTGGTAGTAAAAAAAAATGCTACTGGTTCCAGTGAACCAGTTTTTCTGACTATCAGCTATGCCATATGATTTATATTAGGATTTCCTGCTTTCTAGCTAATTTATATCATGTGGCACAGGGGAGTCCCCCCCCCCTCGCTGTTCGCTTGCCAGGCGCATTTGATAGTAGGCTCCGCCCACCCACCCGGATGTCATTTTGACGCTCTGCCATGGGCGGAAGGTTCTGTAGCAAAGATAAGTGGATTTCACCCCTGAATGAAACCAAAGTTATCTGAACAACATGGAATATACTTTGTTGAACTAGGGCTGACAGGAGTTTGATGGAACCAACTACCTTGGCATCTAGAATGGGTGTGGAGTCTGGAAGCACCCTTCAAGAGGTTTACACTATGATTTTGACTGCAAATCATGGAAAATTATGGTTTTGTATAACCTGCAACTGTAGTTGTAGGTTCCAGTGGCAATTTTGTGTTTGCTCTTTTCTTAATCTCCTTCCCCCCTACTTTTTGACTTAAATTTTACATAGGTCCAAGTCATAGTTCTTTGTGCTTGAAGATTTGATGTGTATTTTTAAAGAAATCAATCATAGCCTGTCTATTAGTACTTTGAAGGAAACAGAGTTCAAGAGTCCTTCCTTCCTCCCATCATCTCCCAATTAAATTTGATCAAAAAATTGGAAGTAGTTAATTTCAACTGATTGTTCTCTCAGCTTCACAAAGCTGAGAGAAAACTCCCTGGCTTGATTTTTTTTTAAAAAAATTGTACTAACCATGTGTGGCAGAACAGAATTTATTTGATCACATGGCATAAAGCTCTCTAAATATATTTTAGGGACAAATAAATGTAATTTAAAATCTCACTTCAAAATGATAAACTTTCTAGAGTTCTTATACAGACATTATCTTCTCTTTTATTAGCCTTTTTTCTTAGTAACATAGCATTTTAGATGCGTGGATGAAATATCAAATTGTGTCTCTTATTTACAACTGTTTATTAAAAATATAACCTTAATAATACCATTACATGAATGCCGATGAATGTTGGTAATATTATATGAAGAATTAGGGATAGATACAAGCTGAAACTTATTTATACCAGACATTTCATGAGGACCCCCCTTTCTATATATGTGTAATGCTACCAGTATGCGGGAATATCCTTGCAGCAACAGAGGTGGTATTCAGCAGGTTCTGACCAGTTCTGGAGAACCAGTAGCGGAAATTTTGAATAGTTTGGAGAACCGGTAAATACCACCTCTGACTGGCCCATCTATTCTCTGCCTCCCGAGTCCCTGCTGATTGGGAGGGAATGAGGATTTGGCAGTAACCTTCCCCTGGAGTGGGGAGGAAATGGGGCATTGGTTCTTACCTGATACACCCCTTCTCTAGGCAGGTGGAGACAGCGGTCATGCATAGGTTAACTCAGTCAGTAACCAATAGAACTGAGTCTACCAAAGTGATGTCATCGCCTCAGGGGAGTGTCCTCCTGCTTTTGTGATGAAGGATGTTAGTTGGCTGCTTTCAAACCTCCGGAAAAAATAATAATTCCCACCGTAGCTCCATAATGCCCACTATCACTAGGCCAGGAACAAAGGGTGGGGATGACCGCTGCAGGAAGGAGCCTGGGTGGCACTATCCCTGACCTGTGGCTTGATATTACCCCTCTGTGACTCCCTGGGGGCCTTGGGGGAAGGTTCTGTGGGGGGGGGGGTGCTTCTGGGGCCGGTTTGCGTTTGCTGGTCCCAGCAGAAGGCAATTGTGGCTCAGGGGCAGGAGAAGAGGCCATGGCCTGTACTCATGACTTGTTGAACTTCAAATCGGCCGCCGGAGATTTTCACGCCAAAACAAAATGGCCACTGAGGCTACAGAGCCTATGGGCCAGGCGCCATGAGGTAGCCAAGACCACAAGGTAAGTAAGGGCGATGAAGGCCCTGCGGGGGGGGGGCTGTGGAGCCGGAGGGGAGAAGTGGCGGCATTCTGATGGGGTGGGAGCGCTGAGGAACGGTGGCGGCATGCCATGGCATGCTTCCCGGCGCCAGTGATGGCTGTTGGCGGCTGCTCAGGGCTGCTGGAGGTCCGGCTTTTGGAGGTGGCTGCAGCGGCTGCAGCACGAGGGGGGCGCGTAGCCCAGCAGAGGTAGCAGCGCAGAACGGGGCCTCCACAAGGCAGTTTGCTGGAGAGCTCTCTGCCAGCAATCTCCAGAGACAAAAGCCTCACAATTCTCTCCCAATAGCCCTGGGCTAGTTGAAAGACTTAGCTTTAAAGAGCTATCCTGATTCCTTCCAATTTAGATCAAATTTAGAACAAAATCCAATTAAATACGATTTAAATAACTTTTAAAGTTGAGGAGAAAGCAGTTAGCACAGCCAGTTCGATTGAACTGAGTCTAAAAAAAGTGGGAGGACACACACACACATACACCGAGGCGATAACATCACTTTGGGATACTCAATTCTATTGGTTACTGACTGAGTTAACCCATGCATGACCGCTGTCTCCACCAAAGTTGGAGAATGGAGATTTTACAATATCGCCCACGCCTACAGAACCGGTAGTAAAAAAAAAAATTGAATCCCACCACTGGACCGGAGGGAGAACCACAGACTACTGCCCCCATCCATCTCAAAGCAGGAGAATGAAATAAGCGAGGAAGAAATAGTCCAACTGAGTAGTACTCTACGAAATTATTTGAATGTTAAGGCTAATAACTAGAGAACTGATTCTACTACAGGTAGTCCTCAACAATTGAGCCCAAAATTTATGTTGCTAAGTGAGAAATTTGTTAAGTGAGTTCTGCCCCATTTTATGACTTTTCTTGCCACATTTGTTAAGTGAATCCCTGCTGTTCTTAAATCAGTAATCATGGTTGTTAGGTGAAGCTGATTTCCCCATTGACTTTGCTTTGTCAGAAGGTCACAAAAGGAGATCACATGACCCTGGGACCCTGCAATTGTCAAATATGTGAGTTAGTTGTCAAGCCTCCATATATAAATCACGTGACCTGGGGAGGCTGCAACAGTCATAAGTGGGGGAAATGGGCATGAGTCACTTTTTTTCAATGTCGTTGTCACTTCAAACAGTCACTGAACAAACTGTTGTAAGGTCCACCTTACTGTATTTCTGAAAAAATCAGATATGTGTCTGCCTTTGCTTTTAAAATATATCACGTTAACCAAGGCAGAGAGGAATCCCAAAACACAACACCCATTTGCATTTTTGTTCAGATAACCTTAACAGTACAGATAAATTCCCAAATGGCCTCAATGATTGTCAGAGAGCTAACAACCCAGATGACTGCAAAGGCTATAAATCTTTCTATTCCCCACCATTCAGTCGGAACTGAAGGAGCTTCTTGGATGAGAAGGAAAATGTTTTCAAAAGTGGGGGGGGGGGACCCAAAAAACAGTTGCCTTTTGAAAATCATCTTTGGGACAATCACGACCTGAATTGTAGTGTTGGGAGAAGTGTCCTTCTGGGTTCAGTTCCAAGTGCGGAAAAAGACACTGGAGACATGGAGGCTGCTTGGAAAGATGGTTTAATGGTGGACAGGACCACATGGCTTGATTCCTGAACAGAAAAGGTGATCACATGCTCCAATGTTTGGTGGAGAAGAAGAGAAGGAAAGGCTGAGATGCTGAAAGTCCCTGGTTTTATCCCTCTCTGGCCTTTGAGCTTAAGCTTGTATTCTGATTGGTTGTCAGACTCCCATGGGGCCATGCAGGGGCAAGTCTCTAGACTGTGTTTTGAATCCAGGTTTGGTTGAGCTCAGATACCATGTGGTGAGTGGGTAAAGGCTAATCATGCCTTAATCCCATCACCCTGGAGCTGAAAGGGAGAACTCTTTATTATGTAAAGGGACTGGCTTGGGCATCTTAATAGCCCATTCACAAAGAGGAATGGGCAGGAAGCTGCAGGGAGCTATTCTCTCTTTAAAACATGTTTCTTCCTTTTCACATCCAGGGAAATGTAATATTCAGCCCTTTCAATATTTCATTTTTTCTGGGAGAGGGCTGGGTGATAACTTCCTGCAGTAGGAAGTTAAAACATTTATTCCAAAAGGGGGTGTGCATAAGCGCACCAGCGTGCTACTGTCCCTGTCTACTGTCCCATTTATACAGTATGCACTTTTTTTGTGTGTTTATGGCTACGTTTTGCTTATTTATATCCATTTATTTGTGTCATTTTTTCCATGACAATTAACCAGTGGACCAGCTTGCCTCCAAAAATCGTGGGCGCTCCATCACTGGAGGTTTTTAAGAAGGGACTGGATAGTCACTTGTCTGAGATTGTACAGGTTCTCCTGCTTGAGCAGGGGGCTGGACTAGATGACCTCCAAGGTCCTTTCCAGCTCTATTCTATTCTATCATTCTTTTCAACCTGGAGGGCTCGTTTTAGCTATTAGCTAAATGTCTAGCCTTCAATCACTTTGGGAACAGGATTTGCTGTTACGGTCTAGATAGGGTGGGGGGGGGGGAGTCGGCAACAAAGATCATATAAGGGGAGCCATTACGTTGGGTGTCCTGAATGCAAAGAGGTCTTAATTGGTTTCCATGGCACCCAGCGTATAGGGGGGAAAGGAGTGTGCGCGATTGCTCCTGGCAGGCGACCAATCAATTGAGCAGTGGGGTTGCCGAGATGCAGTAAACCGCCTAGGTATCTGGGGTGGGCAGCTGATAAGGGCAAGAAGGGGTGATGCAGCAGAGCAGATAAAGCCTGGCTCCATTTTATGGGCATTTTGATACACATTAAAAAAAATCGATGACGCTTCAATTAGATGGCCTGACTTGCTTTTGATCTTTTTCAGTTGACACATGATGATGATGATGATGATGATGATGATGATGATGATGATGATGATGATGATATTAATCTTTGGTGAGATTCACAGCCTTTGGGGCTGGTTGGTAGCTCAACAGCTCAAGTCCTAACCAAGCACCTAGGAACTGTTAAAGTAAGTCGGAGGATATAAGCTGTTCCAAATAGGGTGGTTTTTTGTAGAATCAGAATATTCAAGTCTGATAAATTTAAAATTTCCAAATAATGAGGTAGCCCTTTAGGTATTGCTCCAAGGGCTCCAATTACAATCAAAACAACACACGATTTCTTTTCCCCCAGTCGCTCAACCTCAATTTGCCAGTCCTGGTACTTTGTGATTTTTTTCTTGCTGTTTATCTTCAATTCGTGCATCTCCAGGTATTGCAATGTCAATGAACCATACTTTTTTCTTTTCAACTATTGTTATGTCAGGTGTGTTGTGGGCCAAGTGCCTGTCAGTCTGAATTCTGAAGTCCCACAAGATCTTGACTTTCTCATTCTCTAAAACCTTCTGAACCTGATGTTCCCAGTGGTTTTTGCTGTACTCAAATCCAAACTTTTGGCACAATTTCCAGTGAATGATCTTAGCAACGCGGTCATGGCATTGTAGGTAGTCGGTTTGTGAATTTTTTCTGCATCCACTGATCAAGTGGTCGACTGTCTCGTCTTTCTCATTACAGAGGCGACATTTTTTGTTGGTGGTAACATGTTGAATTTTTGCCTTCATGCAGGCTTGTTCTTGAGCTGCCAAAATAAAGTCTTCTGTTTCTTTTTTTAGTGCTCCTGATCTTAACCAGTTCCAAGTTAGCTTTTGGTCAGCTTTGCCTTCAATACTTTTCAAGTATTGGCTATGCATAGCTTTGTTTTTCCAATGTTCAGCTCGCTTCTCAATTACTTCTTTCTTATATTCAGCTTTTGACTTAGTTGTCGTTAAAAGGCCTCCTTTATTTACTTCCTTAATCATTGGTTCTTCACTTTTCTGGATGTAATCATTCAAGCTGTGATTTTCTCCTTCCACATTATTATTATTATTATTATTGTTGTTGTTGTTGTACAATTGTATCACAGCGGCCAGTTGTTTCGCCGGATTTGGCATTGGTTACTAGTCGGGCCCCACCCAGGGGCCTAGGACGTCGTAACGTATTTTCGTAATATGCGTGCAGATCCAAGCAGTGCGGCTTTTTGCATTTGACTGATGGTGATTTTGTCAATTTTTAACTGTTTTAAATGTAATTCCAGTGCTTTTGGAATAGCACCCAGTGTGCCAATTACCACTGGAATTACCACTGCTGGTTTGTGCCATAGTCGTTGAATTTCGATTTTTAAGTCCTGGTATCTTGCGATTTTTTCATGTTCCTTCTCGGCGACCCTGCTATCACCTGGTATTGCGATGTCTATGATTGTGACCTTATTTTTCTCAACCAGTGTGATGTCTGGTGTATTATGCGCCAGTATTTTGTCGGTTTGTATACGGAAATCCCACAAGATCTTGACCATCTGATTTTCGGTGACTTTTTCAGGCTGATGTTCCCACCAGTTTGTTGCTGTTTTAATATTATAATTTTTGCACAAATTCCAATGGATCATTTGTGCTACTGAATTGTGCCGCAATTTATAATCAGTCTGCGCGATTTTTTTACAGCAGCTGAGTATGTGATCAACAGTTTCATCAGCTTCTTTGCAAAGTCTGCATTTGGCATCATCAGAGGATTTTTCGATTTTGGCCTTAATGGCATTTGTGCGGATAGCTTGTTCTTGCGCAGCCAGGATTAGTGACTCTGTTTCTTTCTTTAATGTACCTGTTGTTAGCCATAACCAAGTTTGTTCACTGTCCACTTTATCTTTTATTTTTTCCAGAAATTGGCCATGCAGTGCTTTGTTCTGCCAACTCTCCATTCTTGATTTTATCACATCTTTTCTGTATTCTTGTTTCGTCTGTTGGGCCTTCAGTAGATTTTTGTTCTTTACTTCGATTAATAGATGTTCTTGACTTTCTTTTAAATAATCAGCCAGTGCATGTTTTTCTTCTTCAACTGTTTGCTTCACTTGTAATAATCCTCTGCCACCTGATTTTCGGGGCAGGTACAGTCTATCAGTATCACCACGTGGATGTAAACTGTAGTGCATTGTCATTAGTTTCCTGGTTTTTCGGTCCAAAAGGTCCAAATCAGCTTGTGTCCAGTTAACTATACCAGCTGTGTATCTTATAACTGGTATTGCCCAGGTATTTATGGCCTTGATTGTATTTCCACCATTCAATTTAGATTTCAAAATTTTCCTAACTCTGTTGGTGTACTCTCGCCTGACAATAGTTTTTACTTCTCCATGCTTGATGTTATCCAACTGCAGAATGCCTAAGTATTTGTAGGCTTCATTTTCTTTGCATTTAATTAATTGGCCATCGGGCATTTCAATTCCCTCACATGCAGTGATTTTGCCCCTTTTTATGGATACAGTGGCACATTTTTCCATGCCAAACTGCATTGAAATATCGGTGCTGAATACTCGGACTGTGTTTGTCAATGATTGGATTTCTATTTCTGACATTCCATAGAGTTTCAAACCATCCATATATAGTAAATGCGAAATTTTTTCAGCTTCTTTGGCTGTTTGGTAGCCTAATTTCATTTTTTTAAAGATTACTGATAGTGGGATCATTGCGATGATGAAGAGAAGAGGTGAAAGTGAATCACCCTGGAAAATTCCTCGCTTGATATTAACCATTCCGTAGATCTCATTCCCTACTGCCAACTCAGTTCTCCATTGTTTCATCGCCTTTTCAGTAAAGGATGTAATATTTTTGCTAATGCCAGTTGTTTCTAAGCATTTTATGATCCAACTATGTGGCAGTGAGTCAAATGCCTTTTTGTAATCAATCCAGACCATATTCAAGTTCGTTTTTCTGTTCTTACAATTTTCTAATATCATTTTATCAATTAGAAGCTGATCTTTTGTGCCCCTGCTCCTTCTTTTGTTGCCTTTTTGCTCTACTGGCAAGATGTTGTTTGTTTCCAAATAATCCATCATGTTATCTGCAATAATGCCTGTGAGTAATTTGAAGGTTGTTGGCAAGCATGTTATTGGTCTGTAGTTTTCAGGTGTTGTTCCTTTAGTTGCATCTTTCTGAATCAAGTATGTTTTTCCAGTTGTCAACCATTCATCAATTTGGCCCTTTTGTAAAATTTCATTCAGTTGCCTGGCCAATATTGCATGTAAACTGGTCAGATATTTGAGCCAGAAACCATGTAATTGGTCCTTTCCAGGTGACGTCCAATTCTTTACCTTTTTTACTCAATTTTTGACCATCTCAGTTGTTATTTCTAATACTTGCATTTGTGTGTTGCCAATGCTTTTCTCAAAGTCATGTATCCACTTTGCTTCCTTGTTGTAGTCCTTTGCATTTTCCCACAATTCTTTCCAGAATTCAACTGTGGCCTGTTTTTCTGGTTTTTCACTTTTGGTGTCACCATTCACATTAAGACTTTGATAAAAATGCCGTTGGTCTGATCGAAATTGCTGATTTTGTTTATATTGGATGATTCGTGCCTCATATCTTTCAATTTTTCTAGCTGTTGCTGTTATCTGCTGTTTTACAATCTCTACAGTTTCATTGATGTTTCTTGTATCCAATCTATATCTTCTGATTAGCCGATCTATGATTTTGTTGTTTTTAAGCCGTTGCTCATGCATGCTCTTTAAGTTACTAGCATCTGCCCTTAATTTTTTGATTTTTTGTTCTAAACGGATTTTCCACTTTGGCTTTGATGGTTTTTCTGTTGTGTGACTAGGTACTTTAATTTTAATGCCTAGTTCATTAGTGACTATTACAGCTGTGCTGTACATTAACTGGTTTGTTTCCAAGATGGATCCCGGTTCAATTGTTGAAAACACTGCATTAACCATTTTCATGATAGGGGCCAAAATTTTCTTAGGCACAGTTTTTAGTGATGGTAAACGTTGTCATTAAGCAGAAAATGCTCCATGATCTTATCCTTCAATTCTTTTTGTTTTTGAGTTAGTTCATCAGTTGGTTCAGTGATAACTGGTTCTAGTGGTGGTGATGTTATTTCCTCCCCGAGAGCTTCTTCTGGGAGTTCTACTATAATGTCTTTAGTTGTGTCTTGAATATCAGTTATTTCCACTTGTGATATTGTTTTTTGGGTTTTGCAATTTGCCTGAATTTCCTCATGTTCAACTTCACTAAACACTTTATTCCGTATAATAAATCACCTTTGATCTGCTAGTCGTTGTTCACTAACATTTGAATCTGGATATTGTTGTTTCCATAATTCATACATTCGCTTTAAATAGCCTCTTTTTTCTGGCTCTGAGTTGTAGTAACAGGCCATTATGGCACGGTTTTCATCTGCACTATATTTTTGTCGTTTTGTTGGCTGGTCCACTTGTAGCCCACTTGTCGACGGATGTCCAGGGACCCCAACATCCGCCGCGGCCCTTGTTAACCTGTGCGACGACCGATGTGGTATGGAATTCTTATTTGTTTTTTCCACCATATTGTATGGGTTGGCGGGGTTTTTTTTACGGGACCAGATACCAACCTGACCCCAACCCTCCTCCTTTCTCATCCGGGCTTGGGACTGGCAACGGCGGAGTTATTATTACTATTATTATTATTATTATTATTATTATTATTATTACTATAACTACTATTATTACTATTATATACTTTATTCATTAAACATGAAACTCAGCCAACTGAACATTCAAAGATGCATTACAAATACCAGTGACTGGTGCTAATGGTTGATACAGTTTGCTGCCAGCGTCCTAGGTATCAACCAAGTACCTTCTTAAAATATAAGATGTTCTGAGTAGCGCAGTTTTTTGCAGTTCCGCTGGTGTTATTGCAGGAAGCTGCAATTTGTTGGTGTATCTTGTAAAATTCTTGGACATGGTGCCAAGTGCCCCAATGACAATGGGCATCACTGTTACACGCCTCATCCATAGCTATGTAGTTTCAATGGCCAGATTGCAATCTTTATTATTATTGTTGTTGTTGTTGTTGCTGTTATTTAAATGGGTGGGCATAAAAAAACCTACACTAATTTATGTAAAAGCAAATTTAGTAACAGTAAGAATGACTGAAATAGATGCCTTGTTTTCAAGAGCTCTGGGTAGATTTTTCATGGCCAAGGTGATCCATCTGCCAGCACTTTCCAAATTAAAGATTAGTTTCCTGCTTGCCTTTCTGAAGTCTTATGAGCTTTAAATTAGACCTGGGCAGAAAGATCTTGAAACTAAATATAACATAGAACAGAAGCCGTCCTTTGATACATTGGTGTGGGTTCTTAACCATAAAGATTCAAAAGTCCAAGACATGCATTGAGGTGTCATAAAAGCTCTGACTTTTTGTACTTGTGTCACAGTTGCCAAAGATGTCAGTGGCAGAGTGTGTGTGCATTGGGACATTTTCATACAATATGCTTTTTTATTTCTGGGTCCTCACACTGCAGATACTTAAGCTTGGATACATTGAGGGATCCTAAATGTCTAAAAACTGTGAAAATAGATGCAAAGGGTCTCCCTTCCATCTATTCATTATCTCCAGATATCAATTATAAATCCCATCATAGATTAAAATAAGGGCATTTCACTGTATATCACAATTCCTGCCTTTCAATTCCCTATTTAGTTGATATGTGCTATCACCCTTTGTACAAATACATATGTGTACAGGCTTCTGCAGCAGTGGTGGGATTCATTTTTTTTCATTAAGTTATGTGGATGGGCACTCAAGTGCATGTGATAGCGTGCATGCGGGTGCTTTTAGCACCCAAGGCAAAAAAGGTTCGCCAACATTGAGCTAGGTGAATGGGTAGAAAGAAGAGAACATAAAAGAAGTGAAGTTTCTGAGAGACCAAGAGAAAATGGTTAGAAAAGGAGGAAAGGAGGGAAAGTATTTACTAGTAGAATAAAATGAAATATGTTAACACTGTTAATGGTATGTAGTTAATATGATGTGAGGGAAATAGGTTAATAATATTAATTGTAAATAATTAACTAAGTGAAATGTTTATTATGCAAAAATTAAATCTGAGGATATATGTTATCTATAGCAAAAGAGATTAAAACAGATGAAAATGAAACATTAAATTTGATTAATTTTTTGGGGGGCGGGAAATAATATTATCTATGAAGAAGAAATTAAACTTAAGAGGGAAAATATGGAAAGAAAATAATATGGCTCAAATTGGAAACAGAAATATGAAGTAAAATGAATGATACATATGAGAAGATGTTAAGGGGAAAAACCCGGGCAACACTTTGTTTTCAAAATATGTAACAAAAAAAACCTTTATTTAAACAAAAAACCTATAGTAAGTTGAGGACTACCTGCATTTGGTATCATCTTTTTAGAATCCTTGATCAATGTCTCCCTGTGTCTAGATACTAGAAATGCATTTTTTCCCATACCTGTCAAGGAGTGAAAACAAACCAGTGTTGTGAAGTGGTTTAAGGCATCAGGTTTTAATCCGCCTTTGGCACAAAGCCAACTGGTGCCTCTGAGCTACTTGCTCTGTCTTAGCCCTTGAAAGGAGGCAACACAAAATCTTTGCCAAGAAAAGGGAGTTTGTTCAGAAATTAAAAACTGACTTGAAGGCACACACAAAAAGGCAATGTTTCTCCATTTCCATCAGTGTCCTAATTAGGGCACCATCAATGTCAGACTTTTTCGCATTCTTCAGTGAGTTACATTTATTTGCCAAATGTACCCTGAAAGAACGTCATCAGCTTTTCAAGTTTGATAGAAATAGTAACAAAAGGAGGGCAAAGGAGAACAAATTCACTGCTGTTCCAGTTAATCAGTTCTGAGATTATGCTTTGAAAACCAGCCAAAAGCACCTGAAAGGAAGAATGAAAACATTCATATAAGTCTATACTACTTTCTGGGATCTCCCTACTGAAAGCTGTCAAGATCCTTTTCTTGCCAATAAAAAGCAGATTCTTGGTCATGGCCATTATCGATCATCTTATGTTTACAGCCCTCAAAATACACAAAGAAAGTGAATGATTTACTCCCAAATGGGCTGCCCCTGCCTGCATAGTCAAGATCCACATTACTTTCTCTGCTTTTTTCATGAGCCACAAGCAGAGAGAGAATTCAGTGGTGACATCTGAACTGAGCCCTTCTTTTTCTTTTAAGTTGGAGTGGAAACTCCCACCTCTGCTGAGACACAAGTGGATGAAAAGAAATATCCATTACCTCCCCCATCTAGCTTAGCTTTCAGTTCTAGGATGTCAGGTGCTGTTAGAGGCAAATTCAATTATTGATCCAAATATGTATAAAAGGGAAGTCTTCTTGAGTACAAGAGGAAGCACAGAAGGTTAATTATGTAGGACACTGTCCACTCTGCAGACATTCAAGTCATAGTCTGAATGAAGGAAATCAAGTCTGTGGATGAGGAAACATGTGGTCAGAGCTTATATTCAAACAGCTGAAATTAATTCCCAAAGATAGCTTGTCTAAATTAGAAGTCCATCTGAAATAAAGCTGTGAATTATTACTGGATTTAATCCCTTAATAAATCTGAGAGAATTATTATTTATGTGGTTCGCCAATAACTGATGTCCATGAAGTATTTTTTTTTCACCCTGGTCTTTACATTTCTTGAAGTTTAATTTTACAGAGAATATCATCTTAGCCTTATTCTTCTATGAATTGATAGAAACAACTTTCTGCCTCGGATAAATTAATCTGATCATTCATTTCTGTTGAATTAAAGTAAAGCGATAGGATAACCTTTACCAGCTTATATCAAGATACTTTTACAGATATCAGATTGGTATAGCTACTGTTACAAATGGAACATGTGGAACAAAAGGTGAAAAGCCTCAGGATGAACAGCATGTCAAATCAACTTGCATGAACTTGGATAACTGACAAGGATACAGCTATCATTAACAGGTATAAAATAATTTTCATAGTAAGTAACTTACTATTTGCTTTATAAATATATTATATTCATCTTATGACATAAACACCAGTAAGGAGGTCAGGCGGCCAGGTGGGCCCTCTGGAGCACTGTACTGGAACGGTATCCAGGGCTCCGGGCTGGCTCCTGTACGTGCTACCCACCACTGTCATATGACTAGGGTTACGTGGTTACTTTGAAACAAGAATTTGTTTTAGGCAATCTCCAGGTATTCTCAAACTGTCTTTAAATTCACAAAATAACTTGACTAGGAATTACATTCTTCTAACATACATGAACAGATTTTTCATTTAGCCTAGGCTGAGATCCTCATGGAGTTAAAAAAAAAAGTTGATGGCCACAACCGTGTGATCAAAGATCTGCTTTGTTTTTACATGTGATGCATTTTAAAAAGGGGCATATTTGCAATTGTGCTATCTTGACTTTCTGACCACTTTCTGGTGCACATGCCCAAGATGGTGTCCTGTCGCATTTGAGGAGACCTTTGGGGAGATGACTGTCCTTCTCGGGGCTTGCAGGGGGTACCCTATCCCATCATTGGTTCCAGGTCCAGCTATGAGAACTTCCTGGGACCTTGGGGATACCCTTGAGCTGCGATTTACTGCTTTGTAGCCGGAACATCATGAGTGAAATGGGGTGGTTGGCGGTGAAAGGAGAATGAAGAGCATTGGCGGCTGCCGGCGTGGGTGTGGTCAGCGGCAGTGGCAGGATGCCCGGCCTGGGGTCTCTGCAGCCAGCGTGGATATGGTTGTCATTGGCGGGATGCCCGTCCTGGGGTCTCTGAAGCCACCATGGGTGTGGTCAGCGGCAGTGGCAGCGGGATGCCCGGCTTGGGATCTCTGCAGCAGGCGTGGGTGTGCTCAGCAGCAGTGGGGGCGGGACGACCGGCTTGGGATCTCTGCAGCTGCCGCTCCCCACACCATGGTGTTATCTGATTGCTCCCCCCTCCTCCTTGCTTATGGACATGATAAATTGGATCAGAGGGGAGTGGCAGAGGCACATGGATATTGATGCCAGCAGAAGATGACTTTGGTAGTTGGCATGGGCACGGTTGGAGTGGGGGGGGGGTCCTTCGTTCTGGCCCCCTCCGGTATCACTGCCGTTGCCTGGGCCACCATACTGTGTCATTTGGCCCCTACTCTTGTGACAATATGGACTGGGCTAACGGAGTGCGGCCCTGGTGATGGATATGAGTGCAGCTGACGTGGATGGAGCCTAGCTGCTGGAGCTGTTGAAGTTGGAGCAGCTGCTACTGCCACTGCTGTCCTCATCGCCGCCATTACTGGCTGCTTCACCACCTCGCAATTCATCATCTGCTACATTTTTGACATCTGGCAGTTATTCTTACATATTGTCCTTAACACCGACCATTGTTATGATAGACATAAGCTTCCCGCTATCCCCTTGAACACTGTTGGCTGCCCCCCCCCCCCCCGTGGACATGACATCTCCTCGTTCCATCTCCCCGTGATGTCATTCCGTTTGATTGATGCCACACTCTCCTCTATGCTATACCGTGACAGAACTTTATTCCCTTCGGGTACTCCTCCTTTCCCAGGGATGGCCTTCTTGCCTATCAAGATGCTTCCTTAATGACGGATCTTGGGATCCTGAGAGGTGGCATGCAAAGAAGAGACTTCTTAGGGGTTTTTTACAGGGGTTTTTTAATCAAATTTTAAGGGGGGCAGGCGGGTTTGATTCAGATGGCTCAGACAGGCTTGGGGGGGGGACTGCCAGGGCACAGGCCAGAGCTAACTAATGGGCGCGGATCAGGAGTGCTGGGAACGGTTGGGATTCCGGGGGAGACATTAAGCCATTCCATTGGGGGGTTCACCATCACTACTGTTTGTGGGAGAGGCAGATATGGTGGGCGCTGAGGGCCAAATTATGTTTTGGGGATGCGGGTTCACTGTTTAAGAGCGATCACGCATTCCGACCCTCATCACCTCATCACCCTTCTCATACCCCGGTGCTTGGGATTACAGGACCCTGGTCTCTGGCTGGTGTCGCTTAACGCCAGGTCCGTGGTACATAAGGCTCCCCTCATTTACGAACTCATACAAGAGGGTAGAGCAGACCTGGTGTGCATTACGGAGACCTGGTTGGGCCATGTGGGGGGTGTTCCCCTTAGTGAATTATACCCACCAGGCTTCTGGGCGTTTCACCAGCCGAGAGCCCAGGACAAGGGCGGGGGGGGGGGTGGCGGTGGTTATTAGGGAAAGTCTCGGACCTCAGGAGGTCACTGTGCCTCAGATAGGCGGGTGTGAGTCCTTTTGTGAAATGGGGCCTTGGAGTTCAGGTGGGCCTTTTTGTTACGTACCTGTCACCCTGCTACATTTCATCGGCCCTGCCGGAGCTGCTAAATATATTAGCTGGATTGGTGGTTGATTTCCCCAGGCTTATGATCCTGGGGGATTTCAATCTCCCTTCCATTGGCGAGACATCTGAGTCAGCTCGGGAGTTCATGGCTTCCATGTTGGCTATGGACCTAACTCAGTTAATTCAAGACCCCACCCATAATGGGGGGGACACGCTCGACCTGATTTTTGTCTCTGGGCAGTGGATGAATGATCTAGATTTAGGGGATATTTCTATCCAACCCTTGTCATGGTCGGATCATTTCCTCATCAGGCTTGACTTCCATTCTGCTACCCCTCACCGCAGGGAGGCGGAACCAACTAGATGGTTCCGCCCCAGGCGCCTGATGGACCCTGAAAGGTTCCTGATGGAGCTTGGGACTTTTCCTGAATCCCTTGCTCACAACTCGACCGAAGCCCTAGTGGAAGCCTGGGATAGGGCAGCCACTGGGGCCTTGGATCGTGTTGTGCCTTTGCGGTCTCTGACCCGGTGTCGATCCCGGGTAGCTCCCTGGTTTACCGAGGAGCTCCGGGAGATGAAATGCCGGAAAAGACACCTAGAGAGTTTTTGGAGGGCCAGCTGGTCCGAATCTGATTGAACACTAGTAAGAATTCATATTTAATCCTACTTAGTGGCGATAAAAGCGGCAAAACAACAACATTCTTCTGCTCTATCTCCACAGATAACTCCCCAGCCACCCTGTTTAGGGTGACCCGTTCCTTACTTAACCAAGGAACTGGGAAAGACCTCTTGGAGGATAGGGCTGAAGAATTTGTTCAGTATCTGCAGGATAAAATCACTCAGTTGCGGACAGGCTTGGACTCTGACTGGGTAAATTCGGGCGAGTCTACGGTGATGAATCTTGTTAGAGACCATCTGGGATGAGTTTGACCCTGTGACCCCCAAGGGCATGGACAGGATTATGGGGAGACTTGTGTGCTGGACCCGTGTCCCTCTTGGCGAGTCTCAGCTTCCCGGGAGGTGACGCGAGGCTGGCTCCAGGCGATTACCAACACTTCGTTGAGAGAGGGTTCTTTCCTACCACCTTGAAGAAGGCGGTGGTAAGGCCCCTCCTTAAGAAGCCTTCCCTGGACCCAGCTTCTTTAGGCAACTATCGTCTGGTTTCCAACCTTCACTTTGTAGCAAAGGTTGTCGAGAGTGCGGTAGCACATCAGCTTCCCCAATACCTGGATGAAGCTGTCTACCTGGATCCGTTTCAGTCAGGTTTCAGGTCCGGATACAGCACGGAGACGGCATTGGTCACGTTGGTCGATGATCTCTGGCGGGCCCAGGACAGGGTCTGCTCCTCTGTCCTGGTCCTATTAGACCTCTCGGTGGCTTTTGATAACATCGACCATGGTATTCTATTGCGACAAGTCGGGGGCTGGGAGTGGGGGGCACCGTTTTACAGTGGTTCTCCTCCTACCTGTTGGATCGGTCCCAGTTTGTGTTGACTGGAGGGCAGGGATCGACCCTGAGGTGCGTCACTTGTGGGCTGCCCCAGGGGGCGGTTCTCTCACCCCTCCTGTTCAACATATATATGAAACCACTGGGTGAGATCATCCGTGGTTTTGGGGTATGGTATCATCAATATGCTGATGATACCCAACTTTTCATCTCTACCCCAAACCACCCAAACGATGCCCTCGACATGATGTCCCGATGCCTGGAGGCTGTGTGGATCTGGATGTGGAGGAACAGGCTCAAGCTCAATCCCTCCAAGACTGAGTGGCTGTGGTTTCCATCATCCCGATTTGTGCATCTTGTTCCATCTTTGATGATAGGGGGAGAAATTTTAGCCCCCTCAGAGGGGGCCCGCAATCTGGGAGTCCTCCTGAATACGCAGCTTAGTTTAGAAGAACACCTGACGGCCGTGACCAGGGGGGCCTTTTACCAGGTTCGCCTGGTACATCAGTTGCGCCCCTTCCTAGATCGGGATGCTCTGTGCACAGTCACTCATGCCCTCGTCCTTTCTTGCCTGGACTACTGTAACACTCTCTATTTGGGGCTGCCCTTGAAGAGCATCCGGAGGCTTTAACTGGTCCAGAATGCGGCTGTGCGGGTTATCATGGGGGCACGTAGATCCTCCCATGTTGCACCCCTTTATGCAGCCTGCACTGGTTGCCGGTTGTCTTCCAGGTGCGATTCAAGGTACTAAATATGACCTTTAAAGCGCTCCATGGCTTAGGCCCAGGATCACCTACTGCCACCAGTAGCCTCCCATTGTCCAGTGCGATCTCACAGAATTGGCCTCCTCAGGGTGCCGTCGGCCAGACAATGTCGGCTAGCGACCCCCAGGGGAGAACTTTCTCTGTGGGGGCGCCTTCCCTCTGGAATGAGCTGACCCCGGAGCTTCATATAATCCCTGACCTCCGGTCCTTCCGATGCGCCCTAAAAAGTTGGCTTTTCCAGCAAGCCAGCCTGGCCTGAACAAAACAAAATAAATTATTGATTATTGTTAATTTTAATCATTTTTTTAAAAAAATGTTATTGTTAATCTTAATTGGGTTTGTTTTTTGGATATTCTATCTAATTTTTTTAACTTTTGTAATATGTGTTTTTTTAATGTTGCACGCTGCCCTCAGTCCTTGGGAGAAGAGTGGCATATAAATCCAATAAATCAAACCAAACCTCCACCTGCAGAGAGCCCCTGGTTTGAATATTTATAAAGGTTGGGTTTCACTTCTTCAAACTTCAAATAAGTTGTTCCAGACTCATTCTACAGTGTATTTGGGCCAGAACTAGAGCAAAAATACATTGAATTACACCACAATCCATGCCCTGGCTAAGTGTTATTATACACTGCAACAATTTCCTAATAGTTGATTAATTTACGCTCAGCAAAAATTGTTCTTTGGCCTGGTCTTTTCCAATCCAGAAAATTCTCTCTCCAAATCTCCAAGGATTCATGAGGCACCCAAGCCAGGGTCTTCTCTGGATCTTTCCTCTCTGTGGTGAAAGTGATAAATTATTAAAAGATAAGAGTAACATTGCTATTGTTGGGAGTGGGGAGTTGAGCCCATGGACTGGAGAGCACACTGTTATTGGAGTAGGTCACAAAGTGACTTCTTTGGAAACAACTAATTTGCTCATAAAATATTACATGCTAGGTGTGATCAGTTGGTGGAATTCAATTTTTTTTAAAATATCGGTTCTGTGGATGTGGCTTGGTGGGCGTGGCAGGGGAAGGATACTATAAAATCTCCATTCCCTCCCCCCTCCAGGGGAAGGTTACTGCAAAATCCCTATTTTCTCCTGATCAGCTGGGACTCGGGAAACAGAGAATTAAAGCACTCCATGGTAGTGGATCTGGGTACTTGAGAGACTGCCTTCTGCCGATTACCTCCCTTCGACCAATTAGATCGCACAGACTGGGCCTCCTCCGAATCCCATCTGCCAGTCAATGCCGACTGGCGACTACACGGAGGAGAGCCTTTTCTGTTGCAGCTCCGACCCTGTGGAACGATCTCCCCGTTGAGATCCGTACCCTCACCACCATCCAGACCTTCCGCGCAGCCCTCAAGATCTGGCTCTCCCAGCAGGCCTGGGGATAGGTTCCCAATTCACCCGCCCGAGTGTTGATTGCTGAACGAAAGTTGTGTTTTATTATTTTTCTTTGTTCACATTTTGTTTTGTTTTTTGATACTGCACCCCCCTCCCTCGTGATTGTAAGCCGCCCTGAGTCCCCTCAGGGAAAAGGGCGGCCTATAAATTTTAATAAATGACAAAAAAAAATGACAAATGAATAGATGGGGGTGAGGCCAGAGGTGGTACTTACCAGTTCTCTGAACTACTCAAAATTTCCACTACCAGTTCTCCAGGACTGGTCAGAACCTGCTGAATAGCCCCTTTTGGTGTGACCAGTTCCAAAGCATTCGGGTTACCACATATGATCTGCAAACATCTGGATGAAAAACAAAAACAGAGGAAAAACACAGTCTTAATTACCATCTAGTGGTCATCTGGATTTTTGCAAGCCATGTCTGTGAACTTGAAGAACAGCAACTTACCTGAAAGCAATCAGGTAACACCTCACCTCCTCTGCTTTCTCCATAGGGTTCTTTTTACCATTACATTTCTCTGTTGTGTATGGAGACACAAAATATACCAGGCGCATCCATTGATCACTTTTAGTTTCTAAATATACTTAAGGTGACCTAAAAATATAGAAAGAGTTTGGTTTAGACTAGTGGTTAAGCCACCAGGCTAGAAACCGGACACTGAGTTCTAATCCTGATTTAGGCATGAAAGCCGGCTGGGTGACTTTGAGCCACTCACTTTTTCTTAGCCCAACTCACTTCATAGGATTGTTGCTGTGGGGAAAACAGGAGGAGGAAGGAATATTACGTATGTTGGCTGCCGAGTTATTTATAAAAATAAAGGGGGAGGGGAATAAAAAATATAAAATAATGCTGAATATTTTTTTTAATTTTTAAAATATTTTTATCGAATACATTTTGAACAGAATTTTAAAAAGTACAAATTTTGAAGTAAGGAAGAATCAAGAAAAGTAATAAAAAGCAAAACAAAAATATACAAAAAGATTCTAAAGAAACAGATTTTTATCTTCATGACAGCAGTTTTACCTTTTCTCTTTCTAATGTGACCATGATTTTCTTTTCATAAGCTATCTATTCTAACATCAAAATCATAATTCACAAATTCTTTCTTTTTTTTCAGCTCTGGTCATTAATAAGAGTCTTTTAATTTTCATGCAAATTAAAAGAGAGACTAGGCTTACCCTGAGGGTCACAATCAAAAAAGGCAAGATATTGTACACAAATAAAGAGGAGTGAGTGGGGAAAAAGGCGACATCACTTCTTTTATGCTTGGAAATAATATGCTGCATGTTTAATTCAAGTTGATCTTCTCTTGCAGTTATTCTTGTTTTAATAGTTCTTGCTCCTTTGTTTGAGGGATGAGTCCAGAGGCATCTGCTCTCCAATTCTAGGACAATTGTCAATAGAGTTTTATAGTTCAATCTGGCTGGATCTGCAATTAATTTAACAGACTTGGAAGCGAGGTCTTCTAATCCAACCCCCTTCTCGAGCAGGATAACTATATCATTCCAGACAAATGGCTGTCCAATCTCTTCTTGAAAGCCTCCAGTGATGGAGCATCCACAACTTCTGAATGCAAGCTGCTCCACTGGTTAATTGTTCTCACTGTTAGGAAATTTCTCCTTAGTTCTAGGTTGCTTCTCTTGATTAATTTCCATCCATTGCTTCTTGTCTTGCTTTCTGGTCCTTTGGAGAATAGGTTGATTCCCTCTTTTTTGTGGCAGCCAGCCCCTCAAATATTGGAACATTACTATCATGACACCCCCAGTCCTTCTTCTCACTAGACTAAGAAACTCTTGAGTCTACATTTAAAAGATGCGCTAGCTGGGGATTATGAAGCCTTGCACATCTAAAATACACTAAACTGGAAACATTTAAAAACTTGTTCTTGAAATGAGAACATGTGGGAATAATGATGCATAACTAACCATGGGGACCAATATAGAAGAGAAGAGAATAAGCATTGGAAGGGACCTTGGAGGTCTTCTAATCCAGTCCCTGCCTAGGTAGGAAACCCTACAACACTTCAGACAAATGGTTATCCAACATCTTCTTCAAAACTTCCAGTGTTGGAGCATTTGTACATGTTGTGCACGGTACTCTGACAGTAAAGGTTTGAATTGAATTGAATTTACAATTTCTGGAGGCATGTTGTTTCACTGATTAATTGTTCTAACTGCCAGGAAATTTTTCCTTAGTTCTAGGTTTGATCTCTCCTTGATTAGTTTCCACCCATTGCTTCTAGTTCTACCCTCAGGTACTTTGGAGAATAGCTTGACTCCCTCTTTTTTGTGGCAACCCTTGAGATATCGGAACACTGCTATCATGTCACCCCTAGTCCTTCTTTTCATTAAACTAGACATATCCAATTCCAGCAACCATTCTTTATATGTTTTATTCTCGAGTCCCCTAATCATCTTTGCTGCTCTTCTCTGCACTCTTTCTAGAGTCTCAACATCTTTTTTACATTGTGGAGACCAAAATTGGATGCAGTGTGTGGTTTACCAAGGCATTATAAAATTGTTAGATACTTGTTCTAACTACAGTGGTTTCCACCAAGGTCCTCTGTTCCGGCAGGAACAGAGGTTTAATCCTATTGGTCGAAGGGTCTGACAGCTCCCTATGAAAGGGCTGCTCAACCTTCGCTGGATTTTTCTCACTTGTTGTACTTAATAAAGAGCTGTTGTTTCCATTAAGCCTGTGTGTGCCTATCCATTACCCAATCTAACAAAAATGGTATTAACACTTCGCATGATCTTGATTCTGTCCCTCTGTTTATGCAGCCTAGAACTGTATTGGCTTTTTTGGCAGCTGCAGTACACTGCTGGCTCATATTCAAATGATTGTCCACTAGGACTCCAAGATCCCTCTCACAGTTACTACTATTGAGCAAGGTACCATATATACTGTACCTGTGTGTTTTGTTTTTCTTGCCTAAATGTAGAACCTTACTCTTTTCACCATTGAATTTCATTTTGTTAAGTAGTGCCCAATGTTCAAATCTGTCAAGATCCTTTTATATCTTAAGCCTATCTTCCGGAGTGTTGGCTATTCCTGCTAGCTTGGTGTCATCTGCAAATTTGATGAGTTCCCCATCTATCCCCTCATCGAAATCATTGATGAATATGTTGAAGAGTACTGGGCCTAAAACAGAGCCCTGGGGTACCCAATTTGATCTAGCAGTGGCATCCAGAATAACAGAGTTGGAAGAAACTTTGAAGGTCTTTTAGTCCAACCCCCTGCTCAGGCAGGAACTCCTATACCATTTCAGACAAATAGTTGTCCAATCTTTTTTTAAAAAAAACTTCCAGTGTTGGAGCACCCATAACTTCTGGAGGCAAGCTGGTTCATTGATTAATTGTTCTGTCAGGAAATTTCTCCTTAGTTCTAGGCTGGTCCTCTCCTTGATTAGTTTCCATCCATTACTTCTTGCCCTGCTTTCAGGTGCTTTGGAGAATAGGTTGATCCCCACTTCTTTGTCGCAGCCTTGGAACATTGCTATCATGTCACCCCTAGTCCTTTTTTTAGCCATACCCAGCTTAAATCAAGGCTCCTCCACATCTGTGTGATGACACTTCTTCCTTTATGTGCCACAACTATTCTGTGCATAACGTTTGACTGGATGAATCCTATCACCCATTTCATTCCACTTATGACTGCATAATAATGACTTATTGCTTGCAACCTTACGATTTATACTGATAGTGATTGTTTCCTGATTGTTTATTTGTACCCTATGACTATCATTAAGTGTTGTACCTTATGATTCTTGACGAATGTATTGTCTTTTATGTACACTGAGATCATATGCACCAAAGACAAATTCCTTGTGTGTTCAATACACTTGGCCAATGAAGAATTCTATTCTATTCTATTCTATGAATGGAGGGGCGGGAATTCCATCTGAAACAGAATTTGGATTAGAAACGTAGTAGATAGTGCCCGGTCGGCTTTCTTCTTCGAGACGACAAATTCTTTTCAACCCGCGCCATTCTGGGCTCGGAAGCGCGATTAATACGGCAATAGGACCCAGCGGGCAAGGCAGGCAAGAGCGGAAGTTCGAAGAAGTGGCTACGAACTGGCACCTAACCATGGAGGCCGAAGAAGAACCTCCGGCCGGACGTCGCTTACTCAGGTATCTGCGAGGGGGGAGGAACGGCGTGGGAATGAAGGAGATTAAAGGAGCCGCCTCCCTCCCCGGGAGGGGAGGTGAATGGGTAGCTGGAGAGACGGGCGGAAGTGTTGGAGGGACTGGCGTTATACGTCTCCCTCCTGCGCCTTTGCCACGTGCGGCTGGTCCCCGGGCCGTTCTGACGTCCTGCAAGCCAGGAGTTTTGCTCCAGGAAGCCCCGCTTGCACACGCGATGCAGGGACAGTAGTTTCACCCAGGCAGGGGGAAAATAAGAGGCTACCTTCCCACGACAAGCCGGCTGCTTTTCAGGGGTCGCGCGCAACCATTCGGTTTGCTCAGCTGGTCCCGTCCTCCCTAGAAATGATTTCACTTGTATATGGAGCCCGTTCCTTTTCTTTGGCAGGAATTGCAATAGTCTGGTCTTCGCGGGGCTGCTCCTCCCATAGGAATTGAAGGGGAAGGGAAGGTGATAAGATATTGCAGGCAGAGGGAGGTCGAGATAGGCAGATTAGCAGGTAATCTCAGGAGCTAAAAGTGCAAAGCAGAAGCCTGCGGGTATGTGCATAAGAATATATATGCTAAAAATGGAAAGAAATGAGAACTCGTCACAACAAAGAATAGAACAGAAATATAATTTATTGCATGATCCCTTCTTTCTCTCTGGCTTGAAGTGAAATGTGTTAAACTAAAACTAACTTTAAAAGTAAATGACTATTAAGGAAGGGAACACTTAACAACAGTTTGACAAGTGACCATTCAAGGTTACATAATTGAAAAAAGTGACATGGCTATTTTTCACACTTACCACCATTGTAGCATCCCCATGGTCATGTGGTTTACATTTGGTTGCTTAACAAATAACTCACATTTATGACAATTGTAGTAGGGTCCCAAAGCCGCGTGATTCCCTTTTGTGACCTTCTGACAAGCGAAGTAAATTGGGAAACCAGATTCAGTTAATAACGTGTTATTAATTTAACAACTGCAGTGATTCACTTAACATGTGGCAAATAAGGTCGTAAAATGGAGCAAAACCCGGCAAACAAATTTTTCACTTAACATAAATTTTGGGCTCAATTGTTCATAAGTTGAGGACTACCTGTGCAAAAAGAGAGTTTGAGGAATTCCAAAGGTATTTCACTAAAATAAGCAAAAGAGCCATGTAAGGTGGGCATTTTGGCAAAAAGTGGGTACACATGCAGACTGGTGGTGCTGTAGGCTCTGACAGTTATTCTCCTTGAAAAGGATACAAGGTTTAAGCTTTTAATTTAGAGAAAAGATTAGAACTCTGTATACCATCATTTTTCCACATTGGCAACTTTTAAGTTTGGCAATTGGGGAATTCTAGAAGTTGAAGTCCACATGTTTTAAAGTTGCCAAGATAAAAGAATACTGGTTGTACACTTACAATGTAAAAATAAATTATCTTCATACTGAAACTGGGGGTTAATTGGGGAAGTTGAATAGAAGGATATTTAGGAAGAGTAAAAGGAAGTGGTGCAATGGTTAGAATGCAGTAGTACTGCAGGCTACTTCAGCTGACTGCTAGCTGCAGTTCGGCAGTTCAAATCTCACAGGCTCAAGGTTGACTCAGCCTTCCATCTTTCCGAGGTCGGTAAAATGAGGACCCAGATTGTTGGGGGCAATATGCTGACTGTAAACCGCTTAGAGAGGGTTGTAAAAGCACTATGAAGCGGTATATAAATCTTATTGCTATTGCTAAGTGGGTCATAGCAGTTGCTGGCATTGGCTGTTGATAGGAAACAGTGCTGGCTAAATAGACGTGTGGTCTGATCTGCCACCGTTTACCATATTTGGAGGAATCCATCATGGAGAAATTGAATATTTAAGTGATTATGCTTACCTTCTCTCCCCCCCCCCCCCCCGATTCCTCCCCACCTCCAATGAAGCCCAGCAGAACTGCTGGCAGCTCGAACACGTGATCACAAGATCCCCCAGCGCTCACTTGGTCAGAAAGATTTTATTCCTGATGGAACAAAAGAACAAGAATCAAACCTGCATCAATGTCGGAAAGAACACTGGCAACTTTTGGAGGAGGAGCGTGTTGTGCGTTTGTATGTATGAATTACACCTAGAACTAAGTACTGAACTGTCAGTTAATTTAAAATGTTCTCTCTAGTATGTTTTTAGCTTTTCCAGTTTTACACAAGGGACTCTGTTAACAGGAAAGGGAAAAACTTTTCTTGATCCAGCAAACCAGAGTATTTCAGGCAGTTCTCAAATACATAGTTCTTAGCTAAATAACTGAGACATTGGTTGGTTAACAATTTGAGGTACATCTAGAGTCTGGACACATTTGAGTCAAGTTTTTAAATTGAAATATGGTACTGGCTGCTTTTGTTATCTTGTTGGATGGTCTACATAAAAAGAGGGAAGAGGAATGCTGGTTATATTATATGCTTTTGACATTAATGGCCATAGTATCCTTTGTGATAGACATTATTGGCCAAAGGCATTATTTGCCTTTTTCCAAAAGTTCTTGTATTGATTGGGATGAGGTGCTTTTTCAGTGTGATTAATCATTTTCTAGTTACTGCCAAGCTCTGAGCAAGGCTCTAAGCAGAACTGCCAGCAGGATATAGAGTAACTTGTGATCCTGGCAGTTGAATGAAAGTCCTCTTACCAGCTCATAATAACAGCCAATCCAGGGTGAAATTCAGCAGGTTCTGAGAGGTCCTGGGGAACCGGTAGAGGAAACTTTGAGTAATTCGGAGAATTGGCAAATACCATCTCTGGCTGGCCCCAGAGTGAGGAAGGAATGTGGATTTTGCAGTATCTTTCCCTGGAGTGGGGTGGGAATGGATATTTTGCAGTATCCTTCACCCGCCCAGCACACAGAACCGGTAGTAAAAAAAATTGAATTTCACCACTGAGCCAATCTCATGCCTCCACTTCCCCCTACGTATATGTCATTTGCTATCACCTTTCCTCCTACACCCTTCTCACTCTGTCTTAGCATTTGCTCTTGTAAGCCAAGGGCCTGAGGTGGAGAGATGCTGCCTCTGGGCGTAAGAACATCCTTGAAAACACCAGGGAGTGGCTCAATTACCATAGGCAGCAGCAACACTTTCTTAGATGCTTGTGAGTAAAGTAAATGTATGACGGCATGAGGGATGTGGGGGGGGGAAGCATTTCTGCCTGGCTGCAGCTGCTTTTCCAAAGCACAGAAAGCAACCCCAACTTCACTCTCTCAACAGGTTAACTTATTTAAAATCCTAGGACCAAGAATCAGTCCTCTATGATCTAGACACCACAAATTATTTCTTTCTAGATCTGTGTCTTTTCTATTAGCTGTTCTGTGCTGGTAGAAAATGGGGTGTTTTTTTTTGGGGGGGGGGTGTTCAATAATCTGTTGTTTATGCATAGTAATTCTGGAGCTGCTCTGGACCTATTTTAAGAAGATGTAAATCTTCTGCTTCCTGTTAAAATTAAAATAACTTCTTAATTCCTTTTTCATTGCCAAGAATATTGGAGAATGAACAAATAGAGACTCTTGTTTTTAAATTTCCTTTATAGGGGAAGTTTGGTGAAGGCTGAGTGGAAGCCCCAGGAAAGTATTGTAGAACTAAAATCCCCTGCAGTAAGTTTTACTACCGTATCTTTTATAAGATGTCATTCCTACTCTCTTAAATAACTTACTGTTATCAACTTCTATCTCAGAGCATTACATATCAGTAGCCACAGGCTTCTTTCAGATCAGAGCCAGAAATAATGGGGTTGATTTCAGTTTTCATATTATGACATTGCCACCAAATAATGTGTGCCCTCTCTCTTTCATCAGATGGCTCAAAAAAACCCTGTATTTGCAGGGTTTGGCTTGTAGCTGTGGCAGTGTTTATACTGGAACCAGCTATGATTCTTGGAAGTAATCTGGGTAAAGAAGATACGGGATGAGCAAATGAATCTGTTACTCTTGATTTGTTTCCTGTCTCCCATAGTGGTCTAAAAGACAGCTGTTTTGAAAATTAAGACAAGGTTATTGAATACTTCTTATTGTCTCACCTCCAATAATTCAATCCCTGAATTTGGGAGAACCGGACATCAGGCTAACTTCTCCCACACTCATACAATAGGGTGCATTGAGAGACTAAGAATTCTGGGATTTTATGTTCCCTAATTGTAATTCAAGCCTTTGGCAAAAGGATGAGATTCCCTTCTTCAGTACAGTCTTAATTCAGATGGAGATGCTCCAACTGAATCACGAAGTGACAGACTCCTAGAATGTGCCAAAAACCTCAGAACTTATTTTGTTCTTTTGGAAACGTTAATAGAGGATTGATCTCTTAAATTAACATTGTTTGTTGTTGCCATCAGGGGAAATTCTGGCACACCATGGGATTTACACAGCATGGGAAACAGTGCCTGCTTCCAGAAGAAGCCTTGTATCTCCTAGAATGCGTAAGTAAATCATACTCACAAGCTTATGAAGCGATTTCATGTAGCTAAGCATCTCTCCTGTTCTGTAGACTTGACACATAGTTCCAAATTTTGCCACAGAATAATCATGTAAATTACGAAAGGAAGTTGCCTAAGTATTTGGAAAACAGGATTAGGAGGTGGGGATGCTAGAGTGACTACAGCCATATAATACTTTTTCAAGAGTTAAGGGAGAAATCTGTTTAGGGGACCTGGCTCTCTGTCTTAACCTTGTACTAGTGGGAATGTCTGAAATGATAGAGTAACCACACTGCAATCTCCATAGAATTGAGAATCCTGGACAATCAGGGTTACACAGAAGATCTTCTGAATAAATGCCACATCTTCATGTCAAACCTTTCTTATGAATATGCAGGTTGGGATGAGCAGACTCGCAGGAAAAGTTCCCATCTCCCATTTCCTGATATTGCAACACTAGTTTCTTCTGCAGAAAGCACATCTGTTTGAAAAATATAGATGTACGTGACTTTATAAATACCAGTGTACAGTTCTAGGAATTGGGTAGTATCATCAAGACTGCTGCAGTATTCTCATTGCAGGTGTTTTATTTACAGAATTTGCCCCCATTCTGTGGGTCTGTGTGATCATTCTGTGTGTGATCGTTCTATAAGCCCTATTGTACTGTAAAACCAATTCCTGTATCTTGAGATAATAGGTTAACAACCACTCATTCAGCAATTGTTCAAAGCACTGAACAAGTGGTAACAACCAATCCTCAAAGCTGTGGCTATAGCACCCATATGATCACATATAGGAACATGATAACTGACTTACGTATGTGATGGTTGCAACATCCCATGGTCATGTGAACACTATTTACAACCTTGTCTGCTGGCTATCCACAAGTAAAGTCAATTTGGAAGCGTGGGTAAGGTTGCAAGTTGTTCTTGCTCCCATTGTTTTTTCTCCTGAGAAGGCATGCTTCCCTACCCAGCTATGCTTGCACTACAGCACATCTACCCACTTGGCCTCACTTGCACCAAACTACAGCAACCACACCCTGCCCATTTGCATGGCAGCACTCTCATCTGCCTGCTGCATGGCTTACAGCCACCTAAGAAAAGGGTTGTTATGATCAGGAATTGCAACTTCCAGCTGTCTTCCCCATTGAGTTTGTTTGATGGAAGCTGACTGAAAGTCCCAAGCTGAAATAATGTGCGGTCCTCCCTTAACCTGCAAACCCTCATTTAACAATGGGAATGGGGACTGCTGGGATTGCCATTGCTAAACAATGTTATCACAATACATCACAGACCATTGATCTCAAAGACCATTTTACACGAGGAGCATCTCTGCAGACATCCAGTTGACATGGGCAGCTCTTGGTGTAGTTCTTCAGATCCCAGGGAATATCTGAGGCAATGGCCACAATGATAGGTTTGCACAGTTCCTGAACATTGATTTTTTTTTCTTACAGGGATCCCTTCAGTTATTTTACAAAGACCTACCTTTGTCAGTCCAGGAAGCTTATGAGGATCTGCTGTCCCCAAAGTCGGTCAGCCTACCAAAATACCAGGTGCATTTCAAGTACAATTGGAAGGGAAATTTGGCAATTTAAAAGAAGCATTAAATTTCAAAGCAGGCAGTTCTGTTGTAATTACATTATCACAATTAGTTGTGCAGTTAAGTTGACGTGAATGGGCATGTGACAATATTCCATTGAAATTTGAGGTTAACTGCTTATACAATGAATGCTGCTGTCCAGCTTTATTTTCACAAGGACAATACTACTGTGCAGTATGATGTCTTGATGGTATTCCCTAAAAAGTAGAGTAGACTGAAAAGAGGAATTACTCATTAAAATCCTGTTTCTAGTCCTGCCTTTGAAGCATCAATAATGGGTACTTGCAGTCCAACCTAAATATTGCTGAATGGCCTGAGCAAATACTGTATTAGACCCAATGTGCAGAATTCAGGCAACTGTCCTTAGCTTTACCAGTTTGCTTAGGGACTTGATGGTTGGATGAAAAACATACTGTTATTTAACTTGTTAATAATTGACAACATAACTTGTTAATAATATTTCATACCTCCATCAATGCAAATGCTGATTGCATTGAGCCTTTTGTGATATCTGATTATTATATAGTGTCTTCCTTATTTTAAGGGTGGTTTGTTTTAAAAATAGAGCAGACATCAGTGAAATATTTCTATGATGTTCTTAAGTTTATTCAGATGAGACTTCAATATTGATTAGAATCCTTAGAGACCATGGGGTACAAAATCTCATTAATTAAAATCATGATATTCTGTGGGTGGATGGGAAAAAACAATATTTGTTGTGCTCAGATGAAAAGAGCGATCGTTGTTAAATTTTAAAAATGATGCAGCATGTTAATTATCCCCATGTCACTTGTAATTTTGGGGTCTCATCACATTTGTATTACAATTTTATATGTTTACTTGAAAGTTAAAAAAGTAAAGTTTCCCTTGAATGGGGCTCAACTCCTAGTAACTACATGGATAGGCCTATGTTGTCTTGGCAGCCTTATGGAAATAGTTTGACACAACTGCCTTCTGGTGTGGATCTTGCAGCCCTAATTTTCTGTCTTTTGTGAAGGGTGCAAGTTGAATCAGTTAAATTGATTTTGTGCAGTTGACTTTAATGCGTGACCCGTCAAAACCGCGCTCGACTAAACCGTGCCCGGTTAAACCGCGTCGCTGACATCATCAACAGGGCGACAACAGCCAGTGCGGAGAAAGAAGGGCGCTTTAAATAGCGCTTTGAAAGCAAGCCGATTCAACTTAAGGTAAGGGTTAGGTTTAGAGTTAGGTTTAGGGTTAGGTTTAGGGTTAGGTTAAGGGTTAGGGTTAGGTTTAGGGTTAGGTTAAGGGTTAGGTTTAGGGTTAGGTTAAGGGTTAGGATTAGGTTAAGGGTTAGGATTAGGTTTAGGGGGGTTAGGTTTAGGGTTAGGGGTTAATTTTAGGTTTAGGGTTTACAGCGTGCTTCTGTCTCCGCGCTGTTGTCGCCCTGTTGATGACGTCAGCGACGCGGTTTAGTCGGACGCGGTTTAGTCGAGCGCGGTTTTGTGGTGGAACCACTTTAATGTATTCAAAGTTTTGTTTGCATGACAAATGGCTATTTAAATGCCTCTTTGATATAGATACACCTTTTTAACAACTGGGAGCATCTACAAATCATCCTGTATGTATATATGGGAGACATTGTATGTGTGAACCACCTACCAGTAGGAAGGTGACTTCACAGTTCAGGTTAAAAAAGAGTTTGATAACTGAATCTCTAAAGAATGTAGAGTCCTTTCTCATGTGAACTGCTTACATTTCATTCCTATTGTAAGGTATACAGCCACTTGAAGCGACTGGGTTACATCGTTTTGAGATTCCATTCCAGGTAATTGTTTGACAATCATTTTCCCTCTCTCCTGGCAGTGTGTCCATTGTGCATCTCTTTAACTCTGCTCCCTCTTCTCCCCTCTCAATATCTGTTTAACTGTTTATTAAACTTGTATGCCGCCCTATTCCCAAAGGGACTCAGGGCGGCTAACAAACCAAAATAGGGAGGGGGGACAATACAAAGCAAACAAACAAGACAAACAAAATACAAAAAACAGATTTAAAAATTAATCAACAGCCGCAACAATCCGAGTGGGGCTGGGAACTCATCAGCCCCAGGCCTGCCGGAACAGCCAGGTCTTGACGGCTTTGCGGAAAGCCTGAAGGGTGGTGAGGGTCCGAATCTCCACGGGGAGATCATTTCAGAGGGCCGGAGCAGCCACAGAGAAGGCCCTCCTCCGGGGGGGTCGACAATCGACACTGGCTAGTTGATGGAATCCGGAGGAGGCCTAATCTGTGGGATCTAATTGGTCGTCGGGAGGTAATTGGCAGAAGGCGGTCTCTCAAGTACCCAAGTCCGATACCATGTAGGGCTTTAAAAGTAACGACTAGCGCCTTGAAGCGTATCTGAAGACCAATAGGCAGCCGGTGCAGCTCGCGGAGGATAGGTGTGACGTGGGTGTACCGGGGTGCACCCACAATCGCTTGCGTGGCTGCATTCTGGACAAGCTGAAGTCTCCGAATTCTCTTCAAGGGCTGCCCCATGTAGAGCGCATTACAGTAGTAATATCCCTACTTCCTGAGATGATTGTATTTCTCTTCTGGCCTTTTGCTTCTCTGTTTGATTTTAACTGAGCAGGTGGTTAATCAGTGAAGAAAAAGGAGGAAAGGTTTGCTTTTCTAGTGTGACCTGTTGCTGTCTCTGAACCGATTGTTTTGATCTTTTTTGGGTGGATTTCTCTTTTACAGCACTGTTCCAACACCTTACGAGAGGCAGCTGAATCTGGATAGCCACTACCAAAGCAGGGAGAGAAGCAGCCACAAGAGGAGATGCTCCAGCCCCAGGTAAAAGCACGTGGGCAGTGGGAGTGATGGCCTTGACAAACCAGCCCCAGGTGGGCATGGAATTAAGCACTGAGAAATGCATCTGTTTTGTTCTTGTCTTCATATTTGTCTCTTGCTGTAGATCAGTGATGGTTGACCTTTTCAGCACTGAGTGCCAACATTGGAGCGTGTGTGCATCGGAGCACCAGAACTTGGAAGATAGCAGCTGTCCAGTGCACATGTGCGCAGCAGCCAGCTGCTCTTCCAGGTTCCATTGTGCCGGCCAGCTGCGGTGTTCTGGGTTCCAGTGTGCGTGACGAAATCTGGAAAAGCAGTTGGCGACGGCGTGCGTGCCCACAGAGACGGCTCTTCATGCCACCTCTGGCACACATGCCATAAGTTCGCTATTACACCTCTAGATGGAGAGCAAGTTACTGCTGAACATAATTTGTAGCAACCCCAGCCAACATGGCCGATAGTGTATAGGTACTCCCACTACAGACAGTCTTTAACTTACAACCCATTGCCGAGAAAGCATTTGAGGTTACGATGGACCTCTTAGGAGTGCTTTTGTCCTGAATTTGAACAATTCCAACAATTGTGCCCCTCCTGCGATCACTTGTCCGCACTTCAGGTTCTTATATCAATTGGGCCATATTTATTATGTTTGAAACATTCTGTGGTTACATGATGGCATTCTACAATGTTTTTGCCCAAAACTGGCATTTATTTTTGTTTTTTTTGGCAAAACTGTGCCTGTGGTGAACCCTTGCTTCACTTAACAACTGCAGATTCATTTAATGACTACTGCAAAAAAGGTCACAAAATTTACTTAGTCACGTAGGTGAACATATTGATGCCTGTCACAAGTTATAAGCATGATGGGCAGGTTCCATTACAGTTCTTAAGTCAAGGACTTCCTATAGTGGGAGCACCTGAGGATCATAGATTTCTGGTCCCTGATTTTAAAAAAGAAAAATTAGCTACAGTTAGTAAGAAAAATATATTACAAGACATACCTGTATGACTTGCCCACTTAAAAAAAAAATCAGGAGTGACTGTTGTGAGTGACACACCATAGGAGGATCATCCTGTTGCCATTTTAAGTACATATGAGGTCAATCATTTTGAAGGTTTTAAAATAAGATCATCATCATGTTGGGAACACCAAGTTTTCTTTCTCTGACTTACCTTAATCAAGGGAGGGTCTGGAGATGCTAATTCACTATCTGGATTTGGCAGAGGGATAAATGAGAACAAATAAGTTAACATCGCAGGGACGCAGTGGCTCAGTGGCTAAGACACTGAGCTTGTCGGCCAGAAGGTCTGCAGTTCAGCAGTTCGAATCCCTAGCGCCTTGTAATGGAGTGAGCTCCCATTACTTGCCCCAGCTTCTGCCAACCTAGCAGTTCGAAAGCATTTAAAAATTCAAGTAGAAAAAATAGGAGCCACCTTTGGTGGGAAGGTAATAGTGTTCCATGTGCCTTCAGTGTTTAGTCAGGCCAGCCACATAACCACGGAGATGTCTTCGGACAGTGCTGGCTCTTCAGCTTTGAAACGGAGATGAGCATTGCTCCCTAGAGTTGGGAACGACTAGCATATGTCCTAGGGGAACCTTTACCTTTAAGTTAAAGTCTCAAAAAGATGGAAACTTAACAGGTGGTTTGCAGGTTTAAAAATTTGGTGCTAGATGTATTCTGGATGAAAGCGCATACCCACTGAAGCAACAGGTACAGCATTAATTACGTTTTTATCCAAAATTTCAATGCACAGATTAACCCTTAGCAAAAAAAATTCTGGCACACAGCAATGCTCTTTCTTGAACAGGGATGGCCTTGCTATGGTGGGTTTATGCTCTAGGAATGATTAATATCACACAGCTGTCCTCAAAAATGGTTAATACCTTTCAAGTGATTCAGAATTCAAATGACATAGCTAGTTTAATAAACTGTTAAGAAATTAAACCATTGATAATACTTCATTAAACTTGCATACTGCCTCTCATTGGTTCCCAACGATCAAATAAAAGCTGTCACTTTTAAACTGCTAGTTTGATCCGGCAACTAAATAACTTGTTTGAGTATTTTACATGTCTAGAGGTTTTTGAATGGACTGAATTATTGGTTGAAAAAATGATTAAAGGGGAATGAGGTATAATTACTTGCATCCTTTTGAACGACAGTTTATGAATAACAGGTTTGAATAATTCTGGGATAGTAACAGATAATCTGTGCCCATGTTTTTATCCCCTCCTCTTTTATAAGATCGCAAGAGAAGAAACCCAAGCTATCTGAGAAATCCCAAGAATGGTCACCCAAAAAGGCTAAGATCTGTCATGCTAATTCCAGTTCTACCGCATCAGATGGTTCACCCAAAGCAACAATAAAGACACCGGATCCAAACATTGCAAATATTGAATTGGTCCCATCTTCAGGTATCACAAGAGACTGCAGTGAATTGCCCACCTGTTCTCAGAACTACAAAGAGACATGTAGGAAGACCTTTGCGGAAAGCCATAAGGATACCTGTGCATCCAGGTGGAATTTCACCTCCATTGGTTTTCCTAACATGGGGGCTGATTGCCCTCAAGTGTTCCTGCCAGAGCCTGATAAGAGGTTCCTCCCAGAGAATGTAGCAGCACAGGCAATTGACACAAGCCATTGGCACAGGAGGCTCAACCAGAAACAGGAGCGGTTGACCCGCAAGGAACAGGAGCAGCTGAAGTGGGACAGCAAATACAAAATCAGTGTCAATGAGGATGCTGAAGTCCAGCGTTGCACCACCTGGCAAGAATACAAGGCACTTCTGAGAGAGAGGAGTGGTTGGGAAGATCTCTGCATACAGACAATTGCCCCACTTGTGAAACCAAGCCAAGGACTTTCCACAGGTATCTGTTGTGGACCGCCAGTGCCCAGTGGAGCTGGCAGCAGATTTGGACAGTGAGGAGGTTGGGGAGGAACATGGGCCAGTCCTGGAGGCTGGGGAAGGATCTGAGGAGGGCTCTGTGTCAGAGGCGGAGAGGGGGCCAGAGTCATATGCCAGTTATCAGCTGCCTTCAGAGTCCGACGACATATCTTAAAGATCATTCAAATGAGAGATATAAACGAGACTGGAAAAAATGGATTAACTATATACAAAACAAATACGGGACTAAGAAATTCCAGATAGTCTACGCTTAAGATCAGGAATGAGTTAAACTGTTCAAAGTTAGTGTAACAGGAAGAAGCTAAGATCAATGTAGAGATGTTATTAACCTCTTTTTTTATTTCTTTTGTCTCAATATATTCTAGACTGTGTTTGTTAAAAATCTATACCATGTACGGGCTCTGGGAAGTCAGGGGGGGAGGGAGGTGGGGTGTTAGGGGGGAGGGTAGGGGAGTGGGGGACATATACTATGTGTTAGATTTCAATGTAATGCGATTTCACATGTATACTGTTTCTCTTTAATTTCTCCGTAAAAATAGGACAAGCTGAATACATTGACATATAGTAGAAATACACCAAGGGGAGGAGGAGTGGGATAGAAGGAAGAGGGGTAGAGAGGGCGGGAGAGAGGATGGGAGGGAGGGTGGGAAGGGAGGGAGTGGACTGGGAGAGAGGAGTGGTAGAGGGGGAGGGGAAGTAGGGTAGAGGGGAATGATGGAGGGAAGATAGTAAGTTGGAGGGGGGCAGAAGAAAGAGGTGTATGGAGAGCAGAAGAGGTATATTGGGTTTCTATTTGAGTTTGAGTTTTATTTTATTTATATTTCTGGGGGTATTGTTGACAAGAGGAACTGCTGTGATTATTGTTTAATGTTGTATGGCCCCGGTTATGCATAGTATATATGTGACTATGAAAATGAAAAATGGAAAATAAAAACATTTTAACAATTAAGAAAAAAAAAGTCAGATGAATAGCTGGAGGCAGACGAACAGCTGGAGCCTGTTCCCAGTGTGCGCATGGGCAGAGTTGCCAGATGAAAGGAACAGCTAAAGAACCGGGGTCAACTTGGGAGTAAGACAACAGGTGGAGAATGGATGGGCCCTCCCAGAGGAAATAAAAGAGGAACTAAAGGGGAGTGGAGTTTGATGGAGACAATTAGTTCGCTTAATTGGTTACTGATTCTCCTGAGACTCCTTGCCAGGTTTTGCAGGTATCGGCCTGGTAGCTCTCCAAGCCAGATAAGGTCTGTGACTGTAAATCCTCCCTTGAAAGACTTTGCTGGATGTGAATGAGCAGAATTCACAGTAAATTAATAAAAGGGTTTTTTGTCAGGACAAGGAGTTTGCTTCATGCTCTTGGGAAGCCTTGGTCAGAACAATATCATGGCTTCTGAAAAAGAGAAAAAAGTCTGACCTTTGTTCTCTGAAGAAGGATACACGCGGCCTTCTTTAAGGTGATGGGTATTTCTGAATGTCAGAATAGCTGGCTTGGTGGCAGAGGCATGTTTTTTTTTTTTTTTTTTACTTTTTAGTATATTTTATTTTCATTTTCATACACTCACATGTATACCCCATACAGTATTAAACAGTAATTGCATCAATTCCTCTTGTCGACAATGCCCCAGAAAATAAAAGCCCCATATACCTCTTCCATCCTCCATACACCTCTTTCTTCCACCACCCTCCAATTTTCTATCTTCCCTCTATCATCCCCCTCTGCCCTACTTCCCCTCGCCCTCTACCACTCCTCTCTCCAGATCCGCTCCCCCCCTTCCCTTTCGCCTTCCCCCCCTCACCCTCTCTCCCATCCCTCTCTACCCATCTTTCTTCTTTCCTACTCCTCCTCCCCTCGGTGTATTTCCACTATATGTTAATGTATTTGGCTTATCCTATTTTTAAAGAAAAATTAGAGAAAAACAATATACATGTGAAGTCAAATTGCATTGAGAACTAACACATCGTGTCTAGCCTAATGTATACCTCCCCCTCCCTCCACCCTCCCCCCCGACCCCCCTCCTCCTTCCCCCCCGACTTCCCAGAACCCGTACACAGTATAGATTTTTAACAAACACAGATTAAAATCTATTGAGAAAAAAGAAATTAAGAAATTAATAACATCTCTAGATTGATCTTAGCTTCTTCTTGCTAAGCTAACTTTAAACAATTTAAATCATTCCTGATCTTAAGCATAGGCTAACTGGAATTTCTTGGTCCCGTATTTATTTTGTATATAGTCAATCCATTTTTTCCAGTCTCGCTTATATCTCTCATTTGAGTGATCTTTAAGATATGCCGATATTTTAGCCATCTCGGCTAAATTTGTAACTTTCAATGTCCATTCTTGAGTTGTAGGCAAGTCTTCCTTCTTCCAGTATTGCGCCACCAACAGTCTTGCTGCCGTTATTAGGTGCAGAATCAAGTTAGTCTCTACCACTGTAAAGTCAGTACATATACTAGTAAAAATAACTGAGGAGTAAACTTTATCCTTCTTTTAAAGATATTTTGCATAATCCACCATATTTTTATCCAAAATGCCTTAACCTTTTGGCAGGTCCACCATATATGAAAATATGTAGCATCGAGAGAACCACGTCTCCAACATTTAGGCTGTAAATTCAGATACATAAAAGCCAGCTTTTTAGGATCTAAATGTCATCTATAGAACATCTTATAAAAAATTTCTCTCAGGTTTTGAGCTTGTGTAAATTTCACATTTCTTACCCAGATTCTTTCCCATGTATCCAACATTATTGGTTCTTCAATATTTTGAGCCCACTTTATCATACAATCTTTAACTAATTCTGTTTCCGAATCCATCTGTATTAATACATTATATATCCTCTTTATATGCATTAAAGCTTTGATCTCTTACTTGTTTAAACAGATTATCCTCAACTTGGATAAAACCAATTTTTTGATCTATTTTCCACCTGGCCTGTAATTGCCTATACTGGAACCATGTTTGAACTACCTTCTCCTCTTTTAATACCTCTAAAGATTTTAGTTGTAGTACCCCCCTTTCCAAAATGAGAAGCTGTCTGTAAGTAATTCTATCCTGTTTTTGTGCTATATTCATATTTTCAATTGCGTGTCTAGGAATTGCCCACATGGGTATCTTGTCATTTAATTTGTATTGGTATTTTTCCCAGACCCGCAGTAAAGCATTTCTTAAAATTTGACTTTTAAAATTCTTGTCCAATTTTTTGTTGAATAACAGGTAAGCATGCCAACCATATACCAGATCGTGTCCCTCAATATTCAATATTCTATCATTAGTTAAATGAGTCCAATCACTAATTACAGATAGCGCCACTGCATCATAATATAGTTTTAGGTTAGATAATTTCAAGCCTCCTCTCTCGCGTACATCTTGCATTATTTTCATCTTTACCCTCGGCTTCTTTGCTGCCCATACAAATTTGTTGATACCCTTCTGCCATTCTAAAAGATTCGCATCTTTTTTAAGTATAGGTAACATTTGGAAGAGAAATAAAAATTTTGGTAAGATGTTCATTTTCACTGCCGCTATCCTACCCAACAAAGATAAGTGCAATTTCTCCCATTTTTTCATCTCTATCTGTATACTATGCCAAAGTGGTTCATAATTATGCTTATATAATTTCCCGTTTGAGGTTAAAATATTAACCCCAAGATATTTGACTTTTTTGACTACCTCACATCCTAGCATCCCTCCTAGTTCTACCATTTCTAACTGTAAATTTTTATAGTAAACCGCTGTCAAACCATCTGTACCTGGTGCTTTCCCTAACTTTAATTGCTTAATTACCTGCAAAATTTCCCCCAAGGTTATTGATTGGTTCAATTTTTGCCTGTGCTCTTCTCTAACTGAGGGTATTTTCTCTTTATCTAAATATTTGTCTATATCTAAACCATTAATTTTATCCCCTTTATACAATTCTGTAAAAAATTCCCGAAATGCCTTTTGAATCTCCTCCTCTTGAAACACCTTCCCTCTGTAAGTCAGTTTAGATATATTTCGAGTTTTCCTTTTTTTCCTAATCTGATAAGCTAACCATCTGCCAGGTTTGTTTGCGTTACAAAAAGTATTGTGTTTTGCATATAATAAACTAGTGGCTACCTGGTCAGAGATCAACATGTCAAATTGAGATTTTAATATGATGATTGCTTCTTTAACCTTTGTATCGCCTGGATTCATTGTTAACTCCAACTCTTTCCTCTTAATTTCCTCTTCCAATTCTGTTCGTTTTAGCCCTTGTTTATATCTATGTGTTTTATTTATATTCATCAGCACTCCTCTCATATACACTTTGCTTGCATCCCATACGAATTCCATAGGTGTACCCTTATTCATATTCAAAACAAAGTATTCAGATAACAATTTTTTACAATCATTAATATACTTTTCATATCTAAATAAGTTTTCATTCAATCTCCAAGACCTTCTTGCCTGCACTGCCCTTTCCAATTCCATCCAAACTGGGTTATGATCCGAAAGGACCCTAGCGCAATCTTTGTCTTCTTCACCCTAGAAAGCAAATCATTAGTGATTAGTATAAAATCAATCCTTGAAAGGGATTGATGTCTATCAGAAAAGGAAGTGAAATCATATTCCTCTGTGTTTCTTTCTCGCCAAATATCTCTCAATTCAAAGTCGTCCATCATATCAAAAAAAGGTTTGGGTAGCTTTGCTCGCATCTTAGTATTTGGGCGAGAAGTCTTCTTATCTCTTTTAGTGTCTATCACACCATTCCAATCACCCAATAGTATACAAGACCTATAGTCCCACTGTACTAATTTAGCATGAAGATTTCTATAGAATCCGTCTTGCTGTTGATTAGGAGCATAAATTCCCAAAAGTAATGTCTTTTTCCCTTCTAAGATTAGATCTAATGCGATATATCTTTCAAAGGGATCCGCTTCAATTAATTCAGCTTTGATGTCTTTTCTTAAGTATACAACTATACCATTTTTCTTTTCCATAGCAGAAGCTACAAAATGTTGACCAAGTTTTGAGTTAATCAAATATTTTTGATCAGTTGATTTAATATGAGTTTCTTGCAAACAAATTATATCATTCTTAAACTGTTTAAGATAGTGAAATATTTTCTTTCTCTTCTGTGGAGAATTCAGTCCATTGACATTCCATGTTAAAATCTTAGTTGTCATCTTTGGTTACCTGAAGCTTTTTTAGAGCCTCCTGCATAGCCTGTTTAACCTTTGGCCTAGCTCCTCCCACGGCTTCTGAGCTTGTTGCTGTAACTCCTTGATCGATGGCCGGTGATTGTTGAGGTTGTTGCCTTTTAGCTTGTTTTTCCGTTCGTCTGGTAGTCATACGGCTAGGTCTTTGTTCCATAACACCTTGCCCTTCTAGGGAGGGGAGATAGTACATCTTGTCTGGTAGTTGTGTGGTTTGCTGTATGTCTTTTCCTTCTTGGGGTCTTTCTCCGGATCCAGATGGTGCAGGGTGTCCCGCCTTCAAAATATTGTGATAAAAATCTTGAGCTTTCCATATGGAGTTGAGACGATATCTTTGCCTGTCAGATGTAAATATAATACCAAATGGCGCGTCCCATCTGTACTGTATCTGTCGGTTTCTGAGTTCTTCCACTAAAAAAGCATAGTCCCTCCTGGCTCTTAGCATTTGAGGTGGTATTTCTTTCAAAACAGTCAAATCCTGGCCCCCAATTTGGAGCCTAGTGTTATAAGACTCTTGTAATATCATGTTTCTGAACTCTCTTGTAGTGAAATATATAACTATGTCTCGGGGGAGTTGCTTCTGTTTTGCCACCCAAGAATTAACATGATAAATTTTATCGATCTGCCAGTCAAAGTTAGACCCCGGTCTTCCCACCAGACAATCAAAGGCTTCTGAAAGAATCTGTTTCAAGTTCTCCTGTTTATCCTCACGCAACCCCCTTACTCTTAATGCCAGCTCCATCTGCCTGTACTGTATCATAATAATTTCTTTTTCAGCGTTTTCAACTTTTTGTTGCACCACCTCAGTTTTGGATGTCAAATTGGTGTTAGCTTCGTTAAGATCCTCTAGACTATCTTCAATTCCAGAAACATGTTCTGTCAGTACAGTTACAAGTCCCAGCATATCATCTTTCATTTTAGCAACCCTGGTATCAATTTTTTCATACAAGTCATCCTTAAGTTCTTTTATCTCCTCTTTTATCTCCCCTTTTATCTCCTCTTTAAACTCTTTCAGTTTGTTTTCCACTTTAATTGTCAGCATGTTATGAGCTTCACTCAGTTCTCTCAGGAAGAGTTCTGTTGTTAGTAACTCTCCAGTAGGGGGCATAGAGGGCGGTGGCTGTGACTTTGTACCAAGTATTGGCGATGTGCTTCTGGGGGCTGAAGAAGAAGGTGGTTTCAGATTAGGATTTGGTTTTGAGGCCATTCCAAGTTTTATCTTCAAGCAATTAGGAAAACTCTACTGGCCTGCTATACAGTTGTGGAAAGAGGTACTTTTTTTCTTTTTATAAACTTCGTAGGACTTTGCAGAAGGTTTCAAAAAAATAAGCATTGTAACGAAACAGTTCAGCATAATCACCACTGTTTTGAATGTCTCTATATTAGCAAAGAGTCTTTTAAAAGTGAAACTAATTAATAAACATCTGTTGGCCGGCTGTGAGGCAAAATAATTCACTCCCTTCCTTTGAAGTTTTGAAACTCCGTATAACTAGATAAACATTGTTACTCAGCAATTCAGCTGGCTCGTCACCATTTTAAACGCCTCTTAAAATAGATAAAATAACGGAAGAGGATCTTGTGAAAAAGAAGCTAGGATTTAGATAAACAATTAATGCTCTCGCATACGAAATCTGCTCGTTTTGAAATCAAGTAATTCAATCTTTGATCTGAGTGGGAGGGATGCTTACTTTGAGCTGCAAAGCAGCTGGAGATTTCCAGCACGGAACAGTTCTGCCTTCAGCTGGCCCCCCTCTCTCTTTGCAGACACAGAAGCTGCAAAGATCAGAAAGGCATTTGCTCCACAAAACTTCTCTCCTTCCCTTCTTGCCTGAAGAGTAAGGTGTCTGTCAGATGTCTGATAGATGATCATCTGAACAGATAACGCGACTGGTAACTCGGGAGCAGCTATGTTTAGCTGCTTCCATCAGTAAGTCCCGCCCAGGAAGTCCGCAGAGGCATGTTTTGTGAAGGCCCTAATCCAAATTTCTTCTCTTCTCTTCCAGCTGACATCCTTCAACAGATCAGTGTTTTCCAACCCTCACGCTTATTGGAGGAAGCATTTCAGTAGGTATCAAACCAGAAAATGAGCTAAATGCTTTTAATCTGTCCCGGTAATTGTAAGTATGAGCAACAGTCATATTGAGCAGGATGCAGAACCTGTAGTCCTCTGCAACATCCTACTAGCTGGAGTTCTGACAGTTCAGGTTTAACAACTTCTGGAGGGTCATAGGTTTTTCTCATATAGCATATACTTGGGGATATTTACTTCCAAGCATTACAAATCATTAGTTTACACTTGGAAAACATTCTGGAACTAGTGGTTTTGCCCCATATGCATGTGACATCTCTGTTATTCATTAAAGCAGCATTTTTCAGGGTTCCATAGGATCATGAAAAATCCATCTGCTTTAATGAGTAGCAGTAATGTGCTGTGTTCATATGTGATCCAAATGATCACATATAAACACTCTGGGGATGATCACATATGAACACTCTGAGAAAATGATTCTTTATCTGGCTGCTCCCACCCCCATCTATTCTCTGCCTCCTGAGTCCCAGCTGATCAGGAGGGAATGGGGATTTTGCAGTAACCTTCCCCTGGAGTGGGGTGGGAATGTAGATTTTACAGTATCCTTCCCCTGCCATGCCCACCAAGCCATGCCCACTAAGCCACGATCACAAAACCAGTAAAAATTTGAATCCCACCATTGGCAAGCACTTTCATCCAACTCAGTCCTAACAAAAGAATTTTTACAGGGTTGTACCAATAATGGAAAGTGAATTATTTGGGGCAGTTCTGGTGAGGATTTCTTCGTATAAAAGAATAGCTTACAATCTATGCTATAGTTTTAATATCCTTTCCAGCTTAAATAGTGAGACCTTGTGTCACCAACTTTCAGCATTAACTGTTTGGGGTTGCTAAAAAATAGGGAGAAGGCTAATTATAATTCCTGCTAAGTTTGCTGTTGTTACTCAGCAGTTCTGCTGAGAGCTTTTTTGGGATATAAAATTCAGGGTTGTGACTCAGCAGTTCTGCTGAGAGTTTTTTGGGGATACAAAATTCAGTTATGCAGCTGGGGCTTGTGGGAGGAAGTTTGGAGATAAAAGGAAGGATGCTGCCACATCCCAGTTGCTGGAGTCAACGTCATTCCTTCGTGTGTTCCATGTCTGGTACAATATTACTTGCTTATTACTCGTGATTATGCCTATTACTCTTGGATAAGTGCTTTGGTGTTTTCATGTAAACCTGATCCGTGGAGACGGTGGAAGAAGGGCAGCATTTGTAAGAGCTTTTGTTTTGAATTCTTATCAGAGATTTATGTTTATGTTATTTCTGGGCTCGAAGCCAGTTTGAACTGAAAACTGATAAAGAAAAGTCCTTTTAAGTTTGTCTGCCTGTGTTTGTTAACGAGCCGTCAAGGGGGGGTCGGAACAGTTTGCTATGCCTGAAGATTTTTTTCCCACTTCTCCTCCTTTGGCATATCAGAGAATGGCTGATATTTTTGTACTAATGATTAAACTCCACAGATTACAGAATGATTCATCAGAGCTAAAAATAGATTTTGATGTGTATCCTGCTGATGGTGCTTCAACTTTTAAAAAGAATGATCCTGGGAAGCCTTATGTCCGGATGTGCATTCAAAGGTAATAGGTGCTTGTAATCTTAATTTCAATCTTCTATAGATTTTGCTCATGTGTTTACATGACTTGTCCAGTTGGTTTGATGGAAAAGAGAAATAATTAACCACAGGGATGGGATTCAGCTGGTTCGGGCAAATCGGATCCTATTTTTACAACTGGTTTGCTGAACTGGTAGTTGCAAAGACTGGCTGGCCCCACCCTAACCCTCGAGGGAAGCCTCCGGAGCCTGGGGAGAGCGAAAAACAGGCCTCCTGGAAGTTAGGGAAATGGGCCTGTTTCCAGCCTCCGGAGCCTGGGGAGGGCGAAAACACCTCCCTGCCACTGTAGTGTAGGAGGCCAAGTAGGTCACACCCACCATGGCCATGCCCACCCAGCAACTGGGCAGAGAACCGATTGCTAAAATTTTTGAATTCCACCCCTGGGCAACAGTTGTTCTGTGTATGATGAATCTGTTGTGATAGATGGCTGGGAAAACAGATTTAGGACTGATCCCAGTCCATCCTGAAACTAGATCCTCCAGTTATTGGATCTAACAATACTGGTTGTTATTGGAGTTCTTGCTTTTAACATCGATACCTGAAACTCTTTTTAAAAAAATAAATAAATGGTTCTAAGTTTCATTGGAACAGATATGTTCTGTCTCTTGCCCGCAGATGCAGTAATACTTTTTATGATATCACTCTTTAAAATTATTATCAAATATATTTTTCAAAATGTTGAGTTGTTTTTCTTTTTTTCCCCAGTTTTGATGAGCAGGTCCCATCCCTGAAGATTGTCAAGCAACTGTCTTATCAAAGTGGAGATATTCCGGTGGTGTTTGCTCTTGTTGACAACGGAAACCTCGCTTTCTTTTCTTTTAAGGAATTCAAATTGCCAATTGATATTTATCCCTGATACTGAGGGTATCATTTGGAAAAGCTGTTTTATAAATGGGAGTGTTGAAATAAATGTTTACTAAGGGTTTGACATTGTTCAGTAGGATATTGCCCGGAGTTCTGATTTAACAGTACTGTGCTGCCAGAGGACATATATTCTATATGGCAAGAGCCTAAAAAGAAAGATCCGTTCCAACAACATCTCTTCTGGTTAGAAATACAGTTATTTTATTGTTTTAATCCACAAATTCTCTGTTTTTAGTTTGCTGTTACCTAAGCTAGCATTTCTGCCAATCTGGAACAGTTCACGAATTTGAGCCTAGGCAGAGTCCCAAAATATATTTCGGCATCAGCTGAATGTAAAAGTTGGAAGCTACTTTCATGAATCATCAAATAGCAAAGACAAAAATATTTTTTCTTAGTAATCTTCAGTTCCAGACCCAAACATGGAACATATGAGAATAGATGAATATATATAGATCATTTGTTATACTTTTTCTACAAGAAAAGATGAAGGCCAGAATCAATGGAATTATATCAACACTTAATTTCTATTTGTAGATCTAAAAGATTTACCTAATTTGTTTAGGATTTGGTTAGTGGAAGACCACGATTTTTGTTTTCTAGCAACTCTTCCAGATGCAATTTTAAAAGGTTTATATCAGCAAATTTATTTTACATTCTTGGTTGCTATGTCTTTTCCCCCTGCAGATCCTGATATTTTCTCCTTACTATGAAATTCCAAGGCAGTTTAACTTTGCACTGTTACTAGGAAAAAGGGCACTGAATATTTCCTTGTTTAAGAGTAGCTGTTCATGAGGATTTTTACATAGAAATTGGAGAAAAATATTTTGCATTTCCCATTATTTCAGTTTGGAAACAGAAGCAATAAAATTATTTGTGTTAACAGAACTTTAAAAGATTTCATGTAACATCTTTTCTTGGCAAAATGATGTATGCAATATATGCATAGAAATTTATATTTGTAAATATTTATTAGTGGTGATAATCTCTCCCAGTCCCAAAGGAGCAACAAATATGAGGATTTAAAAAATGCCTATCACTAAAGAGCAAAACTATTCAGATCAGCACCCATAAGAGTCAACTGGAACCAAAGGCTCATTGAAACACATTTTTGTTTCTGAAAAATGGGAGTTGCACACATACTTCTAAGGCAGGAGGGTATTTTTCAAAGGGTGGGGGTTATCAGAGAAGAATCATATCTCATGTACCTTGTTTTAGCAGACCCTCTGGACCAAAGGTGGTGTGTGGTGTGTGGTGTGTGATGTATTTAAGTTCTGCAGTGTAGGCCTTTAAATAAAACAACCAGCATTTTGAATTTCAATAGAAATCTTGGGTGACTGATTGTGATGAATTTAATATAAGTATAATTCTACACTGCTGGAATTGGCCCACTGAGAGTCCACCTGCTGCATTATACAACAGCCAGAGCTGCTGTGTCTTCTTCAAAGGAAATTCCATGCAGAATTGAAACTACAGTCACCCGATTGGGTGATGATCAGAGCATGGGTTACTGATATAGGGCATATGTATCTTGAGACTTTCTTCTCTGGTGGTGGTTTGTAATTGCTGCTGTCGGCAATTATAACAAATTGTCTATAGTTATGATAAGCACTACATACACTATATTGCCAAAAGTATTCGCTCACCCATCCAAATAATCAGAATGAGGTTCCAATCCTATGGCCACAGGTGTATAAAATCAAGTACCTAGGCATGCAGACTGTTTTTACAAACATTTGTGAAAGAATGGGTTGCTCTCAGGAGCTCAGTGAATTCCAGCGTGGAACTGATAGGATGCCACCTGTGCAACAAATCCAGTCGTGAAATTTCCTCGCTCCTAAATATTCCTGTCAGCTGTATTATAAGAACGTGGAAGTGTTTGGGAACGACAGCAACTCAGCCACGAAGTGGTAGGCCACGGAAACTCATCCAACATCAGTGTGTGACCTCACAAATGCGCTTCTGGAAGAATGGTCAAAAATTCCCATAAACACTCCTGAACCTTGTAGACAGCCTTCCCAGAAGAGTTGAAGCTATATAGTGTATTTGTCAAAGACAAAATGCCCCCATATCACTTAAGGAGCCTCCTGAATGGATTTGCATGAGTTTGAAGGACTAAAAGAAAACCTTCACGCATACAGCTCTCAGTGGATTGTCTGCATAAAAGGGATCCCATAAAAGGGATCTGCAGCATGTCGCCCTCGTGTCTCATGGAAGCCAAAATATCCATTCAAAGGCTTGTCATCTATAAACAGTTGCTCTCTTGACATTCTGCAACAGTGAACTGGAGATGGGGTTCAGGTTGCCTTCATGTGCGGTTGCTCCAGATTTGAGAATACCTACTTAGAGCTAGCAGATAAGATGGATATTTGGGTACTCCTGATTTGTAGAGATAGTGATTAAGTTTTGAAGCAGTAGCTTATTGTGATAGCGTATGTGCTCTCATTCACCAGAAGTAGAGAACGCAAATGATTCGCCTCAGCTTTTCACTTTTACATAGGAGTAGGGCCCTATGAGAGGTGGAGGCACTAGGCCTGCCTTAGAAATATTTTTGCTTCTTCACTTTTACGTGTGAAGAGGAATAGAAGAGAGTACTTTTTTCTACAGTTAATTGGTTTCCAGCCTGCTTTTCTATCAGGCTTGAATTAGATTTTGTGTATATATCTGCCTTAGTGAAAGAACACAAGACAAAAGCAGAGAATGACACTGGGTTTCTGAACAAACACTTCATAGCCTTGCATTGCAATCCATTAATTGTTGCACACTTCTGAATAAAAAGTGGCGTCAAGGATGTGGACTGAAATGTAAAATAAATTTGACAGATGTTAGCAAAAATCAAATTCTTACATATGGCTGAAAGGCATCTTGACTATAGTTTAAACCAACCAAAGCTGTCTTGAGAAATCCTGAGAGATGAGGTCCACACCTCTTCAAGTTGCCATTGCCAAAGTCGAAAACACTGGTTTAAACTGTACTAAGATGTTTTGGTGTATGTAGAGACATATATACCTATAATAAGTAGGAGCAAGAAGATTGTGTAGCTGTAGGATGAGTTAATTAACATGCTACACTAAAATGTGGTTGGCTAGATTATAGTTCAGGATATTGCATTGCACAAGCTGATATAGTTAGTTGCAATGAGTCACATGAATCTAGGCAATGAGTTAATTCAGTACAGGTAGTCCTCAACTTACAGTAGTACATTTAATGACCATTCAAAGTTACAATGGCATTGAAAAAGTAATAGCAATAGCAATAGCAGTTAGACTTATATACCTCTTCATAGGGCTTTCAGCCCTCTCTAAGCGGTTTACAGAGTCAGCATATTGCCCCCAACAACAATCCGGGTCCTCATTTTACCCACCTCGAGATGTGAACAGCCGAACTGCAGAAATGCAGTCAGCTGAAGTAGCCTGCAGTGCTGCATTTAACCACTGCGCCACCTCGGCTCTCGGCTCATTAAATGCACTGTTGTAATTCAAGGACTACTTACTGTGTTTCCCCAAAAATAAGACCTGGTCTTATATTTTGGGGGGGCTCCAAAATAGGCACTAGGGCTTATTTTTGGGGAAATACAATTTCAGGGTGATCAGCCCAGCTGTGTGCCCTGCCCCCCAGCATGCACACAAGGGGCGGTAAGTTTGCATGACTGATAATATCCAGCAGCAGCCCCCAGTCAGCACACTCGGGGGCTGCTCAGCCCACACCGTGCAGCTGACTTGATTCCCTGTCCAAGCAACAGATGGAGGGAGAGGCACGGCGGGAGGGGGAAGGCAGGGAAAGCCAAGAGATGTGAAGACAAATCTCCCAAGACCACCCCTCTCTCCAGCCTACCTGCATGGTATATCTAGATCGCAAGCCTCCCCCCCCCCCCCCACTGCACCTCTACCTCCAATTGTTGCTTGGACAGGGAATCAAGTTACCTGCGCTGCATGGACTGCGACTGCTGCTGGACACGGTTGGCCAGCGTGCATGCACCGCCTCCTGCACTGGCCATGCCCAATCCCCTTCTAGGGCTTATTTTTGGGGTAGGGCTTATATTGGGCACACACTTTGAAAATCAAACTAGGCTTATTTTTGGGGTAGGTCCTATTTTGGGGGAAGCATGGTGTATATAGTGTAATTTATTGCAGCCAGTCCAGCAGGATTTACTTCCATCATGATGGCTTATAAAGCTGAAATTGTCATTGTTAATTTGGTAACAGAATGACTGCTCTGAGGCAGTTTGTACAAAAACTACATATTGATGGAAGCAGGAAAATAATAATTTATTTTGCAATGCTTGACTTTCCAGTTGGAATAATAAATTCCATACTATAGTGTCAGAAAAAGGTAAATGAGGTAGTAATTTGGTTTCTCTTTTCTAATCAAGCAAAAAGATCTTCAGCTGTTTGTTGAAAAACCACCAGGAAAACTAGATGGTGAGACAAGTAACCCCCCAGAATAAAATTCAACTCAGTCTGCCAATACAGATAGTCCTCAACTTACAACAGTTCATTTACTGACCTTTGAAGTTACAACGGCACCGAAAAATGTGACTTATGACCATTTTTCAGAGTTATAACTTTTGCAGCATTCCCCACAATCACATGATTAAAATTCATATGTTTGACAATTGGTTCATGTTTATGACCAGTGATCAGCTTTTATGACCTTCTGATGAGCAAAGTTAATGGGGAAGTCATATTTACTTAACTGGGTTACTAATTTAACAACTCTAATGATTAACTTACAACTATGGCAAGAAAGGTCATAAAATGGGGCAAAATTCACTTAATAAATGTCTCATTTAACAGAAATTTTGGGCTCAATAGTAGTTGCCAGCTGATACTAAATGTTTACTGAATACTAAATGTTCACTCATTTTACTTTTCATGCTTTTCTAGTGTCTTCATGGAGTATAATTCAACTTCCAGTTTTTATGGCATTAGGGCATAATGATTGGCTGATCAGCTTTGCATAACTGAGAAAAATCAGCAAATTCAGCTTGTTGACTTGAGGACTTCATGGCAGTGTGACAGAGAGCAATTAATATTGCTAGTTTCTGGGCAAGATCTGTTTAATTTGTACATATTTTAATCTTGTATTTTAATTTTGATGTCATATAGTATGCCTTATTTTAATTGTGGTGCTTCCAATACAAACAAACAGCAATACTTTATGTCTTGGAAGAAATATCAAGTGCCAGATGGTGTGCTTTGTATTGTAAATTTCCGCAGAAGGAATGAGAACAATGAGTGTGATTATTTACTGTAATGCAAAACTAGAAATAGTAACATTAGAAAATACTGTTTAAAATATAGAACACAGTATTCAAAATGTTACTCCATGACTTACTAATCACATTAAAAAAAAACAGTCACAACTCCTAGGCCCCTGTGGCATGCCTAGCCATATTCGCCCGTATGGCAGCCCTTGGCAGCCCTCACCTGATTTTTGGCCTTCCACAGGGATGGTGGAGGCCATTTTCGCCCTTCCTAGGCTTCAGGAAAGTCTCCGGAGCCTAGAGAAGGTGAAAAACAGGCCCAACGGCCCTCCACCTGCAAACAAAAAGCAGTTGGCCGTTGGGCCAGTTGGGTTTGTTCCCAAACTTACGGTTGGGCTGTTGAGCCATTTTTCGCCATCCCCAGGCTTCAGGAAAGCCTCCAGAGCCTGGGGAGGGCAAAAATTCCTCCCTGTGCGCAGGTTGCTCGCGCATGCACAAGTGGGTGGGCAGACACGCACACACAATTTTGGCACCTTAGAATAATATTAGCCATCATTATCCTAGGCATTGATTTAAAGAAATAAGGTCTTCATTTTTTAAGACTTGGAGCCTGGCTCTAAACACAGCAATCTAGTTCCTACTTCTGACTAGATAAAGCTATAATTTTTAAAATCATGAATGTTGATGAAGCCACAGTTGCCTGCATTTTCTTTACACATTAAACTATAATATGCTTTATTTGATTTGATATAGCTGATGTGTAAACTGAGTCCACTGTTTGCTGTTTCTTGGTAGTTTAATCCCACCGGCGTCCTGTGCATTTTAAACCCTGTGTCAACTTAAGGTCTTAAGGTCTAGTCAAGGTTGGTTCCTATCTTTGCTTCTGAACTAGACAATAACACAGCCAGTACTCTCAGTACCTGCAAACAACAACAAATATCAGAAATACGTAATTGAAGGGGTATTGTAAAAAAAATATGAAATATGAGAACCAATTTAGTATAATGCTTGAAGGAGCTGGTCTAGAAACCAGGAGTGTAGACTTTCCTTAGGAAGAAAGCTGGATGGGTGACCAATCTCTTTCTCTCCCAGCCCACCTATAGGATTTTCACCTATAGAAAAATAGGAATATATACATAGGGACTCATACCTCAGTGACTAAGATGCTGAGCTTGTCGATCAGAAAGGTTGGCAGTTCAGCGGTTCGAATCCCTAGCGCTGCGCAACGGAATGAACTCCTGTTACTTGTCCCAGCTTCTACCAACCTAGCAATTCAAAAGCAGGTAAAAATGGAAGTAGAAAAATAGGGACCACCTTTGGTGGGAGGGTAACAGGGTTCCATGCATCTTCGGCGTTTAGTCATGCTGGCAACATGATCACAGAGACATCTTTGGACAGCGCAGGCTCTTTGGCCTAGAGTTGGGAACGACTAACACATATGTGCAAGGAGAACCTTTACCTTTATTATATACATTCAACCCATACATTTTTCTATAGGCATACACACATGCAAGTAAAAACCTAACAGAGACAACTCACTATTTTGCGTATATGGAAGATAACCATAGCTGGTAAATGAAAATAGACACATTAATTCAAAGAAAACCAATTAAGGACCATCAATTCTATCGTGATATTCTTTACCAGGAAGAGCCCAATAAATCAATATTTATCGCCTTTATTACACAGATGGGGAGAGGCAGAATTCAAGATGAAGGGGAGAGCTTATTAACTAAAGCTAAATTGGGGGATGCGAATGAAAACGTCAGTTTCAAGGAACAAAGCCCGATTTCATCCTTTCGCTGCCGCGTACGTACTTAACAAGGCAAGAGAGAAGCCATACATGATTTCTCCTCCGGAACCTAGGGATGCTTGCTTGCTTACAAATCGCGGGTCTACTTTCACCTCTGCTTGAAAGCGGCAGTCGAAAATTTTGGATGGAAAGAAATGCCAATTTGACAATGAAATGGAGACCCGCTCTCAAGCAGTTCGCTCCAGCTCGCCCAGAACGAAAAGAGCCCAGCAGTGCCAGCGCATCTCCCCATTCTGGAACTCGCCGTCAGTGACCTCACTTAACTAAGAACCTCCCGGGTTGCCTTCGATGCCCTCTTTTGTACCCGGCTGCTAACATACCGTCTTCTCTACCGGAAAAAGGTACGCCCAGGACGCGGCGGATGTGGGGCGTGGCCAAGCCTCATTACAGACACAAACACATACACTTACAAAAAGCCATTCAGAAACCAGATCGAATTATAGCCTAAGGTATTCTCGGCGCGTTGATTTCTACCCCCAACCTCCGCGGCCGACCTTGATCTTTTTCTATTGGTTGCAGGCAAAGCGAGAAGAAGGCTCTCGCCGCTTCCCGATTGGCCGGGATATTTTTAAAAAAAAGGGAGCGGTGAGCGAAATTAATTATTCACGAGCCGCGTCGCGGGGTTGAAAGAAAGGCGGCGGCAGAACCACGCCCCTCCGGTCTCATTTACATACGGGTAAGGCACGCCCCCTCCCGGAGGTATCCAGGAAGGAGAGGCGGCCGCGGCGGCGCGAGGAGGAGTTGTGTGGCTTCTTGCAGGGTAGGTGGGTTTAGCGCCAGTCCTCCGGCGGGGCGGGGGCGGCGGGGGGGGCGCGCGGGGGGGGCTGTGAGGTGGGGGGGGTGGCCCGGGTTCGGGAGAGCAAAAGGGCCGGCAGGTGAAGAGGCTCCTCGGAGGGATTGGGTGGGGGGAGAGAAAGGAAGCGCAGAGGCTCGCTTGGACGGATGTGGGGGGAGTGGCGCTGGAGGGTGGACTCCGTGTCGAAAAGGTGAGCCGGGCTCCGCTGAGGTGGGGAAGGGAAGCGGCGGTGACTTAACAACTTCCAACTCGGTCGGTCTCTGCGGCACGCGCTCTGTCCGGGCTTCAGAAAATAGGCGCGGTAAGGGGGGGTGAAACGGGGTGGAGGTTGGCAGAGGGGAAGGGAGTTGTAGGTATCGGGCCAGGGTGTTTCCGATGCGGGCGGGAGCCGATAAAGATGATTTAGCGAATGAATCGGGACGCCTTAAAGTGGAAGAGATTTTTATTTTATTTTGGGGGGTCTTGGCGAGGGTATGTGTGGGTGTGTGTGAGATGGTGATGTCCCCAAAATAAGTCGCCCGGAGTTGCCTTTGCATTGCGAGATGGGCGGTGTATTTCATATGACATTTAATATAACATTGAATAAAATAAATAAAATGTAAATCAGTTACATTTATTTATTTTATTAAATAAATGTTAAATAAATAACATTTAATATGAATAAATAGACCTTTTACAAGCCCAGTGGGAAAGGTGTGAATACTCGAACTAGGATTAAAGTTTGCAGGGTCCTTGGCCCTCATAAAGACTCTGGTCCTGGGCATTGTTGCCTCTTTCAATGCATGAAATACCATGGTGGATGGTATTTCAGGAATGCTTTAACTTGAAACTAGTTGTCTTACAGGTGGAGACCTTAGGCTAAAAAGCAAACAATGAGCTCCTCAGTATTACGTTTTTTGTTTTTGTTTTGCTTTTCTCCCGTTATTACCTGTTTTCAGGTGATTCTTATAAGTGCTGCCCAGACAATTCTTGCTTTCTGTTTCTCTTCCTTTTGAGAGTTGAGTGTCTGCTCTTGGTGTAGAGATCTCTACTTCATAAAACAAACATACTGAAGGAAAACAAGGAAACCTGAAGGGGAAAAAAGCCAGATCCATGTAGAGATTGTGGTTTTAATGCAAGCAATCTAGGTGTTGTGTCTTGGGGCCAATACAAGTGCTTTTTAAATGAGTCTTGTATACATATGGTAATGTTTTCTTAAGTTGAATATTATATATATGCCACCTTGAGTTGTACAAATATAAAGATGGAATATAAATCTAATAGTAATATAAAGTTGTCTCATTATTGCCAAGGTTCTATATACACTGCATTCAACTGCAGTGTGATCTGTTAGGTTTACCAACTTAGCATATTGAGTAAGCCTAGCCAATTATAACTGATTTAACAAACCATGTTATACAAGTAGTCCTCGACTTACAACAGTTCATTTAGTGACAGCTTAAAGTTACAATGGCATTAAAAATTTCTTATGACTGTTTTTTTACACTTAATGACAGTTGCAGTATCCCCATAGACACATAATCAAAATTTGATTGCTTGGCAATTGACTCATATTATGATGGTTGCAGTCTCCCAGGATCCTGTGATCACCTTTTGTAACCTCCTTACAAGAAAAGTCAATGGGGAAGCCGGATTCACTTAACCTGTTATTAATTTAAGTGCAATGATTCACTTAACTGTGGCACAAAAGATCTTAAAATAGAGAAAAATTCACTTAACAAATGTTTCACATAGCAACAAACTGTTCGCTCAATTGTGTTCATTTTGAGGACTACATGTAGCCGTATGAACTTAGCTGTGGAATTAGAGAACTTTGTTTAAGGATCCAAATTGGATCATATTTAGACCTATTTGTGAAACTTTGCTTAAAGAGGCTTCTGCCAATAAAGTTTAAGAGAAACTGAATCTCCTTTGTAGTCTTTGTCAGTATGAGCTAATAAAATTTCCCACTTAAAGAAATTGACCTGTTGAGTATCATCTTCTAAGCAAATAAGATAGTGAATGCCAATTCTGCCTGACCCCCTGTTTGCCAGGGGTCTCCGTGAGCTGACAATCTACATTTTTCAAAACCATAAAAGAGTAGCCTATGGCACATTTGAAAAATTAACCGTAAGCTGGGAAAAGTTGTCCTATCCCCCCCTCTCCTCCCCCCCCCCACAAGCAAAGTGGGCTGATTTAGTAGATATTAAAACCCTTTGAAATACTCCAGTTTATTTTTACATCAAACACAAACATCAAGCGCAAAAGATATTCGTTTACCACTGGTCATTTAGCAGGTTTTTATTTCTACATTCAAACAATGGTGCATAGACTTATGTATGGGTTTAATTCTCTTATCCCACCCTCTGTCTCTTTTTGCAGACATTTTTCAATGAATAAACTGTGTGTTTTGTACTTAAAACTGCCTTTGTATGTTTATTAAGTTGAGTAATTGCCTATTCTTGCAGTTTCCTGTGATTAAACATAGATAAACATGTATGTTTGTTGTTGTACATATTATATGCGGACATTTGGATAATTGTGTTTTTATATGCAGATCAGTGGCACCTGAATGGAATGCTTAAAAATGAGTCCAGCCTACGGGGAATAGCAATAGCACTTAGACTTATATACCGCTTCATAGTACCTTACAACCCTCTCTAAGTGGTTTACAGTCAACACATTGCCCTCAAGTCTGGTTCCTCATTTTATTGACCTTGGAAGGTTGAGTCAACCTTGAGTTAATAAACTTAAATGACAATGTTCTGTTATTCTGCAGCTGGACAATAGCACCCACACTAGTTTAATAATATTCAGTTGACAATGACCCTCAGAGTATGTACTCTATAATTGGTGTGTTCATGGTTTTCCTTGGCAATGTGAGATACTCTCAGATTACTGCACCCCCAAGAGCAGTTATTTAAAAGAGTGGGATTAATTTATGGATAAACATGAGTTACAGATTCCCTCTTCAAAGAGTTAAATTAGAAATTGTGATATCTCTTGACAACACACAGGATGAATGCTACTGTTTTATAAGTTTTCTAGTATAGAGAAGCTACTTATCCTATTTATGGTGATTAATACGAGTAGTATATATATTTTTTTATTAAATTTTTTTAAAATTTTTAATTTAAAACAAGTACAACATCTTTCTTTACATGCTATAGAAAGTGTGTCAGTCGGTCACACGAGTAGTATATTAATGGATGGCTTAATATGTCATTACTGATTCTGCTGCGCTGTGGAACTTTTGATCACAGAACAGTCTTTCATACACTAAGAAGACCACATAAAGATTTCTATCAAGAATTGATGAAATAATGTTGATAGATTATCTTTAACCTTTCAGGCCTTTCTGTTTTGTGCCGGTATATAAATACTGCAAGGTGATCTATTTGAATACTGTTTAAATTACAAATCTTGAGTGATCATTGATTATGTTTTTATCCTGTTTTCAAAAAGGAAATAATATGGTACTTGAAGTTGGTTCTGATCAGAATGGTCACTACACCCTATAAATAACAAATTTAAAAGAAAAAAAATACTATTTGCCTTTGCTTGACACCAGCAAAATTTCTGTGTGACATTTGTTTTAATTCTTCAGATGGGATTAGCAAATAAATTAGCTATTCAGTACTGTATAAGTAACTGTATATAGTACAGAAGTGAATGAAAATTTTAGTTTCCATGATAAAATGAAACTCTTTACAATGGATGATAAATGTGTGGCATAATTTACCTGATATCAAATGATTTGCTGTAGAATCATAATATGGTTTGAATCTAAATCTTTTCGGCCTTTGTTAAGTGGTAGCTTGAGAGTCTTGTGATTATTATATTTATTATTATTATTATTTATTTATTATTAGAATTTATATGCCGCCCAATCCCGAAGGACTCCTTGCTATCTTGTTATAAAACACTGTAGATGCAATTATGATAGTTAATGTTTATACCTCAAACTCTAAAAGAAAACAATAAATGCTTGAGCTGTAAAGTTATTGAACTGTTTATATATTTTATTACTTTTTTCAAGCTACCATAGCTAACTTTTTTCAATGCTAGATTGTCGTCTTAGCCATAGAGCTCCTTAATAAATGCATGCATCATGCTTAGCCTTAATCTGGTATGTTTGATTTTTGCTTAACATGTGTGAACATTATCATTATGCTTTGTAATCCATAATTTTTAATTAGCAAGTTAGATAAATGCAGTCACTAATTCAAACAAACTATGGTTAAAAAAAGGTCTTAGTGATGTGTGAACACCAACTATATACCCGGACAATGATCTGTTTAATCAAAGTGTCAATATTTGTGTTAATTCAGAGTTTCATAAATATTGTCATAAAGTCTTGGGCAATATATTTATTTTGTTAAGTATATATTAGTAATATTTATCAGGGTTTTCTCTATAAAGATATTGTGGATCTATACATTTGGCAAGAAAGCTAATTTTACAAATATGTTTGATTTACCATATTTTTGTTTCATAATGTTCTGTGTACATACATGCACATTCTTTTTTTTGTTCTACTTGCTATACCATTTTTGTTCAGTTATTTTAAAAATGCTAAGGGAATTAAGTCTCCAATAGGCTATAGAAATACCATGTAAAAGATTGTTTGAGGTTTGTTAGTCATGAGAAATAATAACAGGTTCTCAAATCTCAGTTTTACTCTAAAGCTTTATAAGTTAAATTAATATTCTGTGCATATTTGGATGACTATCCATTTCAGTGTTTTGTTATGTGAGGAACTTGAAATCAGGGTGGTTGTTTCTGAAACCTAAATGATTATTTTTTTTTAAAAAAAGCATAATCTAGAAAAACTGGTTTGTGCATTTATAGCCGAAGTATTTCCTGGTAGGTGTTTGGAGGGTGGGCTATTTAGTTTTTCAAAATTCTAATCTTCCTTATTCAGAAGTAAATTTTACTAAATTTGCTTGTATTTATTTCTAGTAATTTGTATTGATTCTCTATAACTGTGAAGAAGATTCACACAGACTACATAACATGCTAATTGGTAAATCTCAGTTCTATTTATAATTGGCTTAAGTTTATACCAAATCTAAACAGTATGTATTAATTTCTTTAGGCTTTCATAAAATCTGTATACTATTTAAGTCTGAGTTTTTAATTAAAAATAAATACATAACTGGGAGCTTGGCCCAAAGCTGTGAGAGAATAATTAAATTTTAGTTCTATAATTGCAAAGATTATTTTAAAATAGATTCACATCATCTTTCTCTTGCTTTATTTTATTTTATTGTTTATAGCCCACTTTTATAAATAACTCAAGATGGCAAACATGTCTAAAATTTCATCCTCCTATTTTCATCACAACACGTGTAAAGATTGGGCTGAAAGAGTGTTACTGGCTCAGAGTTACCCCACCAGCTTTGATATCTAAAGCGGAATTACAACTCACAATCTCCTGGTTTCTAGGCCAGCACCTTAACTGTTTAACCAAATTGGCTCTCCTGTCTAATTTATTTCTGGGAATGTTATATGTGGGCCGAGGTGAAGATTGAGAGTGAGCTGTCTTAATTATGCAAATTGTGTTTCTTTTTAAATGGCATAAAACATTTGTCAGCTGGAAGTTACTAAATAATGCTCCAGTATAAATTAAATATGGAGAAGCTATATATGTTTCTGCGTTCCATATTTTAAAATTTAATGATTGTGCTATGTCCTAGTTTATACATACAATGCAACAATTTATGTAATTTATAATATTTCTATATCCTCAAGCAAAAGAGTTTGGTGGCTGTAATAAATTTGAATAAAAAAACACAATTTGGTTGATTTTGCTGTGTGAATCGTTATTGTTTAGCATGATGTACAAACTGCTTACTGTAATTTGTTTAATCGGTTATTATTAAGTTAGACTAAGGGGTTTTGTGTGGAAACATAATCAAAATATGTTCCAACAGGGCCATAGTTTAATTTGTTTTTTTTGTGGGCGGGGTAATTGAACTCCCACATGTGTTTACAAGGTCTGCCATTTTATTGTAAAATCTTTAGGTATTTTTGTCATTAGCAGAGACCTATTTACGGTATAGTGAATATTGGACTTTGATATAGTACTGTAAGGAGGAACATGGTTCTGAAAATACATGTATTGAAACTGAAATGGTTGCATTTGACAGGAAAAAAATGAAGTGAAAAACTCCATATTTTATTTATAAATAAATATAATATAAATGGTCAAAAACTAAAGCAAGGAGATGAATTTCAGTATCTTAGTATAATGTGTGTATGGAGATTCTCAGTCACCCAGGTCATGATTGCCCCAAAAGTGCTTTTTCAAAGGCAACTGGACTTTATTTTACTTTGAAGACAGAAGTCAGAACTGAAGAAGCGTCTTGAATAAGAAGCGAAACATCTTCAAGGAAAAACAAAGTCCAGTTGCCTTTTGAAAAAGCACTTTTGAGGCTTAGTATAATGTCTATTAAAGATGGAAAGGCAATGAGAGACATTTTAAAACAACTACTAGAAAGGTTATTGGTTGTACATGGTTTGTTGCAAAGAACAAGTGTCAAAATAAGTGAAAATGGTTTTGTATCATTGCTTGCCTCTGCATACTTTATTTCAGCATATGGAAATGAATGTGGATTATATCAGGCTTGGAAGGCACCGGGGATGTGTATGATAAAACAAGAAGAACTAGGGTCAAGAATGAATGAGTGCTGAATGAACATCGACTGAATAAAAAAAGTGAATGGCCTGTGCAAACATACTAGAGTGTGCGGAGTTTCTGAGATGCAGATAGAATGAACATCAAAGTTCAGAACAACTAAAGAAAGTATGAATAGGTTGAATAGAAAGATTATTATGTTAAAAAACAATTGCTATCATTAAAGTGACAACTTTAAAATAAACTTCATAGAAATAACATGTCATAAAAGTTATGTCCTAATTCAGCAAACAAATTTGCACTAATATAATTCCAAGTTTAATTCCAGGTGAAGATTTGTACTTAATTTTCTTAAGCTTTACAACACTGCTTAATTCTCCCTTTTAGCTTTTAGTCCTATGTTGATATTATAGAAAGGGTTTTTTCCCTTATATTTTACTCTAGCAAATTGATTGTCACGTTATTACTTCACATGTTACTATATATTTTTTCAGCTGCTTCAAACAACTCTTAAATTCATTGAGTAAAAATGTTTGCTCTTGGTATGCTTCTGGCTGTGAATTTGGGAGTTGGCTCAATTATGTGTAGCTCTTATATCAGTCAGGTGTATATCTCTACTTTGTTTAAAAACATATTGTATCACTGTAGGAATTGGAGCACGTACAGCATTGTTAATTGTTCTGTTATGCATAAAACAATATGCAAACTGGGGTGATAAGATAAAGCCGAATTGAATTCAAAGGACATCACTCTCAGGAGTAAAGAATTAGTTTAAGAATGCCTTTGAAGTGGCAGCGTTTCTCTCCCACAATAATATTTAAAGGGAGGAGCAGTCTGCCAAGGAGGAGTAGAATGGGTGACCAGACTTTAATCTTCTTAGTGTTGAGGGTATTGCATTACAGAGAGAAATGTGTGCCCTGTGAACAGAATAGTGCTCTCTATATAAATCAAGTTAAATCTATCTTGTTCCATCTGTATAAATTTGCGGGTCTTTCTTTTAAGGGAAATGTGCTCAGGAGTGAACCAGGACATTTTGTTATGCACTGGATTTAACAACCTTCGAAAGCCTTTCTGTTACTTATTCATAATAATGAAGGGCAAAGGTTATTTGTCCAAACAACATCTTTATGAGCTTCTCACTGTGGTTATTAATTCCACTTTTTTTCTTTTCTTTCTTTTTTTCTTTCTTTTTGTGCTTGGTACAGAGTTAGACACTGCCCTTCCCATTTTTTACTTATTGTAATTAAAGGACCTTCTTCTTGTATCAAGTTACTATACTACCTTGATATATTATTTTTACTCAAATTAGTATCTCAATTAGTTGGACTTTAGAAGCTACAGAATAATACAGATTGATGCATATAAACAGTTTCCTGAAGTGGAAGATAATTCCACTTTGTGCAAAGCTGGGTTAGATTCTGAAACGTTAGTTTAATCCTAAAACAATACACAAGATGTCTAACAGTCTTCTTAGAGTTAGAAAAGAAATAAATTGTAAAAATGAACTGATATTGTTAGGACTCTCATTTTGTCCCTTTACTCCTGTGTAATGGTGACTACTAAATTAAACTATTCCTTTATGAATTTATGACATGAAAAATGGGATGACCTCAGTATTGGTTGGAATGTGGAGACAATGAGCCCGCTTGTTTACATAAGCATAAAGTAATGATGTAGTTTATGTAATGAAGTAATGAATACTGTAGCTGCTATAGTATTCCTGTGCACTCCAAAAATTTCAAATGGAAGTAACTCAGAATATGTTTTTTTAGTTCTCATAGTTTCATAATTGATATAATAGTTTTATCTCTACTTATTTACTGATTAAACTAAACCCTTCCAGGAAAATTTATATTTGAGGTGATTCTGCATGGTTTATTTGTGCTTACGGAAAACTACTTCAATGTGAATAATCTGATTTTAACATTCTTTCAAATGTGTCTTAAAATCTCAAACAAATTATATATTAGACTCTTGTAGCACTCCTTATGGTGTTTCCTGCAAAAAACCAACATAGATACTGTATTCATATAAAAACAGATTTGCAGAATTCTGTTTTAATTGTCTTTTACAATGTTTATAGTTTTTATGATTTTATGCCTACTCTATATTGCCCAAAGTTGCTCTGAGGAAGATTTATCTCTAAATGAGATATATAAATATATGTAAATAAAAATTAAATTTTGCAGCTTTCTTTGTGATCGCAGACTATGATCTCATTCATTTCTTGACAGAAGAACATGTGTTCTTACAGGATTGTTTTGATCTGGGAGATTTTTATTTTAAAAATGTATGGAAAAGTTATAGCTAATTCAAATGCTTTATATGAAGACTTATTTTCATTAGTTTATCATTTAAAATCAAGTTCTTTTGATTAAAGATGCATTAGTACTAGATACTGCAACCCAAAGAACAGGTGTGTATCTTCAAAGAAATTGGAATGATTTCTGTGATGAACGTATGTTGGCAACAGCTAATGTTTTGGTGCTAATTGTTTTGATTTAGCTTGAATTTCCATAATTCCCATCAGTACACTTGTGAGAGTTGATGTCCAATATGTCTGAAAGGCATCCAGCTTGGGCAAAAAAAAAAAAAAAAAAAAAAAGTGGTAGCAGACTGCAAAATAAGGCCAAACTTTTGTCTCATTACTTTCTCTAAATAGAGCCCTTTTCTATTTTGATTGAAGAATTGAGAATCCCAGTTGAACTACAAAGAGCCGAGGTGGCGCAGTGGATAAATGCAGCACTGCAGGCTACTTCAGCTAACTGCAGTTCTGCAGTTCGGCTGTTCAAATCTCACCGGCTCAGGGTTGACTCAGCCTTCCATCCTTCCGAGGTGGGTAAAATGAGGACCCGGATTGTTGTTGGGGGCGATATGCTGACTCTGTAAACCGCTTAGAGAGGGCTGAAAGCCCTATGAAGCAGTATATAAGTCTAACTGCTATTGCTATTGCTAATAGTTCAAGCACCATGATACAAATAGTATCAGAAAATAATGGTTGCAGGAACTGAGTATGTCTAGTCTAACAAAGAGAAGGACTAGGATTTCAAGGTCACAGACAAGAGCGGGGTTAATCTATTCTCAAAAGTACCTGAAAGTAGGACAATAAATAACAGATGGAAGATAACTAAAGAGAAATCCAACCTAGAACTAGAGAGAAATCTCCTGAGAGAATAATTAATCAGTGTAACAGCTCGCTTCCAGAAGCTGTGGGTGCTTCAACACTAGAGGATTTTAAGAAGAGATTGGACAGCTGTTTGTTCCGAATGGCATAGGACAGTGATGGTGAACCTTTTTGGCACCGAGTGCCCAAACTGTAACACTCGTGCATGTGCTGAAAACCCAGAAACCAGCTGGCTGGGGTGCATGCAAGCACTGGCCATCTGGTCTTCCAGTTGGTCTTCGTGGGTGCTGAAGTGCTGGAAATCCAAAAACCAGGTGGCCGGCGTGCACATGCGCACTGGAAAGTAGAAGAACAGCTGGTGATGGCTCTGCGTGCCACCTCTGGCATGCGTGCTATAGGTTCGCCATCACATGCATAGGATCTCCTAATTCAGCAGGGAGTTGGACTAGAAGACCTCCAAGGTCCCTTCCAATTCTGTTATTCTGTAACATCTTTAATCTGAATGCAACACTCTGTGAAGGAGAAGCTGATTCTCGGATGTACACAGATGTATGGCTCAAGGATTTCTTTTTGTTTTACTCAATCCACAACTTGGGATCTTATGTTTGAGGTGGTAACCTTTGATTTATCAGCCTTCTCTTTTTAAATTGGCCTTCCTTTATTGTCATAAACTTTCCCCAACTTTTTCTTTGCAAATGAAGACAAGTGAACTCTGGACTCTAAGCTGCTATGATTCAGAATTATTTCTCTTTCTGTTTAGTTCATTGTTTATTCGTTTTTCAAGAGATATTCAGCATTCTATATGAAAAACTACAAGTACTCCATACAAGGCATTGCAATCCTTATTGTTTTGCCTTTTTCTGCTTTGAGTTTTTCTGTGCTTTCATAAAAATAGTTAATAGGCCATATTACACATTTTGTTACTTTCTTTTCTTAAAGGAAGGTTAGATATGCAGTAGTTAGCCGACTAGCTGTAAGTGAAATGAAGATTCACGTATATCACCATTATTTCTTTAAATATTTGTAAATGTTTGGAGTTGCATATCTTTTTATTTATTGTCTTCAACATCTCATTTAAGGAAATCTTGCTTTCTATTTGTTTCTCTTTAGCTGTGGCTGCAACTCTAAAACATAATTTTAATAGAACTTTATTCCTTCTATTGCAACATAATTTCACTTAAGGTTTCTAGGCCAAATATAGACAAAACAGAACACTGTGGCTGTAGGTCCTCTTTGTCTATACACCCTAAATTTGATCTGCCTTTGCAAAAAGAAACACCCATTACGATCTTGCCATCTTCAGCTCAGTCAAGGATTTCTTCTGCATAATACCCATTAAAGGGACAAAAAATAATTGAAAGGATTCACATGCAATCTGGTTTCAGCTTGTGTTCTCCATGTAAATTGTTTAGGTTGTATTGATATGATTTACATTGAGGAATAGATTAAAATGCATGTATTCTGATGGGTCTGTCAGAGATTTGAATATACTATTAACCATGATATCCTTCTAAACATTATCAATATAATGTGGAATTCCAAAGTCAGTTGAGGTATATTATACCAAGTATTACCATCCTCAAGACTAATTCTACCCTAATCTTAACTCAAGTTTTCTTGGAGGACTACCTTTCTCCATTGGAACCTACCATTCATATTTATATCAACTTATGGGCCTAATTTGTGTGACCTTTGTGAGACCAATCAGTTTGATTGGTGTCCAATAGATTGCTTAATTGTTTTGAAGCATGCTAGGTTGACTGACATATGCATCTTTTGAAGACCCGTTTGTTTTCTTCTATTTTTTTCTGAAGTAATAGTTGGTCTTTTAAATTGGCTCAGAACAAGCTAGTCTCCTGGTAAGTAGAACCAGTTAACAGAATAGTGTTTGTTATAGTCTTATGGCAGCACACTTGATATGGTACATAGCTAGGCCTTTTAAAATGAGATTGTGTGTATATGCACCAATTCCCACAATTAATTTCAAGTGCCTACGTGTTGCTTTACCCATTCCAGCCCCAAATGGCATACAGTAAAATATCATACTAGAAGATGTTCTTTAAGGACATGGGTTTTTTAAATTCCTAGAAATATTTTGCAATAAATCAATTCTAATGAAGAAATGTCAAGGCAGGATGATATAGTCTCAGCTCTTTTAACTCGATTTTTTATTTATATTACAGTACTGGGCAATATGAACAAAGGAGAAATATCCTTATAATAACATAACACATACAATGTGTATTTGCATACATAACATGATTTTAATATGTTTATTAACAACTGGAGGTACCTTTATTACACTTATTGGAAGGCTAAGCTCCCTATTTTCCTTGTTCAATGAACTTGAATTTGCTATGACAGGAAATACTAGTACTAATAAGTACTAGTACAAATATCCCATTCTTTGAAGCCCTTTAAATAATCTCCTACCTAATCTCTTTTACCTAACCTCTGATGTGAAGTGTAATCTTTTTTGCTAGTTTAAAGTGGTAAGATACCTAATTTCAGTTCTGTGGGATTCTTGGTGCTCCCTAAGCTTGTGTTGTTGTTGTTTTTTTGCTTGCAGACAATTCATTAGACAATTGAGTAACAACATCAATAATACTGAGTATCAGTTTTGCTATGTACACTCCCTTTTCACTGATGATGTTACCTGTTTGGGTGATGAAAAGTCTGCATCAAGAATTCCACAGTTTAATCCTCAGATCCAGAAATTCTTTTTCTACCAAATTTTATTTCTATCTAAGCACATTGTATGTAGCTGATATCCAAGTGTCCTTACAGATACATTTTCTTCTCTACAGCTTTGGTACCTTGCAATTAAAGAAGAAAATGAGAAGATTTCTGAGGCCAGGACATGATACCGTAAGGGAGAGGCTCAAGCGTGATCTTTTCCAGTTTAACAAGGTATATTGTAGGGATTGAATAAGATCTAAGAGGAAACAAATACAGAACCTCTCCACATTTTACGTTCCGTTGCTGATTCGGGTGAATTGAGGGATGGAAAAGATGGTTCTCTTTAACCCTATGACTTTTCCAAATGCCGTTTGCTGATAGTCATACTTAATTTTTGACTTCGAACATAGCATGAAACACAAAAGTATCTGATAAACCTCCCAGAATTGTTGGGAGTTTGTGGTGTTCAAATTTAATGAATCATCATCTTGTGCTGGACCCATGTCAACATTGAGGCAATGGCTGATATTTTCATGTCTTAAACTTGCAGATGGTTTCCTGAATCCCAGATGGCCATTTAGAACTCATAATTTTCATTTATAATTTTTAAGACACAAAGTCTTTTTCTCTGGCAATATGTTCCCTCTGTGGAAGCACATGGCAGCTATTGTGGTTTGAATATAGTACTGTTTTTAAATAAACAAGCAAAGGGCAGTGTACAATTTACAAGCTTGTATGCACTTCTTCAGTGCAAGTAGGAAGAATGTTAGTTTTTTTTTAAAAAAAAATGAAAGCAGTTGGTATGATCACTTAGTAAAAAAAATCTGACAAGCTAATACTGCTGTGGGTGTTAAAGTAACTCTAAATAGATTTCTGTTAATTGAGGATAAATTTCTCCTTTAAATTCAACATCACAAACAGTGCAGTGAACAACAGGTAGTCCTCACTTAACAACTGCCTCATTTAACAACCATTCAAAGGTACAACTGTATAAAAATAGATTTAGAAATATTTTTCACATTTATGACCATCCCAGGATCTCACAGTCATGTGGTTACTGTTCGGACACTATTCAGCAACTGATGCTGTTTATGACCATTGCAGTATCCCACAGTCAGAGGATCACCATTACAATGCTTTGCAACTGGCTTCTGAGAAGCAGAGTTTAAAACAGAGAAGTAAAATTGCCAGTTGGGTGCATGTAATGTTTCACTTTGTGACCACAGCATTTAGCAATAGGGTTGTTGGTGCCAATTGTAGTGGCTAAGAGATGGTTAACCATATTTAGCAGAAGTTAAAAAGTAGGCAATTCCTGGCAAATAGATGGGGAAGAAATGGAGGTAGTGATAGATTTTATTTTCCTGGGCTCCAAGATCACCGCAGATGGAGACTGCAGCCAAGAAATTAAAAGATACTTGCACCTGGGGAGGAAAGCTATGGCAAATCTAAACAGCATAATAAAAAGCAGAGACATCACCCTGCCAATAAATGTACGTATAGTCAAGGCTATGGTTTCCCCAGTTGAAATGTATGGTTGTGAAAGTTGGACCATAAGAGAGACTGAGCATCAAAGAATTGAGGCCTTTGAACTATGGTGCTGGAGAAGATTCCTGCGAGGCCCTTGCTCGACTGCAAGGCGATCAAACCAGTCAGTCTTAGAAGAGATCAACCCTGACTGCTCTTTAGAAGTCCAGATCCTGAAGATGAAACTCAAATACTTTGGCCACCTAATGAGAATGAGGTGGCTGGATGGAGTCACTAAAGCAGTAGGTGCAAGCTTAAATGGACTCTGGAATGGTAGAGGACAGGAAGACCTGGAGGAACATTGTCCATGGGGTCACGAAGGGTCGGACACGACTTTGCATCTAACAACAACAACAAAAAGTAGGCTGTTTTTGTGATGCTTAAACATTCTACTAGTTTTTAATTTTTGTGTAAATCTGTAAAAATAACGCTTTCTCTGACAGTCATGAAAAAGAGAGCAGTTATATAGCAAGCGAGGGAAAAGACATGTGACTTGATTTACAATAGTGAATTGTGGCCAGCCTTGGTGGAAACCTTAAGAAAGGTTAGGGCGCCTCGTGCAGATGCTGGGGAGTACTGGAATAGCTTTAGGTTTTACTTCCCAAGATTTTTATAACCAAGCTGTGCTATTCAAAAATCAGTTGTAGAAAGCCAAAGTAATCTGTGATTGTATTTCCTCCCCTGCTGGTTTCCAGTGTTCCTAACATTCCCACTCAAAGTAAAGCTTTTTAATTGGGAAAATAGGTTGTAATCCACACTATCTGGAGAGCATCCCAAAGCTTCCGTTCTGACCTTGTGATTATTTTACTATAGGAATGATAAATTAAGGCATTTCTGAACTGCCATATTTCTTCATAGTGAACTGGAGAATTGCAAATTCAATTGATCATGCATGGAATTCCATGTTAAACATAAGCCACCAAAATGATTTCATTTGAAAATAATTTTGATATCCGGATTCTTATATTGCAGTTGGTTTACACACTTAAGTTTCATTTGCTAAATATAAACTGGAGTGCAGGAAGTATCCATCCTTGACCTTTCTTTCTCTCTTAAGTCATGAAATGGCAGTATTTTTAACTTACATTACATATCCAGTTTCTGATTGGTGTGATTTGTGGTGAATTGGCCCAGGGCAGAAAAAGAATTATGCCTGTTAAACAAAGTTCACAAAGCAATCAGATTTATTGTCATGGTAATTTATTTTAAAACATTAAATTGTACTCAACCCAGGAAATCTTTCTTTAATAGTGTCCATGAAATAAAGAATCATTGGAAATATAGCTACATTCTGGAAGGTTCTTTTAAAGTTAGGGTTAAATTTTTGCAGTTGTCAGCTTCTGCCTTGCTGTTGCTTCAGCTGCCATGAAACGGGAAGGAGGGGGCTTGTATTTGGGAGGGGTTAATTGATGTGCTGGAGGAATGTTCTAGGATGTGCCAGACGTTGGGATTGCGCATGCGTCTGTGTTTCCCGCCTGCATCAACGGCCTCGACATTCCATCTTTCGGCCTGTCTTTTTGAAGTTATCTCACACCTGACACTTGAAGGACTTATGATTGGACTGGAGCTTTGATCCTAAGGGGGGGGGAACGGGCTATTCTATATATCAATTGCTTTCGCGCCAAATTAAGCAGACTTTGCTTTGCTACTGCTCGCTTACCATTTATAATTAGTAAAAGTACTTTTGATTTCCAACCATGGAGTCTCTTAGTCTTCTTTCCTAATTATGGAATGGAGTGGTGCCTGACAAGAAGCAAAGTCTCAAAAAGAAACCCTTTCCAGGAGATTTACGTCTACCGAGAAGGGAGATAATGTCTTCTCCGATCAGAGAGGAGGAGGGGGCCGTTGGAGGTGCGGATTCCAGTGGAGTAGGACCTCCCGACCTTTCTCTACACGAGCCCAGCCCGCCTGACTTATCCTTACACGAAGATTTATTTCAACTGCAAATTTCCAGCCAGCCTGAATCTGCCCCCCCACCCCGATGGTCCACTTCGGTGGGACAAAGAGAGACAGAGACAAGCTGGAATGCTGGACTCACCCAAAGACCACCCAGACAACCTTCGCTGGAGCTGGGTGCCGTGAGAAAACCCCAGACGACTGAATTCCCTGACTATTGGAGCCAAAGGTACTTTGGGGAAAGAAGGGGAGGCGATGAAGGAGAATGCCGAAGCTACCAGCTCCAGGGGCCCATGAGAAAACCCCAGCGGAGTGAATTACCTGATTATTGGGGTCAAACTTATTTGGGGGAAAAAAGGGGGGAGGAGGAAAGAGACTGGAGAAATTGGCAACGTTACCCACGCCCGACATCTCCCCCTCCCCCTCGGCCTGCTTCACCCCCTGCAGCTAGAGGTTTTGCTGACCAAGGAGGGCCTCCCCCCCGAAGACATCGGATGGCTAAAATCCCTCCCTTGCCTGTGCGTTACAAGGGTGATTCTGCTAGCCTGGCTTCTTTTCTTATGCAGGTGTTTAATTGCATGGAGATTTATGGCCGAGACTTTGAAACTGACATCATGAGGGTCAGAATGGTTCTTTTGTCATTAGATGATGAGGCTGCTAAATGGTCAACTGCTTTGCATATGTCTGGCTCTCCCCTCTTGGGGAATTTCAACCGCTTTATGGAGGCTTTCCGCCAACGTTTTGATGACCCGTTAACTGAGAAGCGAAGCAAATTGAAGTTTTTAACTGTTGAACAAGACGATAGACCTGTCGCCCAATACATCCAGGAATTTCAGTGTCTTTCCCAATACATGAGAGGCTGGGGGGAGGACGCTCTTCTGGACAGATTTGCTGAAGGATTGAATGAAGACATTTATCAACAATGTGTCAATCGTAACCTGCCTAGACGTTTAATCACTTGGTTTGAGCATGCAGCGGACGCTGAACTCGACTTAACCCGTCTCCGTTATGCTAAAGAGGAAAGAAGGAAGCGGAAGGAGAGAGCTGCCAAGTCCCTCCCCCCTCCAGCCACTCAATCACTTTTCCAACGACGAAGTGAAGCGAGGGGGCCCCCTTCTGGCCTCTCCAGGCCTTTAACATGTTTTCGCTGTGGCAAATTAGGGCACACCGCCCCCGAATGCCGTGCTAAATTACCCCTCTCTGCGCAACTCCCTCCCAAACGTGAGGAAAAGTCTGGCAGAGGCCCTGAAAAGAAGAAGAAGGAATCGGCTTTCGCTGGGGAATCCAACCCCCCTCCTTTGGCCCAGCCATTAAAGGGAGACGCGGACGCTACCTCCTCTTCTTCGGAGGACTCCGATGACGACACATCGCCTCACTGGGTGAGTTCAAACAAGGGGCCCCTGCTAATCCCTATTGAATTAAAAGTTCCTCCTGAGGGGGAACCTGCCACCCTCCTGGCCTTACTTGATTCCGGCTGTTCCCGCTCCATGATCAACCCAGCCATGGTGGAGAAATTAGGCCTCAAATTGCGCACTTTGAAAACCCCAATTGTATTTTGCCAAATAGATGGATCAATTGCGGGGGGGGGGCGCCCATTTTTTTACAGAGCCTTTGGAAATGAGGATGGGTACCCATACTGAATTAATCTCTTTTGTGGTCGCACCTGGCATGGACAGGCCACTCATTTTGGGCATCCCATGGCTCCGGAAGTGGAACCCTCACATAAATTGGCGAACAGGCCGCTTACGCGTTCGCTCGAAGGTGCCTCCAGTGGGAGAGGGCTCTCCGGACCAACCTATCACTGACGTCCCTGAAGTGGCCGCTAGAGGGCAGGAGAGGATTGCAGGAGAGGAGAAAATTCCGAAGGAATATCTGGATCTTAAGGACGTTTTCAGCGAACAATCTTCGGACATTCTGCCCCCCCACAGGCCTACTGATTGCTCCATAGACATTTTACCCGGGGTTAAGCTCCCGAAACCCCGGATTTATTCCATGTCGCCCAGGGAAATGGAGGAGATGCGTTCTTTCATTGACAAAAATTTGAAACGTGGTTTCATTGAACCGGCTCGACCCAAAGTGGCTGCCCCTGTACTGTTTCGTGAAAAGAAAGATGGTTCTCTTCGCTTATGCTGTGATTTTAGAAATCTTAACGCTGTATCAACTCAGAACCTCTACCCACTCCCATTGATGAAGGACTTGTTGGCACAGCTAGGGAAGGGCTGCATTTTCACTAAATTGGACTTGCGAGAAGCTTACTATAGAGTACGCATTAAGGAAGGGGACGAATGGAAGACTGCTTTCAACTGCCCTCTTGGTTGCTTCCAGTTCCGGGTTATGCCTTTTGGCCTACAAGGGGCTCCTGCTGTGTTCATGCAACTTATTAATGAAATCTTGCACGATCATCTCTACAAGGGCGTTATCGTATGCCTGGACGATATCCTCATTTATACTCGCAGTTACGACCACCACGTCAATCTGGTGCGCACTGTTCTGAAAAAACTCCGTGCCGCTGACCTTTATGCTAAATTGTCTAAGTGTGAGTTTCACCAATCTAAAATTGACTATCTGGGCTACCGCATCTCCCCTGATGGCATTGAAATGGATCCTGAAAAAGTGAAGGCGGTCACTGAATGGGACGCGCCCAAAACTCGTAAGCAATTGCAAAAAATTTTGGGTTTCGCTAATTTCTACCGTCAATTCATTCCCTCTTTTGCTCAGATTGCCCTCCCTATTACTAATTTGCTCAAGACGAAAGGTGACCCGAAGCCTAAGCCTAATAAGCCTTTAGACTGGAACATGGAATGCCAAGCGGCATTCGAGAAACTTAAACGCCTTTTTGCCGCTGAACCAGTTCTTAAGCATCCTGATCTCGACCGGCCTTTCGTCGTCCAGGCTGATGCCAGTGATGTCGCCGTAGGGGCCGTTCTGCTGCAAGCCAACGACCAAGGTAACTTGCAGCCCTGCGCCTACACCTCCCATAAACTCACTGACACGGAGCGGTGTTGGGCGGTTTGGGAGAAGGAGGCTTTCGCCGTCCGTTGGGCCCTCGCTACTTGGCGCCATTTCCTAGAAGGCGCTAAACACCCATTTGAGGTTTGGACTGACCACAAGAACTTGGAAGCGTTGCGAACGCCTCGTCGTCTCTCCCCCAAACAGATGCGATGAGCCCAATATTTCAACCGTTTCAATTTCACTCTAAAGTATATCCCGGGCGGAAAGAACTTCATGGCGGATGCTTTGTCCCGCTTACCTCAATATAATTGCTCTAAACTGAGTATCGTTCAACCGCTCCTGGCAGCTCCGGTACTCACACGTCAGCAGACCCAAGCTCAGAGGGAAGTGCCTCAAGATCTACTTTCTGACCTTAAAAAAGCTCTTCCTCAAGACGACTGGTTTCTGAACCATCGGGACGAGTGCACCATGCGGGACGATCTACCGTGGATTGGTGCTAAATTATACATCCCCGCGTCCCTACGTCTGGTCGTCCTTCGTCGCGCTCATGACTCCAGATTGGCGGGTCATTTTGGGTTCGTAAAAACTTTGCACCTCGTGAAGAGACAATTCTGGTGGCCCTCTTTAAAAAAGGACATTGAACTTTATGTGGCCAGTTGCCCAGTTTGCGCTACCGCCAAAAAACCGCCGGGGAAACCGCAGGGACTACTCCAGTCCGTCGCTCGCCCGGTTGCCCCTTGGAAGGAGATTTCTATGGACTTTATTGTTGAGCTTCCCGAAAGCCAGGGGCATACCGTCATCTGGGTGGTCACTGATTTGTTTTCCAAGCAAGTTCATTTCGTGCCTTGTCACAAAATTCCTTCCGCCAAGGCATTGGCTAAACTGTTCCTTTCACACATCTACCGTTTGCATGGAGTTCCCGACCGTATTATCTCCGATCGTGGGGTCCAATTTACATCTACTTTTTGGAAGGAATTTCTCAAACGCATTGGGTCCGCCCAGGGCCTTAGCTCCGCCTACCATCCTCAGACTAATGGCGGCTGTGAACGTACGAATTCCGTCCTTGAGCAATATTTACGTTGTTTCATCAATTATCAACAAGACGATTGGGTCGACTTGCTGCCACATGCTGAGGTGGCCTACAACAACTCGGTTCACTCCAGCACGGGGTTCACCCCTTTTCGGGTCGTTTACGGCCAAGATTTTGTTGCTATTCCCGAATTGCCTACTGCCCAACCACAGGTTCCTTCAGTTGCGGACTGGAGTGAGCGTCTCAGTCGCATTTGGCCTCTGACTCTTTCCACTTTGGACGCTGCACATAAGGCCCATAAGAAGCAAGCCGATAAGAAACGCTCTCAGCCCTATGAATACCGCATTGGGGATTTGGTGTATTTGTCCACGAAATTCTTGCACACTACACAGAAATCAAAGAAATTGGGACCCAAGTATGTTGGCCCTTTCCCTATTGTGAAAGTCATCAATCCTGTTTCGGTTCGTTTACAATTGCCCAAACACCTCAACCGAATCCACCCAGTGTTCCACATCAACCTCATCAAGCCTGTTCGGGTTTCCCACTTACGCCCCCCAGATGAACCTCCGCCTGCTCCGTTGCTGATTGATGGGGAACGTCATTTTGAAGTTCGTGAAATTCTTGATTCCCGCAGGCACCGTAATCGCATCCAATACCTGGTAGCTTGGAAGCACTTTCCCCCCTCCCACACGGAATGGGTTGATAAATCCCACGTTCGTGCTCCCCACCTGCTACGGAAATTTTATGCTTCTTATCCCGACAAGCCTTGACTTTTCTCCCCCTCCCTCTTCTTTTTGTGTTTTGTCGTTTGTCTGTTTTTTTGTTTTTTTTTTTCCAGGCATGACAGCCTTTTTCCGGGGGACGGCCGGATGTCAGCTTCTGCCTTGCTGTTGCTTCAGCTGCCATGAAACGGGAAGGGGGGGGCTTGTATTTGGGAGGGGTTAATTGATGTGCTGGAGGAATGTTCTAGGATGTGCCAGACGTTGGGATTGCGCATGCGTCTGTGTTTCCCGCCTGCATCAACGGCCTCGACATTCCATCTTTCGGCCTGTCTTTTTGAAGTTATCTCACACCTGACACTTGAAGGACTTATGATTGGACTGGAGCTTTGATCCTAAGGGGGGGGAACGGGCTATTCTATATATCAATTGCTTTCGCGCCAAATTAAGCAGACTTTGCTTTGCTACTGCTCGCTTACCATTTATAATTAGTAAAAGTACTTTTGATTTCCAACCATGGAGTCTCTTAGTCTTCTTTCCTAATTATGGAATGGAGTGGTGCCTGACAGCAGTATTTAACTCAACTGCATTGTTAAATATTCATTAATCTATATCATCACATAATACCTAATCACATAATGTTGAAGCCCAACATTCCCACTGCTAAGCGAAGTAGTTTTTAAGTGAATTTTGCTCCATTTTACACCCTTTCTTGCCATAGTTGTTAAGTGAATCTCTGCAGTTGTTAAGTTATTAACATGGTTGTAAAGTGAATCTGCTTTCATTGACTTTGCTTGTCAGAAGGTCGCAAAAGGGAATCACAAGACCCCGGGCACTGCAACTGCCATAAATATGAGTCTCTTGCCAAGCATCCAAATTTTGATTACGGGATCTTGGGGATGCTGCAACAGTCATAAGTGAAAAGTGGCCATCAGTCACTTTTAACGTTGAATGGTTGTAAACATTCACTCAATGAATGATTGTAAGTTGAAGACTACCTTGTACAGGCATAAAATAGATTTTGTCCTGCACTGGAATAGGGAGCCTAAAACCAAATCTTATGCAGCCTGAGTCCCATTTTTGTGGTGTTCAAAAACCACTAAGATTGTATCATTGACATTAGATACCAAAATACTGATTTTGGATGGCATCATTTGTGCGATTTTAGGTGAACTATAGTCTCTGCAAAGTTTGTCACATCTATTTTACATGGAAACTCTTCTTAGCTATTACATTACTTTGATTGCATTTTAAGAGCCATGAAAAAAATTGCCTGCTGTATTTTATATGGTGTAATGGTGCATGGAGAATATTTAAATGTGCATTAGAAATGTAGTTATTAAGTTATCGCATTGCTTATTCACTAGATAGCCACCATAAAACAATGGATTTATTGATGTATCTGGTTATTTATTTACTTGAAATATTTATATGGCCAGCTGTTGTGGCTCAGCAGGATCCAGTGGAGCTGCTGATGGACTCGGATAGCGAGGAACCATATGAGTCTGCCAGGGAAGATGTGAAGGACCCTGGGAAGGGTTCAGACTCAGAGCAGGGACCAGGGAGGCTGGTTGGCCATCAGGAGGCGCCTGAGGCATGGAGCAGAGGGGAGGATCAAAGGCAGTTTGTCCCTGATGCAAGATTAAGAAGGGTGGAGAAACGGAAGCAGCAGCTCCGTAGGCAGACTCACAGATGATAATTAAGCCCAGGTGGTTGTGGCTTGGCCCCTCCCAAGAGAGTACATAAGTGGAGAAGTTGGGAGGGGACATTTGCAGGAAACAACCGTTCGAAACAGTATTGGAAAACTCTTGACTGGCTTGTATCCATGTCTGTTGAATTTCGGTTGCTGCCAACTATTCTTGCATGTGAGTCTTGTCTGGGCCTTCAGCCAAAGGAGTCAATAACTCCATGATTAAAGAGTAGCAAACAGCCAAGCCTTGGTCTGCATGATTCGCAGGCCGGAGCGGGGGGTCAGAACGGCCAGCCATCTCAAAACACTGGGCAGTGTGAGAAACAAAAAAAAGGGGGGGGGGGAATCAATAAAACCAAATAAAACAGTAAGCATAAATGGTAACATGATTGAGACCATGACAACTCCTAAAAATGGAGTATCTACTCATTTTGGCCCCAAGGCTTGGGGGAAGAGCTAGATCTTAATGGCCTCTCTAAAGTATTACAGGATCAGGGCCAACTCTGGGTTGGAAGATTATTTTAAAGGGCAGGTACCACGGCTGAGATTGCATGTCTCCTGGATCCTACTGATAGTCCTCAGATAATTTTCATTTTTTCAAGAAGTGTTCAAAGTTATCATGTCATTGAAAAATAAACTTACAAGTGCTTACAATAACTTACAACAGTCGAACCATTCCTAAGATCATGTGATCAAAATTTGGGCACTTTGTGACCAGCCACACTTATGACTGCTGCGTTGTCCCACAGTACATTTTCCTGCCCTGCCTGGATTGTCTCTGCTTCAACTCCCCCCGCTCCCCTCCCCCCCACTTCACCTGCCTCCCTGGATGGAGAGTGAGCTTTGCAGAGCCAAGACCAGTGTGGACAGCAGTAGCATCACTTCCACTGCATACAAGCAGTGGTGGGTGCAGCCTTGGAGGAGGTGGAGTTCTCAACTGTGACTGCCCAAGAAGGTGGCTCAGATGGGACACTCACCTATGTCACTCTATCTCTTTTGCAGATATACAGCACCATAAATTTTTCCCTGTCCCACTTCCTTACTTATTTGCTATCTATAACTGTCCATCTCAGCAAATCACTCTGGGTGGCTTCATTTAGCACTAATTTAGTGAAGACTTTAATAACTTCTTCATCTATTCTGTCTCTTCTTGATTTGCTTTAAATATGCATCTTACAAGTGGCTGAATATCAATTCTTTTTTAAAAAAGAAATCTTGCTAAAATGTCACACCAATTGTTTGCAGTGTCTACGAGTCCGTTTTTCATTTCTAGAAGCCATGCAGCATCCCAATCTTTATTTCAAGCTGCTTTAGTTGCATATAAGTACTCCTAACTGCAAACATACAATGCCTACAGCTCAGTCTTTGCTTTAAAGATTACCCAAAGCAAACCAGCTCTTCCAGTCTTTCTCCTTGGTGTTGGGAGTACTAGGCTTTTGGCAAATAAATAAAAAAAAATCCCAAAAGTACTGGGAATATTCAAGTTGGGGGATTCCTTTTTGCCTGGCAGACAGGCCTATGCTATAGGTACCATTTATATTTTCAAAATGTAACATTCACATATATGTATTCTTAAGCTAAAGGAAAACATTTTTCTCTCTGAAAAGCTGTATCATAAACAAAGTACTAGAGGAGTGAGTTTCAAGTACATAGTTGCACTATGGGGTGGAGTGAAGAGAGAATCCACTGACTGATTCCCCAAAAGCTGCAGCTATTGATAGGCACACCCTATGGCAGCTCTCTTCCTAATTAGTTAGTTTCACTCAAGCTTTTAATTTGAGGATATGTAAAACATTGCAAACTGTAGAGTTTGAAGACTATTGGCCTGACTAGTCTAAAATGTTGAGCTCTTGAAATAGTCCTGCCTCGCCCAAATTCAAAAATTCAACCTGGAGCTCTGCTTTATTACACAATGCTTCCAAGTTCAGGTCAACCTACCACAATTGAGCCTGAAATTTATGTTGTTAAGTGAGAAATTTGTTAGGTGAGTTTTGCCCCATTTTACGACTTTTCTCATGACATTTGTTAAGCTAATCACTGCATTTCTTAAATTAGTAACACAGTTGTTAAGTAAGTCTGATTTCTCCATTGACTTTGCTTGTCAGAAGGTCGCAAAGGCAGATCACATGATTCCAGGACACTGCAGCCATCATAAATATAAGTCAGTTGCTAAGTGTCTGAATTTTGATCATGTGACCATGGGGATGCTGCAACAGTCATAAGTGTGAAGAATGGTCATAAGTTACTTTTTTCAGTGCTGTTGCAACTTCGAACAGTCACTAAATGAACTGTTGTAAGTCAAGGACTAACTCTATAGTCAGAACAGTGAACTTCAGACTTTGAGCTTTCAACCTCAAACTACTACAAATCCAGAAATGTGGAGTAGCTCTAGCTTTATTAGAACATTTTCCTTCTTGAAATAATCTGTCTCCAAATGAATGTGAAACAAATGTAAGAAATATAGCAACAATTGAGTTGTGTTTGAATTATTTGAATTGTTTAAATCTTTCTAGAGTAATATAAAGCTTTTTTAAAAAAATAAGTGCTATCTTTTGAATTTGACTGTTAGTGGTTTTTTTATAAAGATTCTGTCTTGCAGCTTGTTTATTTTGAGTGTTTTTCCACATTTTGTTGCTCTTGAATTTCTGCTTTTTCAGCATGTCCATATTATGGTTAGGCATATCTTTAAAACAATAGGACATTGATCTGTTCACTCAGGCATTCCCCCCAGGCAAGGCCAAAAGCAGATACACAACTGAAAGAGATTGTCCTTTTAGTGGTATCTCTATGGTGTTGTTGCAGCATGTGGTCTGAGGGTGGGTGGGAGGCTTCATTTCTCTCCTAACCAGAGAGTGCCTCGTTCATGTATAAGTACATGTATCCCAGCAACACAAGCAGCTGTCACTACCTAACTGGCAGGGAAAACACTTGGGGATACTAAGAACACCTGTGATTCTATCTTGCAAAAATTCTCAGACAGATGAGCAATACAGTGTGAAATTTAATTCCCTCATCTTGGTATGGCTTGTTGTAAAATTCTGCAGGGCCAGACATGTCTCCATTGTCAAGTTAGCTGATCAGCCAAGTTCAACTGCCAGACAGGCTGGTTTCACTTGTGTTTTACCTAACTGGAAGCATCCCACTTGGTTCATACCTGAGTGAGGTTCTTTAAGCAGGTAGGCCTTTCAGCCTGCCTCGTTCATTGGGGTAAACAGGCTTGTGTGGTGGTGGCAAAGTGGTTGCCAAGATTTGATCTGCTATAATTCTAAGGGCAGATTCAGAAAGCAGCTTTTTTTTCTCATAGTTATAAAATGATTGTGTCACTTTTGAGTGAGACTTGGGAGAAACAGCTCTGCCTATCCTTTCACTTGTCTGAAAGTTGGCCCCTCCCATGAGAAAACAACCAAATATGGAGTTCCTTGTTCTGAGAATAAAATATACTTTCCTTAAATAAAAGCCAATTTGATGGCTCTTAATCAGTCAGCAAAATTGTGTTGGCTTCTGTGTGTATGTGTGTCTGTTTTCCACTACTGTTTCATTGTTCCCTTTCCTTCCACACGCACTCCAGGTGTACCTGCTTCTGTCTGCTACTGATACTTCATGTTCTAAGGTGCACCTTTTTTGGTCTTTCTTTTCTTCCCCAAATCTGAATATTTTTGCTTTTATGCCCAAATAAATCTCATTTCTCAGTGTCCATGTTAGTTGTGCTACAAAGACTTGGGAGTGCTACAAAATGTAGCTAATTATGATTAAACTGAAACCAAAGCACTATAAATAAAGTTATCCTCTCCTACGCAGCTAATAGACTTCTCTGAGGGTTGGGTGGACTCTCAAACAACGTGTGTTGTTCAGGCTGGTAAAATCAGTGGAAATGAAATCAAAGCTTTCTACTTGTGCAGTAGGCCAGCGGTCACCAACCAGTGGTTGGTGGACCACTGGTAGTCCGTGATAAAATTTTGGTGGTCCACATTAAAATTATTTGCTTTTTTTATATTGCCCTAAATACTATTTTATCTTTTTTAAAATTCATATTAGTGGTTTGCGGGATTTAAAATTATGAATTTAGTGGTCCCTGAGGTCCAAAAGGTTGGTGATCCCTGCAATAGGCTATGTGAACTCAACACATTAACATGTTTTTCCCCTGAAACATGAGGCTTAAAACAGGTATATTTGCAGATAATAAAAACTGAGTAATGTTTATTGAATTCATAGTAGCAGAGTGTGGTTGAAAAAGATTCTTTGATAAAATTCATAACCTTTTAATTTTCTTCAGTTATGTAATCAATGTTCATAAAATAGAAGTACGTCAGTTCTCCTGCACACCGCTTGGAGAGTCCAAGCAATGGGTTATTTCAGTCTGGTTGCCCTGGAACTGAGGAAAGACTTTTCCTTGGCCACGCCTCCAGGCGTGCCTAATCCCCAGAAATTTTCCTCAGTTTGGCCCGTTTGGAAGCTGTTTTTGGGAGCTCCAGCTGAAATAATTCTTTGCTTGGACTCTCTTTTATTCTTCCTGACTTTTCCTACTGAGAATCTTTCCCCTTAGGCAATCCTTGCCTTTTCTTCCATCTGAATTAACATCTAACATTTCTACAAGCCTCCAGGAGGCAGGAGGTAAGCGTGTGACTGGGGGAAGGGCCTCCCTCTTCGATCTCCTCAGGCCGAACTCGGAGGCTTGCCGCGCCTTTAAAACGGTGCAGCGCAGCAGCAGACAGGCTCCCGGAGCCAGTGTTCCCCTCGTGGTCCCTGTTTATTGTGTTCTTGTGAGTTTTTTTCGATTTTCAAAGCCCCTCAAGCGTAGGATCTGCCGTGGAGGCGCGAGCGATCACCCGATGGCTAGGGCGATCGCCGCATGGCTTCTTAGATTCCCTCATTGCGGGGCGGCCATTTTAGGCGCGAATCACCACGCTACAACAGGGACCGCTGGGAGGCAGAAGGCCAGCCGAGGGGGGTGCCCACTGGCCTCTGCCTCTCCCCTACCAACGTTTTTTACTGTTCTTCTGCGAGCGGAGCCGGGGCCCTGGTCTAGGCAAAGGCCACCGCCCCGGCCTTGGGGAGGCCTACTTCAATCCGGGCCTGCTTTAAAGGCCTAGGCCTCCCCTTATCCCTGCTGGGCCTGCCAGTCCCTGGCTACAGGCCCGAAAACCTCCAGATCAGGCTTCTAACTGACTCCTCCATTTATTGTATCATGTTTTTCAATGCCTGTGTCCTGATTAATGACATTTTTCTCTCTTTGTCCTTTATTGCAGAGCAGCCTACAACTACTGCAGCTCTTCCTCCTTCGGCCTGCGCTTGCTTGCCCGTGCAGTCTTGTCATGGAAAAATCGGCACCTCTGTCCAGTAGACCGGGACCCTCCCAGGGCCTGGATCAGGTTCCTTCCCCCTCCTTGGGCTGTGGGGCTAGCGGAGACAGGGCTCCCATCCAGACCCCGCCTCTTAGGGCCCCCACCACTGCTGAGGCCAGGGATGCCGCAAGGCGCTTGACAAGCAATTTGAGAAGGCCCGTCGCCTGGCGGCTAAGGAGGCTCCCTCCGGGGATTCCTTTGTCCTGCCACTCCCGAGAAGGGACTTGACAGCTCTTATGGTGGAAGAAGTTGAGTCTCAAAACCTGTCCCCGGACCGGTCCTTTTCTGAGCCCCCTTCCCCAGCCAATTCTAGGTTCCCCGAGCAGGAACCCGCCCCGGAGGCTATTCCCGGGGGAGGGTCACTGGAGAATATCTCTTCCCAGGGGGAGGGACCAACTGATGCGGACCCTGACTCGGACCAAGATCCCGAGCTCTCTCCCAGAATGCAAGCGATAGTGGAGCGTGCCATAGCAAAGGGCATAGCTAACGCCATGCGGGCACGTGATAAGCAAGCGACTCCTTCTGTTACCCCGGCCCAGGGTGGACCTCCCCCAGCCAAGCAGGTGCGGCACTCGTCCTTGGAGTCCTCCGTTGTTAGCGAGGCCTCGGCCTTGGAGACAACGGATCTATAGAGCAGGGCCTGTCTGAGGATGAGGATCTCTCCCCGGACGCTTCTTCCTTTTCCGGCCTTTTCAAGCCTAGCTTATTTAAGCCGGTCCTCCGCAAGGTGAAGGCCACCACCATGGTAGGCATTAAGCCCAAGCCCACTCAACCTCAGACTGATTCGGCCCCAGTCAACCCGAATGCAGTCATGTTTGACGCTCCAACTTCCCAACAAGAATTGGTTCCGGTTCCGGGCTTGTTCCTGGACCTCATCCAACGTCAGTGGGTCCAGCCGGCCACATTGTCCTCTCTTAGCGGAGTGGACAAGAAGCTGTACACCATGGAGCCTGTCTTGGAGGATCTCCTGGCCCTCCCGGTCGTAGATCCACCCATTACGTCCCTCACTTCTAATGCCTCCTTACCTGTAGACCCGTCTGAAGGCCTCAAGGCGGAGGACAGGAAGGTCGAAAAAGTCTGTCACAAGACTCACCTGGCGGCGGCCTGCGCCATTAGGGCCTCGTCCTCCGCCTCCTTCTTTAGTAGGGCCGCTGTAATTTGGTCGCGTGACATCTTAAATAAGATTCCCACAGGGGATGCCCGGCTCCATCAGGATGTGACCAAACTCATCACAGCGTCGCAATACGCAGCTGACGCAGCGCTCAATGCCACCAAATTCGCCTCTAATGCTCTAGCCGCGAATATCATCTCCCACCGTCTGCTCTGGCTCCGACATTGGCAAGCGGACCAGAAGCACAAATGGAAATTGGCTTCTTCCCCCTTTAGGGGGTCTAAATTATTCGGTGAGGTTTTGGATCCCTTCCTTATTGAATCGAAGGACAAAAGGAAGGTCCTTCCCTCAACTTCTAAGAAACAGGACCGCAAGTCTACGCCCTATGCGAGGCGGCAGTCCTTTCGGCCCTCAGAGCCATCCACGTCTACTTCCTTCTACCCCTCTAACAGATCATCTGGGCAGCAGGGAGAGAGGGCTCAGGACAGGTCTTCCTTTCGTGATAGAGGAAGACAGCAGTTTGGCTTCCGCAAGTTCAATCGCGGGGGTGCCTCCAACAGGCTCTTTCGGAAGTCCAAGTGACTTCCCGAGCTCGTCACCCATTGGGGGCCGACTACAGCTGTTCGCCTCCCACTGGGCCCAGACAGCTCACGATGCCTGGGTCCTGCAGGTAGTCTGGGAGGGTCTGTCCCTAGAATTCCTGTCTCCCCCCTCACAGGAACTTTATCAGGTGCCCTACTCCCTCATGTCCCACCAAGAGGGAACAGATGAACCAGGAGGTTCTCCACCTCCTGGAGATGAATGCCATCAAGCAGGTACCCCCGGGACCAGGAGGGGAGCGGGTTCTACTCCATTCTCTTCCTGGTTCCGAAGAACTCGGGGGGGTGGAGGACCATCTTGGACCTCAAGAACCTCAACAGGCATATTGCCTACCAGAGGTTCAAGATGCAGTCCCTCCAGTCCATCCTGACGGGGATCCGCCAGGGAGACCTCCTCACATGCATCGATCTGCAGGAGGCTTACTTACACATCCCCATTCACCCCCAACACCGGAAGTTCCTGTGCTTCTTCTATGCGGGCCGCCACTTCCAGTACAGGGCCCTTCCATTCGGCCTGTCCTCGGCCCCCAGGACCTTCACCAAGGTTCTGGCGGTAGTGGCGGCCCATCTCTGCCGCAGGCCCATAAGGCTCCAATGCTACCTGGACGACATCATCATCCAGTCGTCGTCCAGGCGGCAGGCCTTGCAGGATCTCCAGATTACCATGAGGACCCTCAGGCACCACGGGTTCTCCCTGAATCTCGAAAAAAGTCACCTTATCCCCACTACCAAGATCATTCACTTGGGGGCGGTGATAGACACCATTTCCTGCAGGGTGTTCCTCTCCCAAGACAGGTTAGAGGCCCTCAGGTCCATGACCCACACGGTATTGCAAGCAAGGCAGGTTCCAATTGTCCTCCTCTCACAGCTGTTGGGGAAGATGATCTCCTGCCTGTCGATCGTCCCCTGGGCACGCCTCCACTCCAGAGCCCTGCAGTGGCTGCTCCTACCTCACCAGAGGGCCAACAGGAGCAACTCACCAAGACTGGTTCTGGTACCTCCATCCGCCAAGAGGTCCCTCCAGTGGTGGACATCTCCCGCTCTGATCAAGGGGCAGCCGTTCAAGGCACCCGACCGGCTGGTCATTACCACCGACGCCAGTCTCGCCGGTTGGTGAGCACACATGGATCATCTAGTGGTCCAGGGCAGGTGGGCCCCAGTGGAGTCGCGTTGCAGCATCAATCTTCTGGAGCTGCGAGCCGCGAGGTTGCCCCTTCGACATTTCCAGCGTTACATACGTCGCTGTCATGTTTTACTGATGACGGACAACGTGGTCATGAAGGCGCACATCAACCACCAGGACGGCACCAAGTCCAAAAGACTGATGTCAGAGGCGGAGGCCTTGGGACTCTGGGCGGAGCGGCACCTGGAGTCGATCCACTCCGACTACATCTCCGGCATGGACAATACCCAGGTGGACTGGCTGAGCAGGACCACCATCGACTCCACGGAATGGCGGCTGGATCCTGCTCTGTTTCATCAACTGTCCCGCAGGTTCGGACTCCCTCAAGTCGACCTCTTTGCGACAAAAGCCAACGCACAACTACCGTGCTTCTTTTCCCGCTTCCACAGTCCGGGGGCGGAAGGAACAGACGCTCTTCGCTGCAGATGGCCTCGCGGCCTTCTCTACGCGTTTCCTCCTCTTCCACTCCTTCCCCGTCTTCTAATCAAGATCATAGAAGAGAGGGCGGAAGTGCTATTAGTGGGGCCCCATTGGCCCCGGAGGTTGTGGTTCGCCGACTTGGTCAGCCTGTCGGTGTCACCGTCGTGGCTGTTCCTCCCGGATCAGGTCTCCCTCAGCCAGGGGGCCATTGTCCATCCGGAACCCCAGTGGCTTCAGTTGGCCGTCTGGCACTTGAGGGGGACCTGCTAAGGGCTGAGGGTCTGTCAGAGGACGTCGTCAACACCATCCAAGCGGTCATCTTCAGCTGTATCTCCACGGCCAAAGTGTCTCAAATTTCTGGGGATTAGGCACACCTGGAGGCGTGGCCAAGGAAAAGTCTTTCCTCAGTTCCAGGGCAACCAGACTGAAATAACCCATTGCTCGGACTCTCCCGCGGTGTGCTGAGAAGGACCCCTCAGGTAAGCCCAATGGTCTTTTTCAGCCAGGGATGGTTTATTAAGCAGAATACAAAAAGATGAATACCAAAGAATGCAATGGTGACCAAACAATGTTTTCTAAAGTTCTGTAACTCTGTTTGCAATGTATAATCAGGACTGAGGTGTTGCTGCTTTCAGTGTATATATAGCTTATTAATGCTCCGTTTTATAGCGAAAGCCAGGAAAAATGACATTTCATTTCTGCCATTCTATGCAATTGGCCTCTCATTTGTGAGTTCAATATACTGGTGTCCTTTCCAGCAAGCAACCTCTCATTGAATGGTAAGGACATCTGTGATGTTTTCCAGATTAAACCATTAAAAAAAACCCAAACCGAATGTTTTAATTTAAATCCAGACTTTGATATTGCTTAAAAGTGCAGTGCCAATGCTGTGTGCTTTTTACAACTGCTGCATTACTTTAACAGCCTTCACGGAAAATGTGATAAAATTGGATCAGCCATCTGACCGACACTATTTTTAACTATTATGATTTATGACCATAATGGGCAGGCTCCATTACGGTCATAAGTTGGAGACTACCTGTAGGCACCCTGGAGAGACATTTCTGTACATATGCATGTCTTCTTTCTGCCTCTTTTCAGAGAGACAATTATTGCAAGTAATTCTTGAAGGATATTGTCACGATAAGACAACTTGACTCTCTGTTGTGCCCCATGAATCCTGTTTGGAAAAAGTTGAAATGGTATCCAGTGGTGCTTCAGCTCAGCTGGAAACCTCTTCCACCTGCAGATATTAATTCTGTATACATAGATATAAAGGGTTGGCTCCATGACATGTGACAGCAGAGAATAGTTTTATTCTGCAGTCCTGATTACATCCATATTTTGGGAGAAGTAAGTTTAGAGAATGCTGATCATGCTGTAGTTTTAAGTTCTTATGAAACCAGAAATGTGACTGATTTGAAGCTGAACTTTACAGATTTTGTCAGTTGTGTCATACTTTCATTGTTGTAAGGTTTCTGACATTAAGAATCAAAAAGACACAATTGTCTCCTTATTTGCTGAGCCTGTCTATTTATGCCTCACAGTGATTGTTATAGTAAATAAATAATTCTGGATTGTATATTTCCCAGTTTGTTAATGTTGATGACACTGTCAACCAAACAGCATTATTGCTCACTTTCATACTATAGAAATACGTTCCCAAAAGTTCTTGTCATCTTGGCCATAATGGGGTTTGATTTAAACCCTTATTCTAAAAATCTTTCACCATAGATTGTGTATTTGCTCCTAAGTAGAGGGCTGCAAATAAATGGAAGAAAGATCAGATTATATTTTCAACATTGCAAATAGCAACACTTAACATATACATCTCGGCCTGAAGAATCACTGATTCTTGTAAATGGAAAAAAGAAAGTATGTTATACCTGTTTGTCCATTTTTTTTAAAAAAATTCTAACCTCTGACTGGTAAACCATGCTCGATGGCTTAGAATGTTGTGTTAACACAATCCTTGTGGCTTATTCACCAGGCTATGGGTAGGGGAAACTGGATTAGAGCAATGTTCAAACCGGGTTATATATTTTCCTACATATTTTACTTTGCTTCTGAAATTGTTTTGCCTGTACTTTGGAATGCTGTTGTTAAGATTAATGATACCTTTATGGACTAAAGGTTTAGCTATATAAGACCATATAATACATGTTTTTCTGGCCTGATATATTTACAGAGTAAAGGCAATGCTATGCAGGATGCTGGGTCTCCACTGTAGAAAATCACATAACTCATGGAAAACAATTTGTTAAAGTTAATATTAACAAGCTAAATATGGAAGTTCTGGAAATAAAGGTTCTCAAGAGTGTCTTTACTCAAGCCTAGTCTGGATGAATGGGGTAGACTTTGTGCTATCAATATTTTACAGTAAAAGGATTTTAAACTCTATTTCTGAGCTATTGTTCTAGGGGAAGTTCTTCTACAATGGCTTTAAGCATGATTAAGACAAACCTCTGGTTCTGTAAGATTTGTCTGAAGAAGTACTTTATTTCAATATTATATTGCTTGAGTCCAGGTATTATGAGACCAGAGTTATGATGAAATTTGCTCTTATGTAAGTTCACATTTTTCATAGTTTTTTGTCTTCATGTATAATATATATTGCTGGTTTATCTTTTTTTCCCCACCAGACAGTTGAACATGGTTTTCCTCACCAGCCAAGTGCCCTGGGCTACAGTTCTTTTCTTCACCTTATGGCTATTGGGACCCGGGCAGGAGCCATCAAAATGTATCCTTTCAGTTATTTATTTCTGAGAAAGTAGGTTAGTTACACACTTTGTAGATATAACACTTTAGACCAGAATCCTCAAAGATGCTATGGAGCCCAGAAATAATATTTATCTATAATTCTTTAAAGCAACTGTGGCTTTTCCAGGGATTGTGTGGTAGCAGAACTCCTATGAAACACTTAAAAAAACTTCAGTCAAAGCACTGTACAGCCCTCATTCTCATTCTATAGACAGAACTTTATTCAAAAAATGCCTGCACATTATCTATATTAGACTATAAGAACAATAGCTCAATTAAGATATTTGGTCTTCCTAAATATAGAACAGATTTCCCAATTCTGTTCACAGTTTCCCTACCAACAGGCTAAAGTGGATATAATCAGAATTCAAATTATACTTGCTGATCTTGTTCTTCCTCATCATATAAAGTATAATTGTGAACATGAATGGTACTAAGGTTATCTCTGTATTGCAAAATGGGTTGGGAGAGTAGAATGGAATAAATGCTAGCTTGCTTTAAGTTGGTTGTCTTTGAAATGGTGATAAGACTTGAACCAGGATAACTTAATCACTTTAGAATGGAGTCCTAGGACCTCATATTGTGCTACGTTAAGCTAGTTTCTCTCATGGATAATGGAAAGTGTAAATTCTTGTTTAGAAATTCAAAAATACTGAACTAAAAAAGGGGGCTACTTTAAAATTGCTTCTCTTACATTTACCCCAATATATAAAATGCAATCCTTATCTCTGCGCCATGAAGCCAGTTAAATGTAGACGAGTGGAGGAAATGGACCGCAAATAGTCTAAAAGCTTTTCCACATAATTGTCATTTTAATTGGCATCTCTTTTGGAAATCATTTATATAATTGTATCATCTGCATAGCTGGATTTATGGATTGAAACAGGAGCCACCTTGGGAACAAATAAGTTCCAGCCAATTCCATCTTGGTCATTTCTTTAAAAGGTGTATATGATCAAAAATTTAAATCTTAAAACCTGTTAGAAAGTAAAAGGAAAGGGTCCTTTACCAGGGGATATAAAATCAAGGAGTAAATTGCTATATTTCTGCTGTCTTCTCTTCAGATTAATGGAAATACTCAACTATTTAAACATATAAAAATGTTATTAGAAGAAGTGTGGTCAGCCTAGAGAATTACAACAAAGAATTACTGTTTTCCTAAAATATAACTAATTGGTCACGCTACATGTCAGTTGTAATAATTCAATGCTATTGACCTTAATAGTGGTTCAGTTATGGTACTCCAGGAGTGGAATTCATGGGCTTGCATGAAGAGACCAACACTGTCATGCAGATACATTTCATTCCTGAACAGGTGAGTAAAACAAATGCAACCAAATCTGGCTTCCGCAGAGATAATGCAATTACTCCATATTAAAATGAAATTATTTTTAATGTAACCTGCTGTAGCACTGATGCAGCTGGTAACTCAGTATGATTCCTGAAGTGTTTGTGAACTGAAGTTTCATTTTATTCCCAGTTCCCCAATCCTACATATTAATTTAAAGAAAGACTTTGATTTTGGATCTTGGTTCCAGTAGAAGCTGTCAGAGGGCTTTGTGATCTTCTTCCTTAAGTGTTTTGTTGCCAGTTTCTTGGGACACCAAGGAGACTGGGAGGAAGGCTTTGAGAATCATGAACTGTCCTGTCTCCATTCCATTTAATCATCCTGAAGATAATTCAGACTCCTTGTCCTATAGTTGCCAAAGTAGAAAAGGGAGATCAAATAGAGTGCTTGCTACTTCCTGAAAATTGCCGTGTACAATTCAGTTAGTGTCTTATGACACTCTTTTGAGATTAATGCTTTTATGATGGCCTAAATCATTGTAAACTAGCTCGGAGTCACTTAATAAAGAGATGGATGGCATACAAATTTAATAAATAAATAAAACTAGAGCTTGAACTTACCCAATGGCACTTACAGTATTCTGTCCTCAAATGTGATAGAGTTCTGCAGTAGATTGAACATGCTGTTTGGTTAAATTTGTTCAGCTAGTGGAACATATTAATCTGAGCAATTCGTTAATATGTGGCTTTATGGTATACAGATAAACCTTGCTTAATTTCCATTCAAAGTGATGATAAATACTGAATGAAGGGACTTATGATCAGTCATTGAAGTTCTGGCCATTGTAGTATCTGTGAAGTCAGGCCCACCTACCCTTATGTCTGCTTACCCACTGCCACTAGCTGTCCTTGCCTAGCCCTGCCTCCCACGGTACCGCACAACAGTACTGCACCAGTTATGATCTTCCTTCATATCATCTTCTTTCACATTAATGCAGCTGGGCCTTCTCTGGTGCCCCATCCGGGACTACTGTATGCCAGTCAGATTCTCCTTTCATGTTCTACCAGGCGCTTGTTTTTACCAAAGACGTCTGGTGCATGAAAGAAGGCCTCAGCTTCTGGGTCCTTTTGTACCAGTACAGTCAGCTTTTCTTTTATGTGCCTGACTTTTTTTGTGAATGAAGACCCTGGGTGAAGCAGAATGGAGGCCCCAGAAGGGATGTGAAAGAAACGCTGTCTGCACCAGTCTGAAACAAGAGCCAGGCCAATATAGTAATGGTGCATAGTGTGGCATCAGGGTTAAGTGTCATGGGTCGGCAAGCAGCCAAAAGGACAGGATGGGGCGGGAAGAAAGGCACGTGGGTGAAATTCAAAAGGAGGCAGAACCTTATCAAGGCGTGGGGCTGGGAGGGACCAAGGCAGGGATAGTTTGGATCAGGGTGGGTCCCCACTAAACAATTTGTGGGAGTCAGTTAATGACAGCAACAGGGACTGCCATGATTGCCATTATTAAGCAATGTTAACTAAGGACTACCTATATATCAGATGTATGATGAGAGGAAGAAAAGCACAGACATCTTATTTTCTGTATGGGACCCTCCTCTGGATTAGGACTTTTCGGTTTGTGGGAGAAGGAAATGATGTAAACGTTTTCCCCAGTAACTTGCAGCCTGAAACTTCCTGCATAATTTTTTTTTAAAGCAACCATTAGTACTAACAAAGGTTATCTTTTCTTAACCTTTATGTTTGGACAAGAGCAGAACAGGAAGACAAGAGATAAACATTTAAAAAGGCTAAATACCAGGGCTATACACTGATCTGAATTCAAAGGGTGATTCAGAATGTACATGGCTGTATGCACTACAAATTGTTAAAATAAGCGAATTTTTTTCATTAGATTGTGTGTTTTCAGGTTGATTTAAAAAATTGCCAACAGGTACCACACACTCCAAATTCCCTTTTCCCCTTTGAATCTGTTTTGCTCCACAATTCACTTAAATATCTTAAGTGCTGTGCTATGTTGAAGCATTATGTACTCACCTGGGAATAAAAAGAGAAAGCAAAGCGCTATATATTTAATGTATCATGTAATTTCTGTCAACATAGTTCTTATTTTGAAACGGTGTACCTATTGAGTGAAAGTCCCTTTCATATTAGGAAAAAGACCCTGCGTTTTGGAGTACTTCATATTCCATTTGTTTTTTAGAAATTTGGATCTGATTCCAATGCTTCAATCAGGAAATATCTATAGGAAAATTGGTATGCTCAGCTGAGTGTCAGTATGGTGTTCAGAATATTTGATTTTAAATCTAAATTGTGGTTAGGGATGGGCTTTAACAAATACTCTGGGGCATCACTTTTAAGAATTAACACATATCCAAGGAATGCAAAAAGGAAAAAGGAGATTTAAAAATGTCACTTCATAAAAAGGTGTGTGTTTGTTTAATTCAGACATCAGGAATTCAGATTATCAGCTAGGTAAAATTTATCCCTGGAAGCAGGTAGCTCACGTAACTTTGGGTTAACCGACTAAAACACAATTTGTGTGAGTTCTTATTGTTGTGTAACACTAATGCTTAAATACTATGAAAAGCCCAGAAATAGTTTTGAGTGCTTAGACTTGATGGACAGAATCTTAAGGAAGTACAAGAAATGGAATATTACTGGAATAGGTTTGAGAACATCGTGCAGGGTAAAGGTTTGTGGTTATTGGTGGTTTGTTCTCTGAGCTTGTTCTTTAGATTCCAAACATTTCATCACCAGGCTAGGTAATATCATCAGTGGAACCAAAAACAACATCCACCACCCGAGCTACAAATATTTCCCACCATATCTAAAAGTTTATGGTACTACGTTAATGAATTTATTAAAGTTGAAATAGTGGCTTACAAACATGGAAGGTAATACAAAAAAATACAATTAGAGAAGGCAGAATAGGACCATTTTGCTGAACAAATTTATGAACCAAAGAGGCACACTCTTTAATAACCCTAATAAATTTAGGTTCATTTGATTTGATATTACACATTAGAACTGAAAGTAACTTCCTGTTTGGGCCAGTTCTTTTCAAACATGTTAGATAGTAAGTGTGTCCTCAATGTCCAGAATATATTTTTTATGTCAAAAGAAATTAAATATGAATTTGTGGATACATTTAGTACTCTATAATATCTGTCAGTTGACTGCATATGTATTGCATTGTATATATTTTTTCTTCTGGTTAATCAATTTAGAAACAATGTTCTAAATCGTGGGTGTCAAATTTGCCACATCATGTTGCCATCATGTGACTTTTTGCAATGTTTTCCCCCCTCACAGAGCTGGGGTGGGTGTGGCCTGTGCATGATGCATCTGCCCTGTGGGGTTGCCAATTTGATACCCCTGTTCTAAATGGACACCATATATTAAATTGGATAAATGTTGGTAACAATATTCTGAAATGTGCAAATCCAGTTTTATTTGGTCCGCTTTGATACAGAATTTTTCTTAAGATCTTTTTTATTTATTTTTTATTTATTTTTTATTTTTCCTATACACCAGTGTGAGCAATTTATAATCTTTATGATACATCTTTTACAGTTTCCCCCTCCCCCTTTTAAGGGCACTTCTTGGTGCCCTCAGATCAAACAGCTGGAATTCAACAGCAAAGAGGTTTTATTGAGTTTTTTTCAAACTGAGAAGTAAAATTGGAGAATATTCTGTCTTGTTTTTTCTTTTCATAGGATAGATCTTGTCTTAAAAGGGGTTCCTGTGCTTGGTATAGACAGTATACATGCTGGAATAAGCTGTCAACGTCTATAAAATATGCCTATTGGCCTAGTTGTTGCTTTTGGCCACTCCATTGGAATAAACTTCTGAAATGGAGGTTCTGTAACAAATCTGTTTCTACATAACTTTGTCCCATCCCAGATGGGAATTTTAATTCATCTTAGTCATGGATTGTAGCTTAAAACAATAGCCCAGTTCTTGAAGTGCTACTGCAGATAATGGTTCTCCAAAGGTTATTTCATCTCCTTCTATTTGATAATTTTCAGTGCCGCTTGGTGACCCTATTGGATGATAACAGCCTGCATTTATGGACCCTGAAACACTCCCATCATGGTACATCAGAGCTTCAGGAAGAAAGACACTTCACACTCCGTGGCCCCCCTGGGTAATTAGGATACTTCCAATCCTAGCACCTTTGGACTGCTAAGAAAGCGAACTTGCTTGACATACAGTAGATTCTTCACTGTTGATAATATAAATATAAATTTATATAAACTCAAAAGTTCTCTGAACTCTTAAGCAATCTGTTTTTTGTGGTATAGAGAATTGTGGTATGCGTCATCTTTTGTAAACCCAGTTTTCCTTATTTCAGCAAATTTAATTTGTTATTTCATCTGAAGCAAAAGCCAGTTGTAGTACAGCAAGAAAATCAGAGGACCGTGGATACAATGTCTGAACTTAGCCTAAGCCACTGCAGTTAAAAGAATGGCAAAAGTGTGGTGCAGATTTTAAGATAGTGGTAAAGGGGGAAATATTAACAAGCATCAAAAAGTATTTGCTAGTATTTTGTTTACTATTCCTTAAATCGAGCATTGCCAAGCAGTTGGGTATCACAAAGTTCTTGCAAGTTTCTATATTCATAAACCACATGGTTTTCTGTTTCATATATATTTCTCTGCCACTGACAACTCTAGAGTTTGAATTTCAGTAACTTGTCTTTGTAGCCCTTTCTGAATTCTTGCAAATAGATTTTGGATCTAATATTTATTTTACATGGTACTACATGAATGTTGATTGCAATATCAAGTTCATTCAACTGAATCTTAAAATATTTTTTTTGTCCACTTCTAGTTCCCCTCCAAGTGCTACACAAATTACAGCAATCCTGACACATTCTTCTCAAGAACTTCTGTATCTTGGTACTGAAAGTGGTAATGTGTTTGTGGTAGAACTCCCATCCTTCAGGGTGCTAGAAGACCAGCTCATCAGTCTAGAAGAAGTATTGCAAAGGTGATGTCACACACTGGGTTATGTTAGCTAATGAAATTTTTGGGATTTTGCCCTGTTTATAAATCCAACCATAGATGTGGATATAGATTCAACAAGTCTTGATCAACATACAACCTGTCTGTATGTCATACATGAAGTCTGGAAGTTGAGTCATGGCAATGGGACTTCTTGTTGGTTTGAAACATTTTGCTGCTTCTTTAATCTGAGCAAGTTGGTCAGGAGGACCCTATATGTTTTCCAGGGAGGTTTCATTTCTTACCTAATCTGAATAGGCTCCTTATGTGAGAAGGCAGAGTTGTTGGGATGTAAATGTTCTAACTCTCTGGGGAGGAGTCAAAGGCTTCTTCTAAAAACAAGGGCCATCAAGGCCTAAAGTCAGAGAGAGTAGCATTTGGGGTGGCTTATGAGTTTATACTTGTCCAGTCTTGAATAACCTAGGTGATTTACATGTTTTCAAGGTTCAGATTCCACACCATAGCTACTAAAAGACTTCTCTTGTGACCATATTGTTGAGATAGGTGAAAGTACCATGCTGTTTCCTTAAATACACGCCAGGAAAAAAATAGACTTAATTAGATTACCTAAGTATGTTGCATTCAAACAATGCATTAGTTTAGAAATAGAAGTGTTTCGGTGGAAGATGAACTACTTTCAGCAATTGGCCTGGAGCCTGCTGGTGAAAAAGCATGTTCTGCTTTGAGCTGAAAGCAGTGGCATTGGCAAGAAACTATGTGCTTGGTCTTATGATGGTGCAGAGGAAGATGGAGACCTACCAAATTTCTGTTTCTTTTGCTTGCACGGTAATGTTACATGATTCCATTTGTGTTTTCTCACAGAGTGCCAGAAGATTATCGGAGCAGGAGGTCACTGGAATTGGTAGAAGTGTTACGGGAACATCCTCGGAATCCCAAACAGATTTTGATTGGTTACAGCAGGGGCCTCATTGTTCTCTGGGATTTGATAAATAAGAAAGCAACACATCATTTACTTGGCAATCAGGTACACGTGGATTCTGAAAGTTCCAAACAAAGGCTAGGAAGTCCCTGTTTCCTTAGCTTATATAGCAAATTACAGTTTATGTTCCTCCAAATTGGTAAGCTAAAATGTGATTGGCTTGAATGTGGCTTAGTGTATTGTGTGAGACAATCTGGTTTGTTTTTTGTTTTTTTTTGTAAATTACTGTGTACAGTTACTGTGGACCTGACAGATTTTACTTTAATAAACTAGGACTGGTCATTGAGTGTAATAAACAATTAAGCCATGAATGTATAGTTTACTGTATGATATGAGCAAAGTCATAGAACTCCGTGCCAGGGACATCTGGTTCGCCATTAAATATCTTTTGTCTAACAATTGTTATGACGTTCTTGCACAGTTTTTAAAAAGGGGAGCAAGAAAGAAAATGTGTTTTTCCTATCCTGCAGTTTATCCTTTCAGCATTCTTCTTTTTAAAGTAGGGAATAGGAAATGTATGTTTCATTACCACATCCAAAACATGAAAACAAACAATTCCCCCCCCCAAAAAAAATTATTATAATCAGAGTTTTATTATACCAGTTTATTAACATACCTAACCCTCAAGCTAGTCCCTAGAATATGATTTCACGTTTTTCATTACCATTTTCTAATAGTGTATTAAAGTGCTTGGTTTGCTAGTTAGAATAACAGTATGATTGAACAGTCAGCAACTTGAAAAGACAAATCTTATACTAACAGGGTTAATGGAGAAACAAGAGGTCATATGGCCTATGAGGAGATGAGAGAATGTGCTGTGGAAGGAGATCCAAATTGTTAAAAGCTGCCTTCTCTCTTTTGAACGCTCTGTTGAACTTTCTTAGTTGGCCTGATTTATCGGTTACATCATAAAAGTGAAGAAGATTGACAGCACTATTTCCACATTATCACACATTTACTCTCTCTGATGAGAATATTTGACTTCTTTCATTAGAAGGTCACACCTAGTAGGCCAGTTTGAAATAGAGAGCCCAACCGTTTCCCAAAACTCTGGGTATGGCTCCTCTCCAAAAGTTTGCACTGGCTATGTATAAACAGAAGAAATGATTAAATCTTTCAACAGCAGTCATATTAATTGTTCAAATTACATTTGGTTTAGCTTTTGTCTTGGGCCTACTTCTTCTTGGATGTGTGACCTCTGGTGTGCCACTCAGGTAAATCTCAGATAAAGCACACTTCTCCAATTTGAAGATGAATGAATGTGCTGTGGCTTTCATGGGTCAAGAGTCCAGACTGGTGTATGCTCACCACCTTTTGTTTTGGGGAGAAAATGCAGAATAGCACACTGGCAGCACCACCATAGCCTGAATCTGGCCAGTTCAGATTGATGGTATCTAAAGGCAAAGAGTCATACCGGAGTCAGCTCTCCTGTTAGCTCTGTGACCTGGTTCAAAGCATTAGCTACAGGAGAAAGATCCTGTTCACAACTTATAATGAACTCCAGATTTCTGTAAGGATTCAAGATAAACAATGGAGAAATAAAAAGACCATGTTTTAAATACAGACATTCTGAGCAAATTGATCATGTTGCTACTTCAGGATGCATCTCTTGTTTCTCTCTAGCAACTAGAGAATCTCTTCTGGATGAGGGATGGTCACCATATCATCAGTTGCCATTATGATGGGAGCTATACACAGTGGCCAATTTCAAGCGATGACAGGCAGCCTGAGCCTTTGGAAAGCAAAGTACATTACGGTTAGTATGTGGGAAGCTGGGAAGATAGGCCTTTGGCATCAGCTTTGATTCTGGTTTTATTGGAAGTCACCTTTGGTGAAAGAAGTAGCATATAAATTTGATAAATAAATTCAAAGCTTGATTTTAGAAACTCTGGACCTATAAAACGGAACATAACAGATTAGCTATTCAATGAAGGCTTGTTTGATTCAAATATCATATATGCCACCTTGAAGATATAAAAAGCAAGAAAGAGAGGGGATTGTTTAGTATCTGATCAATAACTTAACAATATATTGTATAGACTGTTTTTAGAGCTTTGATTCATGTTGCTGGAGTTCCTCAAATGATGCGATAAACCGTGCCACTTGATTAATTGCGACAGGATTTATGTGTAGCTTGTGTTTTATCTGAATGATTCTATGACTAGAGACTAAAACTTGTGCCCCAAGAAGCGCTTATATTAAAACAGTTGAAAAAAATAGACTACAAATCATAGAAAACAAATTATCAGAATTGCTAGACAATTTGATGTTTAACAGCAATAGTGATTCTAACAATTTTAATAACCCTTCTGGAGATATATAGGAATGGCAGGGGTTTTTTTAGCCCTTGGAATTAGTTTTTTTAAACCAGAAAATAGATGAAGGCTATTCATATGAAACAGGATTAGCGTTTCCTTTTATCCTTCATGTTATAAAGGCAATCTGAGTATACAGTTGCTCTGCATAATTAGTTGGTGAAGCTGTGCAATTTATATGCAGTGTAGATGCTGTGTCAGCGTTACTAAAACTGTTTGTGAGTTTTGCAGTAGAAGAATATATGGTACAATCTTCGTAAATATTCTGTTGTAGGTCCCTTCCCTTGCAAGGCTATCTCTAAAATTTACTGGCTAACAACAAAGAATGGGTGAGTATTATGGGTGAGTAACATGACAGTGTTGCCTGTTGTCTGTATGGAGTGACTTTTTAGTAACAACAGAGGCTATTCCTGGAAACCTGTAACTGATTAAGTAACAACAATCATGTGTCCTTTTCTACATATAATAAATATTTATCCCCCCATAGGTACTTCATGGGACATTATATTCAGAAGATTTTGATGGGGGTATGGGAAAAGATGAGGAAAAAATACTATCTTAGGGTTTCGTGCTGGTTGGCACCGTTAGAGGCCTTAACGCATCCCAGTGTATTTAATTGGACAAGAAACATAACATATAAAGACATTATGGCAGAATATGGCAACATGAAAACAAAGATGGAATTAGAGCAGCAGGGCAGGAATCTGGAATGGTGGGAATATTTACAGATTAGAAATAGGTTTAAAAGCGATAAGGTACGGTTTGGGATCTACCCAAACCCTCAGGGGCTAGATAAGATTTTGTTTGGCCGAGATAAGAAAATGTTATCGAAGATTTATCAATTTTTGACCTGTCAAGATGCTAAAGAAGAGATGGATAAAAGCCTTCTAATAACATGGGAGAGAAACTTTGGCTATGAGATTGAAATGGGCAAATGGTGGGATCTATGGAGTAAGACTATTAAACTTACAATATCTACAGCATTTAAAGAAAACATATACAAGATGGTTTACAGATGGCACTTCCCCCCAACGAGGTTAGCCAAAATGTTTCCTGGGTTATCTCCACTGTGTTGGAAATGTGGAAGAAGGGATGGCACATTCTACCATATTTGGTGGTGGTCTACTGAGGCCACGAAATACTGGAGGATTCAAAAATGGCTAAAAGAGGTTACCGGGGCAAGCATGGAATGGAAACCCGAGAATTTTTTACTAAGCATAAAACCAGAAAACATGAGTAAATCTATATGGCATTTGAGCCTACATATAATTGTGGCCACAAAAATAACCTATGCACAATTTTGGAAATCTACTACCTTACCGTCGGAAGATACCATAATTAAAAAGATCTATGAATGTGCAGAAATGGACAGAATGACGGGTTGGCTGAGGGACAAAGGAGAAACGGAACATTATCTTAGCTGGAACCTATGGTATATGTGGGTGACAAGGAGAACAGCAGGGACTTAAAACGGGGAAAGTTAAATAGCAGTTGTTAACAATGGGAACTGAAAGTGAACATGGGTATTGTAATAGATCCCTGAACTTTGTAACGAGAAGATGCTGCTTAGAGACCAAACAATGAGGAAGGGGGGAAAAAAGTTGGGCTGTGAATGACTATCACCGCAGGGGGGTGGGGTGTTGTATGTTTAAAATTGTATTTGTATTTGTATGTTCTTTAAAAAAATCTATAACCAATAAAGATTATTAAAATAAATAAATAAATATTTATATATACTTATCAGACAAAACATTGCTATCTCTTTTTAGGCAATTTGAATAGATGCTGTGGCCTTTTGTACAGGATTTATAGTCTGCCTTTTGCTATAGGCTTTCCTTCTCCTAACTATAAATAGCTATCCTGTAATTATAAAATTCCATAGGCATATATCCATATTCCATATCATTCAGTGAAAGCCAGAGTGAGAACAGTGGAAAATATAATAATAGAAATGACAGCCAGGAGGTAGGGAGAGGAGGAGAGAGGGAGAAGAAAGTGATGGATAGGGTACAAATATCATGTATGGAGAGCAGGAGAGCCAATAATTTTTGGGGGAGTTGATGGTAAGATGAATTGATGTAAACATTTAACAATATAATATGTTGGTTATGTAATAGTATACATGTGGTTACTTGTTATGAAAATGAAAAAATAAAAAAACTTTATATATGTATGTGTGTGTATGTATGTACGGTATATATTTGTGTGTGTGTGTGTGTGTGTGTGTGTAGATTTTCACAGGTACAGGTATGCAGGTCTTGGTGTATTCAGGTTTTTTCCCGTGTAAGTTTGAGAGTATCTTGGCGATGTTTCGACGAGGTCACACTTGTCATCTTCAGGCTGGTGCCTTCGACTTCATGCTTGTGCGACCAAAGCGTGATCGGAGCTGCCGTCTTTCTGGCTGTGGCGCGCGCTGCTGCCATGACAGCGCCTGCCTCCTCTCCAGCCCTTGTAAAATTTTCCACCACCTCCTGCAAATGGGCACGCCTGCTTAGTCTGCACCTCCTCGCATTCGGCTCATTCTTCAGAACCTTGAGTGGAGATGAGCCAGAGGGAAGAATGAGCTGAGTGCGAGGAGGTGCAGACTAAGCAGGCACGCCCGTTTGCTGGAGGTGGAGGAGGTGGAAAATTTTACAAGGGCTGGAGAGGAGGCACGCGCCATCGAAGCAGCACGTGCTATGGCCAGAAAGATGGCAGCTCCGATTACGCTTTGCTTGCACAAGCACGAAGCCAAAGGCACCAGCCTGAAGATGGCGAGTGAGACCTCTTTGAAATGTCGTCATGATACTCTCAATCTTACACGGGAAAAGACCCGAATATGCCAAGACCTGCATGTATGCATGTATGTTTGTTTTTGTAGATTTTCATGGGTGTAGGTATGCTGATCTTGTTGTATTCGGGTCTTTTCATGTATAAGATTGAGATTGTCTTGGCAACCTTTCATCGAGGTCCCACTCGCTATCTTCAGGCTGGTGTTTTCGGCTTCACTCACACAAGCATGAAGCCGAAAACACCAGTCTGAAGATGGCGAGTGGGACCTCTTTATATATATATAAAGAAATGACAGCTAAAGATCAGATAGACGAATCTTAAATACCCCTGAAAATGATAAAATGAAAAGACTCTGAAGTACCTAAAATATAACAGTCAAGACTCTTATCAGACGACGCTGAGGAGAGAAAGCGCTCAGTAAGTTGCCACCACAAGGAATAGTTCCTCTTCAAATGAGCTTTGGAAAAGCAATGTCTATTTCCGTAATTTGGGAATCTGCCTTGAGGGGTGAGGGAAAGAGATACTGCTTAGGGAACATTCAGATAAGAAAAGGAGAAAACCCCAGTGCTTAACAGTCAAAGAAAGAAACTGAGAAAGAATCTGCCTGAATTGATAAGGCCATTAAAAATGATAGAGCGACATTTGTATTTTCAGACTTAAAATATTCTATTAATGCAGCCTTACCACAAACTAGAATTAGGTCATCTGGTCATCTGCTTGAAGGAACAGCCAAGTTTTCACAATCCACTGGGAGATTAAAAGGTTTAGGATCCCTCAGAATCTTGGGTTTGAGGCTGTTCCATGACTGAGACACCAACAACACTATTTAGGCCAGCGGGTTACATCGAGTTACGAGTTACGACCACAATTGAGCCTAAAATTTTATGTTGCTGATTGAAACATTTATTAAGTGAGTTTGTTCCATTTTATGACTTGTACCTGTATTGCATGCTTTGCTTATCCCTTGCTAATGTTTTAAAGGATTTGATTCTAAAGATGGAGAGATGCAGTTTTCAGTAAGACCATTTAAAAAAAAAAAAAAAAAACTAACTATGAAATGCTGTTAAAGACTCAGAATATTATCTGTTTTTCTTTAAGGCTCCCTTACCTCATATTCCAAGGAGGGATGCCTCGAGCCAGCTTTGGTGACCGACATAGCATTACAGTTTCTCATGGCGGTCGGCAGATTGCCTTTGACTTCACATCACGGGTTATAGACTTCTTTGTCATTGCCAATGCTGAACCATTTGCAGGTATGTAGAAGGCTGAAATAGTGATTTAATACAGTATCATTTCTGAACTCTTGGAGACTAATTGACTAATTTGTGAGTAGTTTGTTCCCTTGTCACACCATTCCTCTATATTCCTTAGAAGAACTGAAGTGCTTGCCTGTTCGTTTTTAGGTTCAATTACATTTAAACCCTAAGCCACTTAAGTTTTTAAAGACTGTGAAGCAACTATTAACTTGCTCATAACTCAAAATGTGTTTCTGATACCCTTCTCCAAATACATTTGTTGCAGAGGCTAAATATCATTTCCTTCTGCACATAATTGTAGGTGGTGTGCCCTGGTTTTGGAATATTATTTTGTGAAGTTATCCCTATCATCTATTTTACAAACATTTAGATGCCAGGGTAGGGCGCTGTTGTTCACTCAAGCACTTTCATTTTGTTTTCTGTTTTATATCTAGCCTTTTATCTCACACAGTATACAGTAGGTAGAAATGTACTGTAATCTGTCAGTGGTTTTGCTGCAGGTTGCTATCATCAGATTTTTTGTTTTGTTGTAGTATATTTCACATATATTATGCACTGATTTTACTCCATTAGCGTGTATTAAATAGTGTGTATTCAATATTTAAATAGTATTCGATATTTAAATAGTATTCAAAAGTATTAAATGTACATTAAAGTGAAAACAAAACATCCAGATAAAAGAGTGAAATATAAAACGTTGGGGAAAATTGATTTTAAATATAGATAGTAGTTGAAAAAAATCACATATCTTCCCCATTGCAATACATTGATATAGCAATCTGGAACAAACCTTACTTTATTGAAATGCAGGAACTGTTTCACAATGTTCACATCTTTTTTCTGATTTGTACCCAATACATCAAAGATTCGTTATTGTTAATTGATATCTGGAACATTTAATTGAACAAACAAATAGTTTAGAGCAGGAAGGAAATCAGACCTGCTTCTTGTACCGGTAATTGCTGGGACTTAATGAGAGACAGACTTCAAGGAGAAAGGGCCCTAGTTCCCTTTGGATTTAAGTTATCCTTTCTTCCCCAAAGATTTGACTCCTAATTTACCAGGAAGCACCGCAGACTCATACTACTTGGGAAGGCTATCTTAAGTAACTGCAAATGAGTAAGCTTTCTTCCTGTGAACCCCTGGGCTTTTCCTTATCTTGGTCTTGCTCCATCCCTTTGGCTTTGCTTCAGTTGCTTTCAGACAGAAGGAGCTGTTAATGCTATGCTCCATTCCTGTTCCTTGGGGGTGGGGGAAGAGAGAGAGAAAGAGAGAGAGAGAGAGAGAGAGAGAGAGAGAGAGAAAAGAAACACAAGCACTGAGCTCAGCTTTCTTCTGTATTTCTGCCAAAAGAGGCAGTGCAACCTCAGTCCCTTGGAAGTTCAGGGTCCTAGTGACGTGCTTTGCTGACAAGCCGCTGGCACAAACCGCATGAATTGCAATGTAAACCGGAATTTGCCTGCTTAATCCAGGAAATTGTTCAGTCATCTGAGGTTTCTGTGGCTTGCAGTGGCTGCTTTCTGAAGCCTTTATCCAATCTTACTTATTGTTTGTTTTGCTCAGCACTTTGAGCCCTTCGGTCGCTCATTGTCCATGAGTAATATTCCTATAATTTCACGCCTGGTGTTGGGAAGCTGTTGTGTTTATTCAGGGTCTGGCCTCCGATCAGTTGAGGTGGCTTCTGAAAAAAAAAGGTTGTTGAGAAGGGTGTACAAAAATGCTGGCTACTCTGCCAGTTGGAAATAATACGAGAGGAGAATCTTTCTTTTCCAAAAACAACCCCTGTGGAGAACGGCACTCTTTTTTTTTAATTTTATGTTTTTATACAGTGTTTTCTGCCTGAAATGTCCCACCAAATGTGGCCATTTCAGATGGCTTTATACTTTGACTTAGCAATGCCTTATGAAGGAATGTTATCAGTAATGCTTAAGCAAAGTTTACATTGCACGGATGCCAGCTTACAATGCATTTTGCAGGGGTGTTTTCTTGGGACACTTTTTGCATGAGGTGGGATATGCTTTTAACAGTGAAGATGTGGGCTATAACCAGGTAGGTAGGTAGGTAGGTAGGTAGGTAGGTAGGTAGGTAGGTAGGTTGGTAGGTAAGAGCCAGTTTGGCATGAAACCAGGAAAACTCACCATCTCCTGTGAATCCACACCTCTGTGGTTGAGATTTGGCTGCCCAGAAAAACAGCTCATAACCAGGCTGATTCATCTGCTGTGTGAGCCATGTCCAGCACCTTGGCCTGAAGTGACATCTCCATCTTAATTCTGTATTGTGGGAAGTGCCAGGGTTAGCAGCAGCAGGGGCAACCACAACCCTGTCTGGTTTGAGGGTACATTGATGAGAGGTTGGAATTCTAACTCTTGATTGATGAGAAGATAGTCCGGTTGACCAAACATCTCCCTCTTTGTCTAGGAGGCATAGGACCTAGGGACTTGGTCCTCTTGGAATGAAAGGCATGAAAGCAGGAATTCCGGGAGCTGAAGGGGGATGGAGGTGGGGAGGGTTCCATGTGTCCAGGGAGGGGGTGGGGCCTAATGAGAGGCAGCCTGGGGGGAAGTGTTAGAGAGAAGTTGGCATGGCTTTACTCAGATAGAGTGGCAAGTGATTTGGGCATGAAACCAGAAATTGCTTCCCAGAACAGCAGTTATGCATAGAACATTTTGCACATCTCTATTATTATATTTCATGGAAGCAAAAAAAATGTGTGTATCATTAACACTCAGGAAGAAGTCATTTGGGTGTTCCAGAAAGTTCTTATTTTGCTTATCTCCCTCCTTAAATAAAGAAATGTTTTTTGATCAGATTTCAGGCAGTACTATAATTACCGTATTGATTGATGACATATAGCAGGAAAATGGTTAATGGTAATTTTACTTGCAAAGTGCATTGATTATGTTATAGATGCTGGCACATGTTTGAAGGGAGATTACAATCCTACCCAAAAAATATTCCTGTTTTCAGTGTAATTTACTCTTTCCAATAAATGTCTGTAAAATTATAGATTGTTAATTATTGTTTAGTTTATTGATTGATTGATCTGTTTATATCTTTGTGTCTATTATGTTACACAGAGAGGTAATTTAAAGTTTTTTTAATGGAAGGAAGGAAGAATTCATTCACTTTTTTAAAAAAAATACTTTTTTTGAAAAATAAATCAAATTCTGCCTGAAATTAAATATGAACATCTTTAATTAATTTTTGATTAATTTAAATGTTGCTACCTGTTTATTTTTCTACATATAAATTATGTGGCAATTTAAAGTTGCATGTGATAAAATGGTTAAATGTGAAATTTTAGATATTTTTAAAGATTTGACATTTTGGAGGAGGACAGACTATGAATAATTCTTTGATAACACATTTTCTGAGCTTTCAGGATCCACTGTAGCCTGAAAATTGTAACGATGCATTAGCTGAAAGTACATGCTGTGTCTCTGGAATGGAAATAGCAAGAGCACTTAGACTTATATATATACCACTTCATAGTGCTTTACAGAAATGGCTGTATAGTGATCACAGGGAAGAATCAGTGTTGCTGATTGAAATGCAATACTAACTTATCTGCATTTTCTTTTCCAAAAGCAAATTAATAAAGTTCTCCAGCAGAAGTAGTGTCAAAGCTGAAAACACAATTTTTATTCTCCAGATAACAATTCTTGTAACTAGCCAAGTTGGTACATTTTAAGAACCTGAAATCTACCAAATTGGCCTAAATTCAAACTCCCCCTGGGGTTAGATTATGGACTGGATAAAGTGTTGCAGGTTAAAACTGAATTTCGACAAAAGAAAGAGTTTAGCGGGTTGGGAAAGAGCTCAGCCTTTCAGAAAGGACTTTTTTTTGGGCTCCTGTTATGATTCACGTATGTCTCTTCCTGGAAAGACTGATTTAGCTACCAATAACGATGGGTTTGTCCCACCTGATTGGATTGTTGTAATCCATTTGGTGAAAGGGAGGATGCCCTTGAAAAATTAGCCAAGCTGTCAACTGAATTCAAGTCTAAGCACGTAACACTTTTTCTGACTAAACCGTCATTTCCCAATAGGTTGCAGGGCTGTCTTAATGCATGGGCCTGATGGGCACTTGCCCGTGGGCCCCACAAGCAAAGGGGCCCCATAGTAATCTATGTATGTTAACCCTTCAATGCACCTTGCATCATATAAATACAGCGACATATTTATTATGTTTTACTGCATTTTTAAATTAATACCAACATGCAAATATATATTTAATTTTATCAACCATTTACATTTTTATTCCTGTGAGTAGTTGTCGTAGAGGCCCCAGTACACTGCTTTGCCCGTGGGCCCATAATGTTGAGGCGGCCCTGGGTTTATTGCTCAAATGTCATTAAAATCTCTAAATGTTTTAGAATTCTCTACCTTGAAAAAAATGACTTCCTCTTTAAATAGTTATCTGGGAACTACATTCCTCTGGTAGAAGCCTTGTGAACATACCATCTTGGACAGTAGGTTGCCTTCTGTTATAAAGACCATGGACTTTTGGGTGGCGGCTCCAGTGCTATGAAGTTCCCTTCCATAAAAGTGCAGTCTGATGTTGTTTTAGAACAGGGTTTCTCAACCTTGGCGACTGTAAGTCCTGTGGACTTCAATTCCCAGAATTCCCCAGCCCCACTGGCTGGGGGATTTTGGGAGTTGAAGTCCACAGGACTTAAAGTCGCCAAGGTTGAGAAACACTGTTTTAGAATGTTTGGGGAAAATGTAAACACTCACTTTTACCTCATAGTCTTTATTGTGTTTCGATGTTCCTGGATTTTACAAAAATGACACCCAGGGATTTACAACATAAAAATGTGAGATTCAATATTAAATACTGGATTCTTGCTGAGCCTTTAATGTAGATAAACCATGTAACTAGCATTTTGAGTTTGTGCACCCCTCTGTGAAATAATTGTTATAGATGATTCTCTCTCCCACAGAGTTTGATGACCCTTCCGCCATGGTGGTATTGGCAGAAGAAGAACTAGTAGTAATAGACCTGAAGTCTCATGGCTGGCCATCTGTCCAACCCCCGTATCTTGCATCTCTCCACTGCTCAGCCATCACATGTTCTCACCATGTCTCCAACATTCCTCTAAAATTGTGGGAAAGGATCATCAATGTTGGGAGCAAGCAGAATGTTCAGTTTTCTAATATGGTATGACTTGCCCGTTCTACTGAAATAGGGATGCATTTGAAGTGGGTACAGATTGTAATTGTTTTTCTCCTTGGTTAATACTGGATTTTGAATGACCTCAGATAAGGCTTTGGAGGTAAAAAATATTCCTGCTTCTAAGGAAATATAGGAGCAAAGGGGAAAATGGCAGTCTCGGCACCAGTTTCATTTGATAAGTTGTACAGAACATGCTTGATTGACATTAGAGGAAAAATAAGAGTATAAGATGAATTAGTGATTATGAATAATCCTGCCGTGACAATAAAGTACTCTTTGCTAGCACTAATATAATGTGGCAGAAGCTTGAATCCAGCACTTACCTGCTACTCCTTAAGACAGCTGCATTATTTTTCATTGGGGAGCGGGTTGGGCTCATAGTATTCCTGAAAATAGGGACAATTGTTTTAATTGGGACAGAGACAGGTGCTTCAATTGTCCTTCTCCATAGTTCACCCAAATCAACTCCAAAATATTACACAGCTCACTAATGAAATTATTGGTGGATAATTTTAGCCACAAAATTATCCAAGAGTTTGTTATTATGAGGAAAGCTAGTTTTCCCACTAACACTAATACAGGTAGTCCTCGACTTATAATCACAATGGCGCCCCAAATTTCCATTCCTAAGCAAGACAGTTGTTAAGTGAGATTTGCCCCATTTTTTACTTTTCTTGTCACAGTTATTAAGTTAATTATTGCAGTTGTTAGGTTAGTAACACAGTTGTTAAAGGAATCTGGCTTTCCCATTGACTTTGCTTGTTAGAAGACTGCAAAAGGTGATCACCTTGACCCCAAGATACTGCAACCATCATTAATATGAGTCCGTTGGCAAGTGTCTGAATTTTGACCATGTGACCATGGAGATGCTGCAATGATTGTGTGAAATACGGTGCTAAGTCACTTTTTTTGATGCTGTTGTAACTTCAAATGGTCACTAAATGGTTTTACATCGAGGACTATCTGTAGCTATCCCTTTGCTTTTTTTATATGTCACTCCTGTATGTCATGCTGTGAAGCTTAATCTTCCTTTTTACCTAAAAGTAACTGAATTCTGTAATTATATTACATCTTTCCCAATTGTGTAGTTATCTGCTTATAGGATATTATTTTCAAGCAGATCAGGGAAGTGTATCTTTCTGAAATTTTGTCTTGTCGATTGACAAAGCTCAAAAAACTGAAATTGGGCTAGATTTCACTTAAGACTGTGAAAGTTAAGATTTTCTCCCAGCCTGGAGAAGCATAGTGGGTTGTGTGAACCAACCTTACCTGCTGTCACTGATCTCTGTCACATCCATGTTCCTCAATCCCTACAGTAACCTTGTTATATAGATATTTGTATAGTACAGAAGAAGGGAGACTCTGGACATATATTGATGTACATCTGTAGAGTTTCTTAACAGGAAGGGGGATTTGTATTCAGCCGCAGTCCACCCTCACATGGAAAAATTGCACATGAATGCATGTGCATATCATACATGCATAGAGTCATTTCAGATAAACAAGTGGTTGATGGATTTTAATTGCTTCCTGCTACCAAGTCTTTTATTCTGTAAAGACATAACTATCCTTCACCATTTGTGATCTCTCCTCCCACAAATTCTCTTTTCCATTTTCCCAGTCCTGGCCAATTAATGGGGGTATCAGCAAAGCTCCAGATCCTCCCCAGCGGGATTTACTGCTTACCGGGTAGGTATAAGCATGCAAATTCATCCTTGGCTTTACTCCTGTAGAAACAGTAACTCGTCACTGCCTTATTTCCCTCTGCTTAGTCTGTAACAAGCAATCAATAGAAAATGAGGGACATAACCTTTGCAGCAGTAAATGAACTGCCAATCATTTTGGAAATGACCGCTTAGTTATCGCAGGCTTTAAATTGGATTTCCGAACACTCCATTTTTAAAACAACCTTTTAACATATAAGTAAACAAATGGGGTAGGATGTTACAGGTGATCTAATCCTGCATGCTGTGCATGTTAAGTAGCCTCATATTGCTGCCTTTTCTATTTGAAATTTCAAAAAGAGACAAAAACATTCTAAAGGGATTTTCAAGGTATTTGTGTAAATTCCTGGTAAGATTGTACTTAAAGATCCAGGCACTTTGCCAGTTAAGTTAAAGAGAGATATTTGCAGGCAGGAGTTGGGATATGGTAGTCCTGAAAGCCAAATGGTACTGATGCTCTGGAATAATTACTGCTGCTGGAAGTATGTATCTGTGTGTATACATACGCATGTGTAATATCAACATTAAAAAAAAAACACATTCTTTTTTTTAAATAATAGCTGTAGTTTATATAGATCTCCTATATCATTTTTGCAGCTGTAATTTAAGAAATGAAAATAGAGGAGGAGTAGAACTAGAGAGAGGAAGGTTGATAAGTCCAGGCACCAATTATTTAAGCACTATTAGTGATTAGAACAGGCTAGTAATCATGGTAGGGAAGGATAGCCCAAGACGAGTAAGCCAAAAGTGGACTGACAAACATTCAAATTGTTTATGGCAATTTATTTCTTTTATATTTGGTTTACTAAGTTGAGGTATGAAAGAGAAGCTACTTTAGAACACTCATTGGAAAGAAAAGTCCCTTTCCAGGTAAATATTTTTTTAAATATACTTCAGAACTATTGGAAACAAATATGGATAGAACATAGCTGCCCTGATTTTCTTTGTCTTGGTGAAGGCAAGTTTTTCTCAAAAGACTTGCTGCCAGGCACCTGCAGTCTGATGTGACCAAGAAATGTTCTGGGCAGCTCTTCTTCTTTCTGCACTAGGCAGAACAGCTCAGTATAGGTTTCGGCTATATGCCTATCTATATAGAAGTGATGGCAAACCTTTTTTGGCTGCTGTGTCAAAAGCGGGGGGAGCACAGGGGGGTCGTGTGCTGGCGTGCCACACCCATAATGTTATGCGTCTGCCCCCCAAGCGCACGTGCATGCATGCAATCAGCGCCCTCGCTTTTGCCATGGGTTTTTTTTTTTTTTTTTTTGCTTTCCCCAGGCTCCAGTGGCTTTCTAGGAGCCTGGGGAGGGCAAAAACAGCCTCCCCGCCCCTCCCAGACTCCCTCCAGAGACCTCAGGAGCTTCCCTGAAGGCTCCAAAGGGCAAAAAATGGACTTACGGACAAACTGAAAGGCACCATTCCCGAACTTCCAGGTTCCCCGTAGGGCCGATTTTCGACCAATTTTGAAGCTTCCCTGAAGGCTCCAGAGGGCAAAAACCGGTGCTACGAGCAAACCAAAAGTGACTTCCGGTTTTTCCATAGGGCTGATTTGTGACCTCCAGAGCCTTCAGGCGGCTTCCCTGAAGGCTCCGGAGAGCAAAAAATGGTCCTACGAGCAAACCAGAAGTCTGTCCCTAAATTTCCAGTTTGCCCGTAGGGCTGGTTTTTTGCCCTTTGGAGGCTTCAGGGAAGCCTCCAGAGGGCGAAAAACTGCATCAAAAGAAAGCTGAAGTCATCTGGCCAGCGCGCGCATGTGCTCTGGCCAGCTGACAGGTCATTGCCTCACGTGTCCTGACAAACGGCTCCGCCTGCCACCTCTGGCACACATGCCTTAGGTTTGTCATCACAGCTATATAGTATAGGCTCAGTACGCACTTGATGACATTCTTCCCCAGTCTGATGACCTCCAAGTGGTCTTCACCTGCAGTGACACAAAGTTTAGCCAGCATGCTGACTCGAGATTATGGATCCGAAGTCTAAATAGTCTGGAGACACCAAGTATGGAAAGGCTGCCCTACAATGTTTTGCCAAAACTGCTCTGAGGTGCATGCAGAGAGAGATCAGTGTGAAAAGGGAATTTTGCATAATGAAAGTTTTGTAAGCCTACATGACTAGCAAGAGGAAATTTAAATTACTTTTTGCCCCATTAATACTTAATATGTATTGACTAAAACGCTTCCACCAGGCTAGCTTTGATTATGGAGCAGCCAGTCATTCAGCATCTCTCAGGGAGAGATGGTATAAATCAGGGAGTGATTCTGGTATAACCTGCCTTTCTGCTTTGGGCTCAGGCACGAGGATGGCACAGTGCGCTTCTGGAATGCATCTGGTGTGTGTCTAAGCCTCCTGTATAAACTAAGCACAGTGAAGGTGTTTCTCACTGATGCAGATCTCAATGACAATATGCAGCTGGGAGAGGATGAATGGCCTCCACTGCGCAAGGTAAGCAGCCTTAACCGGCTGAGGTCAAAGCTTGTTCTATATTATGTACCGTATTTTTCGGACTATAAGGTGCACACACACACCAAAGGGGTTGAAATGTCTGTGCGTCTTATAGACCAAATACAGCCCTGGTTTTGGCCTCCCAAACACACACCCCTCCCCCGTGCATCCTGTTTTCGGTGAAAACGGGATGTGTGAAGGGTTTGGGAAGCCTGCAGAATGCTCCTGGGAGCTGGGGAGGGCAAAAATGGGACTCGTGAAGGGTTCCGGAGGCCAAAAATGGGCCTGTTTTTGCCGAAAACAGGATGCACAGAGGGTTTGGGAGGTCTGCAGAGTGCTCCTGGGGGCTGGGGAGGGTAAAAATGGGATACATAGAGGCCAAAACTATTTCTTCTTGTTTTCCTCTTCGAAATCTTTGTGTGTCTTATACTCCACTGCGTCTTATAGTCCAGAAAATACGGTACTTTCAAACAAGTGCTCTTTGCAATACTTTACTATATTTTTGTGCTCAGGTGGTATTTGATGTTTCTTCCTCTCCTGCATTAGGTTGGCTCCTTTGACCCTTACAGCGATGACCCCAGACTTGGAATCCAGAAGATCTTCTTATGCAAATACAGTGGATATTTAGCTGTAGCAGGGACAGCAGGACAGGTACTAATAGGATGAATATATATCAAAGAGATTTGTATGGGCTATTGTAGCTTAGAGACCCATGCTTTCACACTGATACAATTATCCTTCTTAATTAGACAGATCTGTTAGATCGTCTCTGTTATCCTAACAATTTCAGGGTTGGGGGAATTGGATGCAATCCAGCCTACTCAGATATTGTGTCCTTTCTGTGCTAATTCTGGCTAAAAAGTAGATTCTCAGACAATGGTCTCTTCACTGCACACTGGAGAAATAATTTCCAAACTCTAGCAAGCCATATCCCTTCCGCAGTCCTTCTGCATGCACTACACAAGTTTTGCTATTTCCTCAACATCTTGTGTTCCCAAATACAGCTACAATGCAGGTAATCCTCTCTTAATGACCCCATTTATGACCAGAATATTCATTACTAAATAAAGCGATTATTAGATGAAATATCACATGAATTGATCGCTTATCAACAGCAGTTTTGGTAATTCTGGTTGCGGTTCAGTAGGCTAGCACTATGCCATTGTTAGGTCAGGACCTCCTGCCTTGCCCTGCTCTGTTCATCTCCTCTTCAGCTACCACCGCACTTTTCTCCCTCAAATCTGTGCCCTTTTGACCTCTGTTTTCCATTGCTGCTGCCCCTGCCACCCCACCCCATCCCAGTACCTATTGACTTTCGTTAAAACCAAAATAAGGAAATAAAATAACCAGTATATAGTCATACCAAAACATGAAACATGATGGTGAATCCAACTAGCAACACATATATCACACACTCAACCAGAGGCACCATCCAGACTAGCCCAAAATGTGGGAGAAGATTGAAGCCTTTAAGGTCCTCCAGAACACAATCCAGATGAGAGTTTTCAGGAGAACCTCATTCCAGAGGGCAGGCACCAGGAGAGTGGAGGCACACTTCCATAATGCCAGTAGATGGCATTTTTTGATCAAAGAAATCCAAAAGAGATCAACTAGGCAGACGCCACAGGAGACGGCAAGGAAAATATCAAGTAGCCAATAGATGGCCTTTTTAAAAAAGAAATCAGGAATGCATCAACTGGGCTTTATGTCACGTATGTCATAGCTTATAACCAACACCTTGAGTTGCACCAAGAAGTTTACCAGCAACCAGTGCAGCTTGCAGAGTTAACCAGCCTATTTATTATTATGACTATTTAATTAATTAATTAATTAATTTATATTGCTGCCTATTCTCCCATGGCAACTCAAGGTGGCTTACAGTATATAAAACTTCATATAAAAACAATAAAACTAATAAAAGAGTCACATAATAACTTAATATAATAAAATCACACACACACACCCCTTCCTGGCAACAGAACCTCACACGAGCCATTTAATGGACTCCATCCCGCTCTGGGTTCCACAGGCCAACTGGCAGAAGCAGGTCTTCAGTCTTTATTTCTCACACTTAACGACCATTGCAGCATTCCTATAGCAGTCATGTGATCAAAATTTTGATGCTTGTCAACTGATTCATATTTATGACGGTTGTAGTGTTCCATGGTCATGTGCTCCTCTTTTGCAACCTTCTAAGGAGCAAAGTCAATCTGGGGAAGCCAGATTTACTTAAAATTATGTCTCTAACGTAACATCTTCACTGATTCACTTAACAATTATGGCAAGAAAAGTGGTGAAAGGGGACAAGGTTCATTTAACAAATTGTTCACTTAGCATCAGAAATTTTGGGCTCAACTATGGTGTAAGTGGAGGACTACCTATAGTCACTTTACTACCAGATAAGGCTTACATGTTGCTTCTACTTTATTTGGACTCTTTGGATGTTAAAGCAACATCCTTTTGTTGGATTATGTCCCAAAATAAATGTGATGGTTGGAATTCCCTGCTCCTACAGAGGAACATGAAAACAAAGCAGTCTGAAAATAAATGAAATAATTGTTTTGCGCTGGTAAAAGCCCAAATGGGAAAGTGTATTTATTTTGGATTAAATGCTAGTGCAAATAATGTGGGATTTGCAGTATCGAGATTTCACAGAGCAGATTTCTGAATGGAATGTATCTCTTATCTGAAGGTCCTTGTCATGGAACTGAATGATGAAGAAGCAGAACAGGGGATTGAACACGCAGAAGCAGACTTTCTCCAGGACCAAGAAGGCTACAAGTGGAAGGGCCATGAACGTCTGAAAACCAGGGATGGGCCTGTCCAATTTGAGCCTGGCTTTCAGCCCTTTGTCTTGGTCCAATGTCAGCCTCCGGCAGTGGTCACATCACTGGCCCTTCATTCAGAATGGAAACTTGTGGCCTTTGGTACAAGCCATGGATTTGGACTGTTTGATCATCAGCAGAAGCGGCTGGTTTTTGTGAAGTAAGTTACTTTTTGGGAAAGATGATGTTTAAAAGAAGGCTTATGCGACATGTTTGGTATACAGTTTGTAAAGTTTTTCTGTTTTCAATTGTATTTTTTGTATTGTATTTTTTGACATAATAAAGTGGAGGTTTTGCAATGAAATCCAACTGGCTTAGGTCACCGAGTCCCAAGTTTTTTTACATTCCTGGAGCTCTTCCAAGCTGCACCGCCCTGGTTGCTGTTAATTCGGAAGTGAGAAGAAAGACTTAAAAGTTTAACATAACTATGAAAACGAAAAGGCCATCCTGTAAAACCCACTGATAATCCTGTTGCTATCATAAATGGGTACTATGCAGCCTTGCTTGGTTAGCATTGCTGTACCTCAGGGGTGTTAAACTCACTTCATCTTGAAGGCATCACATGACATATGGGCCCTTTTTTCTCCATTGCTAAACCGGGTATGGGCGTGGCCAGAACGTGACGCATCTGGCCCACAGGCTAGGAGTTTGATAATCCTGCTCCACCTACTTCGATCTTAGTTTCCCCAAACTTTAAATGTAACTACTAGCCATCAAAACATTGCTTACTCCTGATTTAAGTAAATCATTATCCTCCTCATTATCTGTTAAGTTGTAACTTGTTTTGAACATCTGAAGAACGATAGGAAAAGTATCAGGGGTATGTCTGCATAATTAGATGGAATTTTCTGGGCAAACTATTGAGAAGAATCCTGGTTCCCTAAATTCTACCCAAAAGAAGCTTAAGCTCCTTTTGAACATTCTAGAACAGGGGTGTCAAACTCGATTTCATTTAGGGCCACATAAGGGTTGTGTTTGACCTTGGGGGGGCTGGGTTGGCCATGGCCAGCTCAACCTCACTCGTGTTGGGGGTGCCTGTGGTGGCCTGAGCTGCACGTAGCCCTCCTGAGCTTTGTTTTCGCTGGCAGAAGCAATGTGGGCTGGTCCTTCATTGTTTTCAGGGCAGCCCTGCGGGCCAGATCTAAGCATCCCATGGGCCAAATCCGGCCCCCAGGCCTTGAGTTTGACACCCCCGTTCTAGAACATAGCAGAGTAGGTGGAAACTATGCTGCTTCTCACTGTTTCTCTGGGAAAATAAAAGCAAAGCCCTTCTGACTGATAGGTGAGAAGGAGTTGACAGAAGGATTCTTCAGGAATTTAGGATTGGTGTTCCATTAGAAGGATAAGGATCACCAAGATAACTTACCATAAATATTAACCAGCTACATAATTTTAAAATACCAGGTTAATATGGCTTGGAAACTATTCTATCACGTTGATTGACAGAAATCCACAAGTAACTATTGAAAGGCTCTTGATAGGGCTTCTAATATTTTGCAGCATGTTGGTTGTAAAGAATGGCCAATGTAGGCATCTAGTGAAGTATATGAAGTGCACAGTTTAGTATTTTGAATGAAAGAAATGTCATAATGCCTTGGTATTAGACCACATGTCTACTGGCTTCATTCTAGGTGCACCCTCCATCCTAGTGATCACCTGGCCTTGGAAGGCCCACTTTCCAGGGTGAAGTCCTTAAAGAAGTCTCTCCGTCAGTCCTTCCGTAGGATACGAAGGAGCAGAGTCTCAAATCAGAAGCGGCAAACTGCCCAGGTGAGGCAATGCGTTCTTTGACTTCACATGTTTGTTAACATCCTTTTTTTAAAATGACAAGTCAGTGGTGCTGGATCTTGATATTGCCTTCCATGGCACTGACATGTTGCAAGAAGAAAAGAATGAGATTCAAATAAGAGTGCTGCTTTTGAGTGAAGACAACTTGGGCTCTTGGATTAGTAGAAAGGAAAAATTATTTCTTTCCCTTCTGCAATTTTAAACAAATGCATGCACTCCAAATCTAGTCCATTCATAAGCCTTCAATTTATTACAGCAGGAATCTGATACTCAGCTTATTACCCATTCATTTTATAAGACCCATTTGATTCTTTTACAAGGGTTCTATGTGTTTGTTTTCAATTAACTGCTAAATTAGTAAAAGTGGAGTAGCAACATCATAATCTGAACAGTTTTGCTTGTTTGAGATCTGCAAAGGGTGATGATATTCAATGGTTGCCTGTTTTATTTCATGGGACAATGCAGGAGGGAATTTCCAGGCATCATCGTGATGCATTACAAGAAATTGAATTAGCTCCAGTCCAACGAAAGATTGAAGCACGATCAGCAGAGGACTCTTTCACGGGCTTTGTGCGCACCTTATATTTTGCTGACACCTTCCTAAGAGACAGTAAGTAAGAAATACTTCACTTTTGAGGACTTGCCATGTGTCCCATTGCTCAGAGAACAAATAATGGTTAGTAGAGAGTATTTATCACCATTATTGGCTAGAATCTAACTCTCCACCAATGCCTACAAAATACACACACATGTGTGGATTTTTTGATTCTTTATAACTCATCACTACAATTGGTTGGAAACAATTAGGATTTCTGACATTAATGAAATATGTTCTCTTCTAGATAAAGGTTTTAGAAAGTGACTCTTCCAAATATTTCAACAGGTTTATTTGTTTGTTTTGGATCAGGAAATGTTTGTCAAGAGGAAAAGAACACACTGCACCCCTTTAATGAATGTGAACAGCAGCATATGCACATTGATCCATGCACTTAAATCCTTACACTAAATATTAAATCACCTGGAACAGGTTGCAATAGCACTTAGGCTTATATACCGCTTCACAGTGCTTTGCAGCTCTCTCTGAGAGGTTTACAGTGTCATCCTATTGATCCCAAGGTTGGTTCTCATTTTACCAACCTCGAAAGGATGGAAGGCTGAGTCAACCTTGAGTCAGTGAGAATCGAACTGCTGGCAGCTGGCAGCCAGCAGAAGTAGCCTGCAGTACTGCATTCTAACCACTACACTCACTATGGCTCAGGTATGCATCTTGAATAAATGGCGACCACTGATCAATGGATCAGTGATCACCACTTATTCAAGTTGCATAATTTCTAGAGCAGGGGTGTGAAACTCGTGGCCTGTAAAACCCTCATTTTAGCAAAGGGGGGAAAGTCACGTTACAATGCTAGTTTGAAACCCCTGTACTAGAGTAATTTTTTAGAACTTGGATAACAAATCACACTAAGAAAAGTGTGAGGAAGGCATTTGTGACAATCAAGTTTTGGGCTTTTTAATTTAGGGAAAAATGGCATGCTTGTATAAACTTTTAGAAACCACATGCAGTGTGAAAAAAGGGCTACATGATGGCTTTCCCCATAGTATACAGAAGAAAATAATACCTCTTGGATTCAGAGGCTGCACTATTAGAGTTGTTGTACAACAAATGTTAAAAAAAGGAAATATGTTGCTGGATTAGGCACATTTTAGGGCTGTTTTGATATACAGACTCATAATTGTTTTCATTTTTTCAGTCTCTTCACATTGTCACAAATGCTAGGAATGTAAATATTTTTAAAGAAAGCATTAACCCACATTATTCATAATGTGTTTGAGCTGGACTGAACTGGACTGAGTCAGAGAAGTTCTGTACTTATACAGAAAAGATTGATGCTTATATTGGAGATCTGAGCCCAGTGTGAACAAAACAAAATGAAAACCATTGTTTTTCATCACTTGTTATGCATGAGAATTCCACTCATGAGTTCTGTTACTTCTTTTCAGGTTCTCGGCACAGCCCTTCTTTGTGGGCAGGTACTAATGGGGGCACAGTGTATGCCTTCTGCTTGCGCATTCCTCCAGCAGAGAGAAGAATGGATGAGCCTGTGAGAGCAGAGCAGGGTGAGTGAAACACATTGATAAACTGCATTTAGGGTTGAGGATGTGATGATTGTATCCATTCTATCAGAAAGAACTGGCTCATGATTTTTTCATAGATGATAAATGGTCTTGATGAGTTCATAGTGTAACAGAAAATCAGAAAATGACTTGGGTGGGTATATTACCAGCCTTAGATATTTGGTGAATGGATGTGCTACACCATTTATACATGGTGTAGTGTTCTGAGCTGCAGAGACCCATGGAGATGGCTATAAGGTTTATGCAAGCAACATTCACACAGTGTGCAAAAGAGACTATCAACAAGTTAAAAAACAAAAAGGCCAAAGTGCATCTCCACCAGCAACCAACATCCACATGAGCATAGAGTAGCACCAAGATTAACATCAAACCAACAGTCAAGAAGAAATCAAGGAACTGCCAAATAAGCTAACATTCAACAGTCTAACCAAAAACCCACCAAGATCACTCCCACCAACAATGATGGGGCAAGCCACTAGAATATCAACTGAGGGCAACTTCCACTCAGGTAGCACTGATGATGTTACCTAGTTTTGGTAATGAAATATCTGGAAAACAAATCGAGCTCAGAGAGCAACAAGGACCCCTCATTATCCCCTCATGTTTCCACATCAATTATCAAATTTCTTTTCAACCATAGTTTTTTCTATTTTTGCAATTGCCTGCAAGGGAAGTATGATTGTGAGAAAGTAACTAGACAAGGAAATTAGAAATTTCCATTCTCCATTCATAGTCTAAAGCCACATTAGCTCTTCTTGTATTTCATCTGAGTCATGATGAAATCATTAAGGCACTAACAATGCATGCAAAACAAGGGAGCTGTGTTCTATCAGGAAATTAATTAAGTTAGCTAAAGAATGATTTTTTTCTTGCATAACACCTGACGCTACAGTTCTAATAAGCCATGAGCTAAACCAATTATAAAAAGCTAAGGATATACAAAAAGCAGCTTAGGAAACATCACAATAGAGTGAGCAGTAATAGTGACAATGAAAATATCATAAAAGCAATATAATAAAGGAAAAAACACAAAACTGGACACAAATGAAATACAGGAAGGTAAGGTGGAAAAAAGAAGTGTTGAAAATAAAATGCAGATAGAAGATTTCACTGAGATTTACAGTCACAAAGGAAAAGTAGACAAAGGGGGACATCTCCAAAAAAAAAAAAGAAACCCCAAAATAGTAATGAAAGGAGAACAGGGAAAAACCTGGGGAAAGTTACTAGAACAATAAGAGTAAATACTCTGAAGAAAAGATACAATAACCACAAAAATAGGGGAAAGAAAAAGAAGAAGTTAGGGAAAAGGGGGAGAAGAAGGAAAAGAATTAAAACTGGGATTTTTGGGAGCCCAAGTGAAAATGGTTTTAAAAGAGGAAGAAGGGAAAAAGAGTTACTTTAGAGACTAAAGAGAATAGTAGTAAGATTATTATTGTTACGTAACTAATTAAGACATAAAGAAATGATAGTATATTCCTAATGGTAGAAAAAAATTGTAAATAAATGCTCTCTATGCTTACATTGAATTAGAGGATGTATGCTGTTTATAACAAAATATACCAATGGAGAAAATAAGAAATGAAAATTTGGTGTAACTTTGAAGGGGTAATTGAAGTTATTGTTTATGTATTAAGAAAAAATAACTATAAAGATGGAAAATAATATAAGAGAATAATTTGGCGGAAAATGAAAACAAAATTATGATGTAAAAAGGAGTATGTAATTTAGAGAATGTAAAAGAAAAGACCCGGACAACTCTTTGTTCCTATAATATGTATAATTTGTATTAAAAAAATAAAAAGAAACACAAGCCAAAAAACACATCCCAAAACAAAGCAGCTTCTTCTTCACCAATGTTTTGGATCTAGATCTTGCCTTATTTCTCTGTGCATTTTCTCTTCCTGTTTCTTTAGCCAAAGAGATCCAGCTAATGCATAGAGCTCCAGTTATTGGCATTATTATTCTGGATGGCCAAAGCACTCCTCTTCCTGAACCACTTGAAGTAGCACATGACCTCTCCAAAAGTCCCAACATGCAAGGTTGTCACCAGCTTCTTGTAGTGTCTGAAGAACAACTTAAGGTAACAGGGTTCTCTGTATGTAAGGTTTTGTACACTGTGTGAATGTGTGATGCTCTGTGGAATGCAGTGTTCAAAGAACATCTGGAAATAAGGTGTTAACTCCCTTGCCTTTTCCTTGCTTTCAAGAGGCATTTAGTGACATGTATTACTAAAAACAAGGCTGCCCAGAGTTGAAGAAGCATCCCATAAATTAGGAAGGTTGATTTGCATATGGCAGAAATTCCCAATTTTGTCTCGTCATGCATTCTCAACATGTGTGACTTCTACACAGGGGGAAGAAAAGCTGAGTCATCGTTGTTATCTTCATTCCACCATCATCCAAAATAATTTTAGAGAAGGGATGGAATATTGGGAGCCTAAATTGAGCAGAGTCTCCATTAAAATAGGAGGATCTGTGCTGTGGGTAATTGGCAGTTGGTCTTACCTGAACTGTATGTTTCAGAGAAGGTGTGAGAGGAGTAACAGCTGGGTATTAACCAAGCCCTTTTGCCCTGGAGTCTGAGGATAATCTTTTGAAGCCACACCTCTGATCCTCCTCTTGCTCTCCCAGCCCTGGAAGGAAAGAACAACACAACAGCACAAGCACCTATCCTTCCTATTGACCCTGAATGACCACTGAGCTAGCTCAGGCCCCTGGCACAGGGCACCCTAAACAGGGGGGGGGGGAAGTGACTCCTCCCACACCTTCTCTGAAACATACAGTTCAGATAAGACCAACTGCCAGTTTCCAGAGTGAGGTGTGGGAGGAGTAACAGCTGGGACATACCAAAGCTAGATGTCCTAGGGAGGGATCATTGGGCCTGAGCCCCTCGAGAGTCTAGGACTCCCTGCAGAACCCTCCTACCGAAGGCTGCCTCTGTGTAGGCGTAGGCATCTAGACGGTAATGTCTAATGAATGGTGAAGGAGACGCTCAGGCGGCGGCCCGGCAGATCTCCTCTATGGGAGCCTGGGTGGCCCAGGCTGCTGAGGTGGCCGCACTTCTGGTGGAGTGCGCTGTGATGCCCTCTGGAACCTGAATTCCCCATGCCTCGTAGGCCTGTGAAATGGCCGCCCTGATCCACCTGCTAATGGTGGCCGGGGAAACCTTAGCGCCTCTGGTGGAAGGTTGATATGACACGAAGAGGGCTTCTGAACGCCTAAAGGGAGCCGTGCGCTTAAGGTAAATGCGCAAGGCTCTTCTGACGTCCAACCTGTGCCAAGATCTTTCCCTATCGCTGGAGGGCTGTGGACAGAAGTCCGGCAGGACTATCTCTAGAGCCCTGTGGAAGGGGGAATTGACCTTGTGCATGAACGCGGGGTCCAATCTGAGGATTACCTGGTTCTCTAGGAATGTGCAGAGGTCCGCTCTGCTGGAGAGAGCGTTGATCTCAGAAACTCTCCTGGCCAAGGTGATGGTGACCAGGAAGACGACCTTAAGGGTCAGAAATTGAAGGGATACATCCCTCAAGGGTCCGAACGGTGCCTCCGTCAAGGCCTGGAGGACCGTAGGTAGGTCCCAGGAAGGGAATCGATGGACCGCTGGGGGTTTCAGATTCGCCGCTCCCTTGAGGAAGCGCCTGAGGACCGGATGTTGGGATAAGGGTGGAGCGTCCACCCCCCCCACCCAACCCCCAGGATGGTGGAAAGGGCTGAGACCTGTCTCCTAAGAGTGCTGGGGGCGAGGCCCTTCTCCAAACCTTCCTGCAGGAAGTCCAGGACCTGAGGTACTGAGGCCGAGGCAGGCTGAATGTCCCTTGCTTTACACCAGTCAGCAAAGGCCACCCAGGAGGCGTTGTAAATGCGGGTGGTAGATTGCCTCCTGGACGCCTCGACGGTCCTAATGACCTTGGAGGAAAATTGGGCCTCTCTTAGCTGCTCCCGCTCAATCGCCAGGCGGTCAGATGGAGCCACTCCGGATCCGGATGCTCCAGAGACCCCTAATGTAGAGACACCTCCCCTGGAGGGATCCGCCAATGGGGAGCTGAGGACAGTTCCACCAAGTCTGCTAACCAGGGACAGCGTGGCCAGAAGGGAGCCAGTAGAATCATCTCTGCCCCCTCTGACACGAGCCTCCTGAGAACCCCAGGAATGAGGGGAAGGGGGGCGAATGTGTAAAGTAGACCTGGTGGCCATCTGCAGCGGAGGGCATCCGTGTCCATGGTTCCTCTGGAGGAAAACCTCGCTATGAAGTTCGGCAGCTGGGCATTCGTTGGAGTTGCAAAGAGATCCACCGTCGGTTGTCCGAACCTTTCGCAGATCCGCTGGAAGACGCTGAGGTAGAGCTGCCACTCTCCGTTGTCGACCGTCTCCCTGCTGAGCCAATCTGCTTGCTGGTTCTCGGTCCCGGAGATTTGTTCCGCTCTGATGGACTGGAGATGTGTCTCTGCCCAGTTGCCTAATTGGAGGGCCTCGTCGCGAAGGGCCTTGGAGTGAGTGCCCCCTTGCCTGTTCACGTGGGCCTTGGCTGCCACGTTGTCCGTCAGGACCAGGATGTGGTGACCGGTGACTCTGGTCTTGAAGTGTTGTAGGGCTAGGTGGATGGCTCTGAGCTCCAACCAGTTGATGTTGTTGCGCAGATCTGTTGGAGTCCAGCGTCCCTGGGCTATCTGAGCTTCCAGGTGTGCTCCCCAGACTACCCTGGAATTGAGTTGTTTAAGATCCAGGATAGCTCTCCACCCTCCTGAGCTCTTGGGGACCAGAAACAGGTTAGAATAGAAACCGGAACCTCTCTCCCCCTCTGGGACTTCTTCAATGGCCTTGATAGTTTGAAGTTTAATAACATTTGTATGCCGCCCAATCCCATGGGACTCTGGGCGGCTCACAATACTGTAAATAAAAATTAAAAAGAGGAAAGAAAAGATAGATTTAAAAAACACATCATGCACTCCATTCTGAGTGGGGCTGGATATCCAGAAGGTGTTCGATGGCCTTAGCCTTAAGTGCCCGTTTGGCCGGATCAGCAGAGGAGGTGAAGGTGCAGAACCTGTTAGGGGGTTGCGAGCGGAACTCCAGGTGTAACCCAAGCTTAACCGTCTGGAGGACCCACTCGTCAAAGGTGATGCGTTCCCAGGCATCCGCGAAAAGGGTGAGGCGACCGCCAATGGGGTGATCCGAGGCTAGATCACTTGAACCTGCGGAATGGGCGACCACCTCCTCCTCGAAAGGGCCGCTTGCCCTGCTGCTGGCCCCTGAATCTGTCCCTAAAAAACTGCCTGTCCCCCTGTCTGTGGAACCTGGGGGGTTGGTACCTATGAGACTGAGCCTCCAAATCAGGCTGGCGGAAGGATGTTCTCCTGGGGTAGGGGGCGTGTTGGTTATCCGACCGTCTGGTTGTGGCTGGGAGGACCTTCTTCTTGTTTTTGTCCTCCACCAGAAGCGGGTCCAGCGAGGCGCCGAACAGCTTGTCTCCGACGTAGTCTGCTCCTGTAAGGTGCCATTTGGCTCAGGACTCCGCCTGCCAGTGGCGCAACCACAGTAAGCGCCTGGACGCCACAGAGGAAGCTCGGGATGCATACTTAACTGCATCCAGGGTGGCGTCCGCAGAGAATTGTGTGGCTGCCAGCACCTTCGAAATGGCTTGCAGCAGTCGCACCTCCATGGCCGGTGTTCTATCTCTCAGCTCTTCCAGCCACAACACCGTGGATCTGTTAAAAAAGGAAGCAGAAGCGGCCGCCCTAATGGCCCAGGTTATTGCCTGAAATGTTTTATGTATCACGGTTTCCGCCCTCTTATCCTCTGACTTAAGGCAGTTTGCAATGTCTCCCGTCACCACGGATGAGGCTGAGGCTAGAGGGGCGATCGGGTTGTCCACCTCCGGGAGCTGGAGTGCCTGGTCAAAGGTGGGGTTGAGGTTATAGAACCTCCGCTCATTGCCCCCCGGGTTGGGGAAGGACCCTGGTTTAACCCACTGAGATTTTAGGACCTCCATGAACATCTCTGGAGTTGGAATCTCCTCCTTTTTTATCGGGGGTCTATGAAAGGGGCCCTTTTTCCTCCCCTTACTGGTGCTAGGTGTGGCAATGGTCGGCCTGGGTTCTGGAGGGGGATCCAGGTCCGCAGGTCCGGAGTAGGGAACTAAATAAGGAGGGGGGAAACAGGCACGTGATGTTGGGGGCCTCTGTAGACTGAGCATCCTCATCCTCAGAGAACCCCACGTCTTTCAGCTCCCCTTCTTCTAAATCTGAGGGTTCACTGGCAGCGGAGGGAGAAGGGGACCTGTGCTCTCTGGCCACAGAGACTCTGGGAAGAGTCTGATGATCTCTGAGCTGGTCCCGGGATGATCCCTGTTGTGAGGCCTGGGGTTGGTGCTGCATCCCAGCAGCCATCACTTGAGTTAAGGCCCTGGCTAAAACCTCCTGGAAACTCTCAGTTAGCTCTGGTAGGGCAGGGCGGAGTTCTGGAGGTTGCAGGTGATCCCTTGCCTCTGGTGAACTTGGTGCCAGTCTGGGCCTAGCTAGGCTGGAAACCTTGCGACCAAAGGGATCCCTCCCTCATTTCAGAGGAATGAGCAGGCGAAAGGGGGGGGCGAAATGGAGCTACGCCTTCTGCCTGAGCTCCTGGGGGAGCCAGGAGGGGACTCCTGGGCCTCTGCCAGTGCAAGGAGCCTGCAGGGGGAGCGTGACCTAGAAGGCGATGGGCTGATGGTCACCCTAAATCTCCTAGATGAGGCCCTGGTAGCTCTGCCTCCTTTAGGGCGTGTCTCCTTAGTGGATGCCCTGGAGGTGTCCTTCCTGGTGGGAGACCTCCCTCTGGTGGCCTGGGAAGCTCCCCTGGAGGTCCCTTCGGCTGGATCTGGGGCCCCTAGGGATCTCTGTCCAGCATCCCCGCTCCTCGCCGCGTCCGCCTTGCACTTACTCTTTTTCCCGCTCATCTCTCCTCTCTCTGCCGGCTCAGCTGCTTCTTCTTCTTCCAGCCGCCGATCCGCGGCTCGAGCGCTGTCCTGCACCGAATTCAGGCCCCTCTGCGGATCCACCGGCAGAGTGGGGGCCGCTCTAGGCCTCTTCTGGCCTCCTCGGTGCTTCTTGAGCGCTCCCGGCTACCGTAGATGATTGCTGGTCATGTGCTCAGCCATGTGCTCCTATTCAAAATGGCGGCCGCCGGCTTGCGACCCGAGCCTCTCTGAAGCTGGAGAGCGCTGGGGCGATCCTCTGTGGATCCCCGGTCCTCCGGAGTCCTAATCGGGTGGCTGAAGTGCGAAGGCCTCTCCACGCACTCCGATCGGTGCGGAGGCTTCCTCTCCTCTTACGCGACCGTCCAGCCACTTGGGGAGCGTGCGCGTGCTAGCAGGGCCTTTGCTAGCAGCGCTGAGCACGTTGGAGGAGAGATGCAGTGCTGGATCTTCTTGGTGAGAGGAAAAAAATTGCTAGAGAAAAAAACCTACACTAGAAAAACCTCTAGATTTCCAAAGTGAGGGAGAGTCAGAAAACACTCCTTCTGGGCTGGAGTCTGAGGTTAATCTGGGAGAGCAAGAGGAGGATCAGAGGCGTGGCTTCAAAAGATTATCCTCAGACTCCAGGGCAAAAGGGCTTGGTTAATACCCAGCTGTTACACCTCACTCTGGAAACTGCCCTATGCTTCTGGAAGTTGAAGAGAACAATTGCTTGAAAAGCAGGAGTACAAACAGAGCCAGTAGACGCAACCCTCCCTTGCTTCTCCCCCAGCTACAGAATACCTAAACATTGTTTCATCACTTCTAGCTCTTCACTTGACACCTTTTCCCAATTTATATTTGGTTTGCTGGCTTCTTAAAAAGAAACCAAATCAGGCTCAAGTTGAAGACTTGCTCCTGCTAGCAAATAAGTGTACTCCGTTTCCTGATTTTGTTTGTAGAAAAATATTTGCAAGTGGTGAGAGTCAGATCCTGGCCATGTAGAAAATTCATTCATTGCTTTCTGTGGCTTGAGGCAGAAAATCATTGCTTAAAAAAACAACAACCAGGCTCTTTTGCTAGTGAAGGAGGGAAATGCTGCACTTTTCTCATTACAGGTTGACTGGCAGAAGCTTTGATGTAATTCTTCCACTCAGGAAGGGAAATGATAGAATTTGTTCATGTTGGCAGGTTTTCACTTTGCCCAAAGTCATCTCCAAACTGAAGTTGAAACTTACAGCACTGGAAGGCTCCCGGGTGCGAAAAGTGTCCGTTGCCAACTTTGTCAGCTCTAAGACCGAGCATAGTGAGAATGACTTGGCTGTCCTGACAAATCAGGGAGACATCCAGATTATCTCTCTGCCTTCACTTAAAATCCAAGCCCGTTATCCCTGTATTCGCAAGGAGGATGTGAGTGGCATTGCTTCCTGTGTATTCACCCGATATGGACAAGGTAATATGGGGATCATCCATGCGTTACCGTACTTTGGTGTGCTAGGCCTTTGAAACTTTTGAGCCTCAAGTTGAGAGCATAGAGATGTTTTGTCTTTGTACTTATAATACTAGGAAGGCTAAGGAAGAAGACTGGGTTGGGGAAATGGGGAAGAATCATCTCCTTTTGTACCGAAACCAAAATTTTGCTTAAACTGGTCTATTAGTAAAGTGCTCTCTACTTTGATATTTGGAGGGACGCAGTGGCTCAGTGGCTAAGAGGCTGAGCTTGTCGATCAGAAAGGTCGGCTGTTCGACAGTTCAAATCCCTAGTGCTGCGTAATGGAATGAGTTCCTGTTACTTGTCCCAGCTTCTGCCAATCTAGCAGTTCGAAAGCATGTAAAAATGCAAGTAGAAAAATAGGAACCACCTTTGGTGGGAAAGTATCAGCGTTCCGTGCATCTTTGGCATTGCGGCCACATGACCACGGAGACGTCTTTGGACAGCACTGGCTCTTCGGCTTTGAAACGGAGATGAGCACTGCCCCCTAGAGTTGGGAACGACTAGCACATATGTGCAAGGGGAGCCTTTACCTGACCTTTATCTTACTTTAACATTTGCACAAAAGTGCCTTTATGAGGTAACAGCCTAAGGAATCAATATCCATATCCTAGTTGCAATTTTTCATCCTTAGGACTTTTTAAAAAAACATATCCATCCAAAAAAGAGTTAGATACTTTATTGGGATCTCCAGTAATAAAATCAAACTAATCAGTTCAGATGCGACACCGGACGTTGATCATGTAGTCAGCTCTGTATGTTTGTTCTGAATTTAAATCAGCTTTGCTCACGTGCACTTATTTCCAAATAAAGGGATATTTACAGCCTCCATGTATGTTTGTAACCTTAATCTGTTTAGAAGGGAGAATGTGCATATGTAGGACTTTGGGAAACAGGACCCCCCTTGCATAATATCTATCCCTACTCAACTGGCTGTTTCTCCATCATTCCCTTCAGGGTTCTATCTCATCTCCCCATCAGAATTTGAAAGATTTTCCCTTTCGCCAAAGTGGCTGGTGGAACCTCGATGTCTTGTGAAAGCATTGGAAAACAGAGAAAACAGCCACGGGCACAGCACATCTAGCACAGAAAGGACTTCAAAGAAATCAAAGTATGTCTGTCAGAGTTTCTGTCAGTCAAGTCAAGTATCCATTTTGTAACACTTACGAAGTGTAACTTATGTGACAGTATGGTTGATAATTTTAATTTTCTTGTTTTGTGGTTGAAGAACCCAAATCTTTAGGGATCCTGCCCAGTGTTGAACAATACCATGATAATATTGCATATGCAGTCATATTACTATAATTTTTGGAATGTATAATTCACAGAACTATGAAAAGACCAGTGGTGAAATTCAATTTTTTTTACTACCGATTCTGTGGGCATGGCTTGGTTGGCGTGGCAGGGGAAGGTTACTGTAAAATCTCCATTCCTTCCCCACTCCTGGGGGAAGGATACTGTAAAATCTCCATTCCCTTCCCACTCCAGGGGAAGGATACTGCAAAATCCCCATTCCCTTCCCACTCCCTGGGGAAAGATATTGCAAAATCTCCATTCCCTCCCAACTCAAGGGGAAGGATATTGCAAAATCTCCATTCCCTCCCCACTCCAGGGGAAGGATACTGCAAAATCTCCATCCCCTCCCCACTCCAGGGGAAGGATACTGCAAAATCTCCATTCCCTCCCCACTCAAGGGGAAGGATATTGCAAAATCTCCATTCCCTCCCCACTCCCTGGGGAAAGATATTGCAAAATCTCCATTCCCTCCCCACTCCAGGGGAAGGATACTGTAAAATCGCCATTCGCTTCCCACTCCAGGGGAAGGATACTGCAAAATCTCCATCCCCTCCCCACTCCGGGGCCAGCCAGAGGTGGTATTTGCCGGTTCTCTGAACTACTCAAATTTTCCACAACCGGAAAACCTCCTGAATTTTACCCCTGGGGAAGACCTATCTCCAAAAGAGATCCATGTCTGATGTGGAAAAGATTTGAATAGATGTTGTTCTTTACTCTGTATAAGAGCTTAATGTGTCAATGTGTCTGCTTGTCCCCTGGTGTCCAATCAATTGATTTATAGGGTTTACGAGCAAGTAGTCCTCGAGTTATGACAGCAATTGAAACTGGAATTTCCATTGCTAAGCAATGCAGTCAGACACCATATGATCATATCACTTAGCGTTAGCAATCTCTGAAGTCCCTATTGTATCAAGTGCGGATTGTGGGTCATTAAGTGAGCACCTCCTCACAAGGAGTGTGGGTTGCTGGCAAGACATGCCTCAACCCCAGAGAGGTTTTGGGGTGTGTGTACATGGATGGGGGAGGGGGGATTTACCCAAGCAATTTCAGTGCTTCCCTGCCAGGGAAGCTGGCGGGGAAGGTGGCAAATCATGATCACATGACTCCAGGATGCTGCACTCCACATAAGTATGAAGCAGTTACAAAGTACTCAGATTGAACATGTAACAGCAGGAGTGCTGAGACAGCCAGAACTTTGAGGCTAGTCATAACCATCACTCATTCAATGCTAGTTACTGAACAAGTGGTGATTAACTCAGGACTATCTGAGTATCACTTTTGAATAACCTTAGACTGCTCAGTTGTGTGTTTCTGGGCAAATGAAGCCTGATATTAAGTGGATAGAATAAAGATCTATCTGTGAAACCAATTCACCTCTAGGGGAATGTTCTAGGTCAGGGGTATCAAACTCACGTTGTCATCAGATGACCTATCGGGACTTTTTTTCCCTTCCCTAAACCAGGAGTGGGGTGGCCAGTATGTGACGCGTCTGGCACGTGGGCTGTGAGTTTGACACCCTTGTTCTAGGTGTTCTCTTTCTAAATGTTGCAAATAAAACATGGGTTGCTGTAATGTTAGGACTAAAGAATACTGCTTGATCTATCAAGTTCTGAGCCAGAACTATTGAACAGTTGGTCTCATTGGCTTTTTTCTTTTTTTGCAGCAGCAGCATTAGGGATTCAAGACAAACCTCTGGTGAACCAGGTGGTGATGGTAAGTATTTAGAACTCAGTTGCTTTTGTGCCTATCATAGAAAACGATGGTGTCTTGGAATAATTTCCTTGCATTGTATCCCATAGTCATAAGAATAGAATAGAATTCTTTATTGGGCAAGTGTGATTGGACACACAAGGAATTTGTCTTCGGTGCATAAGCTTTCAGTGCACATAAAAGCTATGTGATAAATCATGATCATAGTCATCATAAAAATACATTCATCTTAAATAATAAGATACAACACTTAGTGATAGTCATAGGATACTAAATAAGCAATGAACATAAATCATATTAGGAAGCTCAGTAGCAATATAAATCATACAGATACAAGCAACAAAGTTATAATCATAAGTAGAAAAGGAGATAGGTAACAGGAAGATGAGAAGAATAATAGTAATACAACCTTACTAAATAGTTTGACAGTGTTGTGGGAATTAGTTGTTTAGCAGAGTGATGACTTAGGGGGGGAAACTATCCTAGTTGTTCTGTTGTCATTTTGAGGGTGGAAGTTGAAACAATTTATGTCCAGGATATGAGAAGTCTGTAGATATTTTCACAGCCCTCTTTTTGACTCATGCAGTGTACAGGTCGTCAATGAAAGGCAGGTTTGGTAACAATTGTTTTTACTGCAGTTCTAATTATCTGCTGGTCTGTGTCTGAATAGGTAGTGTGGCAATCCATACGCAACTGGGTGCTACACGTGCAGAAAAATTAACCAAAACTTTATAAAACATTTTGGAAAATTTCATGACACCCCCCACCCCCCAAGAAAGAGCTGAAACGGCAAGGAAGAAAACAATTTATCACAAAATATCAGAAACATCCTCCATCTGTGTGCACAGACACACTGCCCCTATCACCACACACTCCCTTACATACCCATGCCTTTTTAACCAAGAGTTAATTTTTGGTTATTTAAATACACTCTATAACTATGTGGTGAATTCTGGGAAATGAAGCCTACATATCTTAAAGTTGCCAGATTTGAGAAACACTGCTCTAGAGGCATTTAAAAAGATCCAAAGATCTAGTCTCTCCACAGCATCCTTTTCAGGTAGCATCTCTTGGCCTGGTAAGAAATGGAGCAGTAATGTTTTACTCCTTTCCATCCCTATGACCAATTCATCAGTAGATTGGTAGCAGGGAACGTTATAATTCCCACTTCAGGTTCAAGCAGTTGGTTTACCTTATTTTTGTTAGAGTTAAATGCTGTTTTGTTTAACTCTCCTTGAACCATTAAAGCATATAACTAGTAATACTACTAATACTAATAACAGTTAATTAATAGGTGCTATGTCCATGTCTCTGCATGGTATGAATCACCTTTCTTCTTTGTCATTTTACGGTAGATTTGAATTTCAAAATTGGGTTTTGGTATGCAGAAGTAAGTCGTGGCCTTGGTTGCTCAGAGGATTTAAGGACCTGTCAGCCATTTTAATAACTTTTAAAACATTTGCTTTCTCTTTCTGTGTTGATACATTCACTCTCAAAGTCCTATTTTTGTCTCCAGACTGTGAGAATTAGTTGCTTTAATATTAATATATATATTTTTCCAGAAAGAATGACTGATAGGCTGATGGAACACGCCCTTCTCAATGATGAAAGTAAGAAAAAGGGTTGGGAAATGGACTTTTCGTGGAAATTATCCTAAATATTTTTACTAATGCAGTTTCAACTCCTTGTTTTTCCACCCAAAGGCATATAACTTCAATAGATTTCTTTCTGAGTTGTATGTTTTGTGTGTTTAACAGATCAGACTTAATATAGCTGAGATGACTAATAGGCATTATTCAACATAGCTGGCCATTTGTGTTAGTATAGTCTTTGTACAACATGTATAACAACGAAATTGGTTTTAGCCTCACTGGTGCAATCCATGACAAAAAATACAAATAACATAAATAGTATAAAGAATAATCCCTATGCAAGTGATTAGGGGGGAAAGAAAAAGAAAAACTAGTCATACGTTTCCACGTGTGCGTGGAGTGATTGTGGTTGTGTTTAAGAGTCTCAAAGCGCAAGGATAGAAACTATTTTGAAACCTATTTGTTTGGCTGGCTATACTTCGAAGTCTTCTGCCCGATGGTAGAAGTGCAAAGAGACACTGACCGGGGTGTGAATCATCTCATGAGTATCTTCCTTACTCTGCTAAAGCAGCGAGACCTGGTGATGTCATCCAGTGGTGTTAGAGGGCGACCAGTGGTTTGTGTATGGTGTGTGTACTCTTCAATACTTGCATCACATAGTTTCCAGCTGTCGTTCATAATTGCTAATATGCTTAAAAACCAAGCCACATTTACTTTGTGTCTGTTCGGAGCACAATGGTTCAGTTACCCCATCTGTGAAATGGACAATGTTAACCCACCTAACAAAGCAGTTTGAGAGGGGTTTTAGTGTCCAGTGTTCTGCAGCTCCAAAATGTTACATTCACTTATTTCTATATTACTTCCAGGCTATGATGATATAGGCACATGTATTTCTCATAACTTATTTTTTCCCCTCCTTTCAGATGTTCTGAAGGAAATCCAGAGTACTCTAGAAGATGGGAGAGGGTGAGTATGATGCACCCATATTTGTGATGTCTGTTAAGGAATTAATTTGGTAGGTCACGAGTTCAGATATAGTAATGGAAAGGGAAGATCAATAATGTTTTTTTGGTATTTTTGGAGATAAACATTCTGAAGGAAGAGGGATGTTACCATTTGGATTCTAATTACACAGCTTTCTGCCAGTTTGGATGAGATGCATGTATTTTTTGTTTTAGGAAGAGCTTTTAAGTGGTAAAAAGACATTAAGATTTTTAAACTAGGTCATGGGTGTCAAACTGGCGGCCCGCGAACCAAATGTGCGCACAGGCCACACACACCCAGCTCCGTGAAAGAGGGAAACATCACGTGATGGCAACGTGACGCCATGAGATTGACACCTGTGAACTAGATCTTTTTATAGCTAGAGTGTGTAATTGAGTTGTTTCCTTTTTGAGGAGAGAGTCTTTTCTAAATAGTAAATAAATTTGCTTAGAAATAGGAAGTTGCATGTGTGCATGATATATGCATATTATGTTTGTATCCAATGAGAAAATTGAAAGTTGATTAGTGTTAATTGTATGAATTTGGTTTTTAATTTTCCAATTAATTCAGTTTGTAACATTGGAGAGATAATTCTTCTTAGAAAGACAGCTGCTTTTTGTTCCAAAGTTGCCTTTCCAAAAGGCAACTTTCTTGGTTTTTCTCTCTGAAAACTTTTATTTTTTGAATTAACCATGACTGAATGATTAAGAGTCTCCATAGATACAGCTGCTTTTTTCTGAAGCAAACAATCCATGAAATACTGTTGCAATGTATTACTTGCATATGTTTGCTTGGAAAGAAACTACCACTATATACTGTATATGAAAATGATATGGCATAAGCTGGCTATCTCATAATCTCCTGTTTTTCATTTTTTTCTCCGTATTCCCAGTAAATTTTATTTATTTCATTTTCATTTTCATTTTATACAATCACTTATATACTGTGCGTAAAAAAAAACAAAAAAAAAAAGAGAAAAAAAAAAAACCCAACATAACACTTCATTCCCCCATACACCCTCTCTTCTCCCCCTCCAACTTTCCTTTCACCCCTCCAGCATTTCCCTCTTCTACTTCCCTTCCCCCTCAGACATCTCCCCCTCCCTCCATCTCACCCTCCTTACATTCCCTCTCACTCCCTCTTTACTTCTCCCTTCTCTTTCCCTCTTCTCCTCACTTTGGTGTATCCATACAATTCAGTTTGTTTTTAAAATAAAAGTAGAAAAAGAAAAAAAGAAAAAAAAAAGGAAAACGAGCCGCAGTATACAAGTGAATTCTTATTGTTCTAAGGATTGAAACTGTAATTCCACCCTCCCCCCTCCCCCCTATAATCCCCCCTCCCTAACCCCCTTACGGCTTCGCAGGTCCCATACCCGGCATAATTCTTTAACAAGCATTTGAGTATAATAAGGCCAGCTAACTTTGAAATTAAAAAAATAAGATAAAGCCAAAAAGAAAAAAATGTTTTTCATTTTTTAATGCTTTTTGTTTTCTTCATTTTTTGGTAGGAGTTACTATAATAGAAGTTCAGGAAGAATCCAAGTAGGGCATACGCTAAGTAATGGAGGAGGTAAGTTGACTTTATATTTTTACTTGTAGTCGGTATTGAAACATAATAAACTATGGCTTGTTACAAAAATATATTGTTTCCTACTCTTCATTTGGGACTGCTGAGCAGTCTTATAAAAATTTTCTCCCTTTAACTGGAATAGGAAACAACTAATTTCTCTGAACCTGAGAATGTTAGCAAACTAGAATTGTATCTAGTTTGAATTTTTCCCAATAATTTTATTATGATTATTACGGTTTATTTTGAACAAATAAAACTAACAAACCTTATACAAATATACGTATATAAAAAAGTAAGTGTGAAAAGAAAAAAAATCCCCCAAAAAAGATAGTAAGAAAAAGATTGTTTTCTCTTCATCCCTAGCAAGTATATTCAACATTAACTATTTATGACTGTCTCTTCAATTACAACCAGATACATCTTCATTCTATATTTCATCCCATTGTCTATAAACTCATTTCTAAATTGCAGGATCCAATCTGGGTCATCTCTAAATCTTCAGCTCTCCTTATTGATCAATGAAGGTCCAGTAAAAATTAACAAAAATAACAACTAAGTATAAAACCTTTCTCTTCATTTAGTCTATATCAGTGGTCAACCTGGTCCCTACTACCCACTAGTGGGCGTTCCAGTTTTCATGGTGGGTGGTAGGGGTTTTCTGTAACTCTGCTTTATAAATTTTATAAAGTAAAGTTACTTCCCTACTTTATAAATCACCATTACTGTGGAACCAGTGGGCGGTTAGAAAATTTTACTACTAACAGAAATACAAAAGTGGGCGGTAGATATAAAAAGGTTGACTACCCCTGGTCTATATCAATGGTTCCCAACCTTTTTTGGCTATGTCCCACCTAAGCATCTTTAAAATCCTGGTTCCCCCCCCCCCAATGACATATAATTCTTACTTTACTCACAAAGTGAGCTCTACTAATGTGGAAGAAGCCTAAAAGGCCATTAACTTGTTTTAAGCAAATTGCCCCCATTAAAAATCAAATTGCCCCCCTGTGGAGCATGGGCGTTGGGAACCCCTGATCTATATCCTCTTTTTAACAAACATTAGAAAAGAATAAAATTGAAATCTATTAAACATTACCAGAAATAACCCTTTATTTACACATTCAGAAATGATAACATAAATATTAAAAATGAATCCATTGCAGCACTGAAGATTTCCAAACCAGATAACCATAAAATATCACCAAAGATAACAAATTTTGGGACGTGTTATTTCCGTGCAAGTCGCATGATGATTGCCAACATTGTTATCGATCACACAAATGTATTTCTGTAATTGCTTGATGGTGTATGCTGATAATACTCCTGAAATTTCATTTTGTGTATTTAAGGAGTACCTGCCTACCTGCAATCATTCTCTTTCCCTAGAGAATCCTACATGCGCATGTTAGTAGTTAATAAAGCTTTTTGTTACCTTTTATTTCTTTGTTATAGTATTTTTGGGGGGTTCATGGAATATCTGGAATATTTTTCTCACAATGAAATATCACCAAAGATAACAAATCATTATTTATCTACAGTCAGATAAACCATTTTTGTAGGATTTTTTCCTTCTTTCTCCCAGCCATCCTTAAGTCCCACAGATAAAATTCTAACTCCAGTTTTCTTTTTTTTCCCATCAAGTTTTTTATTTTATACTATTTATATATATCAATGCGTGAATGGTGTGATACCTGGGTATCATACATTTGAATACAAATAGTCAAATATTACTCATAGTTATTATATTTCATTTTCATTATTTCATGTTGTTTACACATACTTTTTACTACTGCTTCAGTTTTAAAACCTCCCTCTTGGGGAGGTCTGTCTGTCTGTCTGTCTGTCTATACACACACATACACACACACATACACACATACATACATACATACATACAACATTCTAAGACGTTTCTTTTCTATTTCCTATCTTTCACCTGTTTTATTATTCATATTTCCCTTATTTAGATCTTCACATCGATTTATGTTAAAATTTCATTCTTCATTCTTTCATTATTCAATGTACACTTCTAGTGCCAATCACAATCATTTAAATGTTTAAAATAAATGTATTCTTATTATTTCCAATTCTCCCATCCGTGTAATTCTACTGTTAATACATATATCCTATATAATTCTAATATTAATACGCATGTTTTTATTGAGATATATTCATGGAAGATCTTTTACTCTCTCTCTCTCTCTCTCTTTACCCATCGTCCCTTGCCCAGTTTTCGGTTTTCTTATAGTCTCTTTGCTTCATCTGTTCAAGTTCTTATCTTTATCCAAAGCCATTGGTAATTTCTATGAAGTTAACTCCAATAAATCTCTCACATTTCAATTTAAAAGAATAGTCTACATTGCTCTTAGGGTACATTGTTTGTATGTCCTTTTTTATTGTTAAATGATCATGCAATTCTACTTGTAGATCCAACATTTCCATCTCATTTTTTTATTTGTAAGTTTTAATCAGTCTGCCTTGAAGTCCAGTTTGTTGTCTTCAAAGGAGTTTGTTCATTTTCGGTAGCAAAGTTTAGTTCTAGTAAAGAGTTAAAAAGCTCAAGGACTTTTTCATATGCCCATACATCAAATGTTTCCCTATCATGTGCTTTAGTAATAGACCTTCAAAATCTTGCTTCACAGGGAAAAAATGTAAACAAAGCAGACTTTCCCTACAGGAAAAGATCTTTCTAATTAGTTTCAAAGTCTTTCTTTAAACCAGTTTCATGAAGCATTAGCATTTAAACTCTAAAAACAACTCTAAAGCCACTTCTTTGTGGTATTTTGCAAAAAGTTATCAAAATAAAAAAAAAATCTTACAAAGCTGAAAAGGTGTAGTTTCCATTAAAAAAAAAAAAAACTCAGCCAGCAACTTTATAGGCTTGCAGTTCTGAAGGTTTTTCAGTCTTAAAGAGGCAGTTAAAAAAATTAAACCCCAGAATGATTAAAAAGAATGAGTCTTGGTCATGCCTTGAATCCATGAAAGGCTGCATTTAGGGTTCAGAACAGGATGGAACCTGCAACTCACAGTTAATTGCATGTGGCAAGTTCTGTCATCTGCACACAAAAATCAGCTGTTGGGGTGTATATATTTATTAGTAAACTTTATATGCTGTTCTTCCCAATAAGGAACATAATGTGCACCAAGGGTGGGTTGCTGCCGGCGTTAATGCCAGATCGCTTCACGCATGCACAGTTGCCTGTAAATTGTTCTGCGCATGTGCAGAACATGAAAAAATGACTGAAAAAACAAGCCGGCAATGGCAGCGGCGACTGTGGAACCGGTTCAGGGGTGTGGCCAGCCTGCCGTCCCTACTAGTTTGGCAACCCAGTCCCAATTTCCACTACCAGTTCACCCAAACCAGTGTGAACCAGTAGCAACCCACCTCTGATATGCACCCCCAGAGCTCTCTTTATTCCAGAGAAAATTTCAGCAGTCTGGGCCTCATATCTAGTTGCCTTTTCAGCCATAGTGGCCCTGCAATCTGCACCAGAGTGGAGAAAAATGTGGGCACCAACTTGCCTTGCTTCAATGAAAGCCTGGATTGTGTCCTGATATCTTTTTGTAAAAAAATGTTTATTAAATTTTCATAATATAAATGCAAATTAAAATAAAGACAGTAGAAAAATGGAGAAGGAAAAAAGGGGTAAGAGAGAAGTGTAGGGTAGAGAGAAAAAGAAGAAAAATGTGTTAACCTCCAACTTTTCTCAGAGCAGTAGAATAAAAATAAGATACACTCTCACTTTTTCTTTGACATATTTAACATGCTAGGAATATTAGACTAACAGACTTGTCTAATCAGCAAATCCCAAAGTCAAAATTCCATATATATTTTCTTTCTGTCTTCAGTCTAGAAGTAGTTTCCAAGTAGCAACAAAACTATGTATTTTTCAATTAAAGCATTTGATTCTGCCATCCCTGCTAGCTCCATCAGTTTCTCCATCCATTCTTTCATTGTGAGGATTAATGTATTTTGCCCATAAATAATTCTTGCTGCACTCAGTATATACAGCAGGGATGTCAAACTTCATCACGGCAGCGTCACATGACATATCGCACCATTTTCCCCCTTCGCTAAACCAGGCATGGGTGTGACCAGTGTGTGACACATCCAGCCCACAGGCTACAAGTTTGACAGCCCTAATATACAGCAACAAAGGACAGAGTTTTTTTTTAAATTCCTTGTCCAGTTATTTGGTTCTGATATCTTGATGGAAACCTTAATCTTGTTTTGTCCAGAAGAAAAGGCTGCTCTTAAAGCCTATTTTGCTCTTCAAAGACAGCCTTGTCATGACAATTCTTGACATTATGGTTGTCAACAAGACCTTTCAGTATTCCCCGTCCCCCCAACTCTTATTTTTCTTCAAATGGAGAGGATTTATGCCTCATTTTCCTCCTACATTCTTTTTCTCTCTTTAAGACAGACTACTGGGAACCTAGCCAGAATTTACTACAAAACCCAACATACTAACAGAGCCTTTTGGCCCTCTTTTTCTGGGAAGAATAGTTAGGTCTTTTCTCCAAAAGGCCTAGCAACAGTGGAACACTTCCAGCAGGAACCCCTAGAAAGATGGGGTTGGCATTTTTTGGACTATTTTCTTACTATGTCAGGCCAGTTAGAAGCTGCTGGATGAATCATACACCATTGTGTAAATAGAAAAAATAAGTTAAATATTGTCACTGATACAGAATTTGAGCTAGGGGGAAAATACCAGCAAGTAATACATAATTATTTCTGTCACGGATCTTTAAAATCTACAGATATTAAATACACAGCCTGGCCTTTAGATGTGCTGAGACCACAATATCCAGTTATTTACTTGTGTGGTGCAGTACCTGCACTGGATCAAATCAATTCAGTGTTTCATTAGTCAACTGACTGTATAAACTAGCTAAAAATCATGCAACTAAATCTAAATCCATCGTATCTGGTTATTGCACCAGGTTGGCAAAGACTGTTGTAAATTGAATAATGATATATCTTCAACTTTTATACAGTAACTGCTTTTTTCTTTCCAACAGAATGATTGTGCCTTGGCGTGTCGTTTGTGAGGTTTGGGCATTTAAAGAGTGCCATAACACTACTGTTGTAGGTACAGCATCGTCAGGGCTGAGAAGCATCCCCTGGCCAGGGCTTCGGATAAAATTGAAGGGCTGCATCCTTTTCCTCATTGTGCCTCACCTGAAGCTCGTACCTATCTTGAGTTATCCACCTTGTGAAGATGCTGGAACCACTCTAGCCTCTTCCTTTTTATGCCTCTGGATCTGTGTTTTGCAATTCTTCAAGTGTTTGCACAATTTATTTCCTTTTTAAATATATATATTTGTACTGGGATGGGTTTTAAATTATGAAAATTATTGTTTTGGAAGCAGACTTTTAAGAATGAGTACTGTTTCCACTAAGATTATTTTTTGTACATTTTTAAAATCATAATGGGTGTTTAACAGAGGCATATTTTAGAAGTGTGCTTTTTTAAAAAAAATTATTGAAATAATATATGTCACTTTAAATCCCTGTGGCTGCTCCAATGAAGTTTTTGTCATATTACAGTACTGTTAAATTGTTTGGCAGACTGGGTAGATTATTTTTGTAGCTGTTCAGAAGTGAGCAAACTAATCAAATTTAACTTGATTTGTATATGAACACTACATTAATTTTTCTTGAAATAAAACAGTACCTTTACTTATTTTTTTCTTGTAGCCGATGCATTTTGTGATACTATCTTAATTTTACAGTCTCTGAAATGTTTAGAATATAAATTCCAAATGCTTGAGGTTTTTTTTTCATGTTTTGCTATCCTTTTAACTCTAAACTTAAAATAATCTAAACCATTTCTTCACAAGTAGTTTTGCAAAATTCTTTTTAATATATGCAATTTCTCCACATAGCGTATATTTCAAAGTACATGCCTCCCACTTTGAGAAGATGCTGTAGGCCAAATATATAACAAGTTTTTATTACAATCATTAACACATTTTTCTATGTAATTGTGAGCCGTTACAATTCATTGAAAGTAAATCTAATCCACCAAATTCCAAGTTCTATACAAAGGATTACATAATAATGCTTCTCCAGGACAGTAATGGTGAACCTAGGACAAGTCGGTCAAAGGCAACATGCCACGATGCTTTGGGCGACATGCTAGTGTTCACCAATACCCATCAGCTATTTTTAAGCGCTCACTGCATTATCCTGTGATTTTTGAAGGTTGCAGAAGTCTCCTGAGAAGGCAAGGCTCTTATCCTTGACCCTCCAAAAATTGTTTGGGAAAGGGGTATGCTTTTGTAAAATTTTCTGAGGCTGCAGAGGCCAAGGAAGATCATTTTCTGAAGCCACTTCAAGAATGAAAGCATTGTGTAGGTAGGCCACAGGGACTTGTGAATAAAGAGGACATTGCCTGAAATTAAGCAGCGTACGATATAGATTCTGGGGATCACACAGAATTGGATTTTTTAAAAAATAAATGAACATGTAAAGAATTGTTTCTCTTTTGTTTTGGGACAGCAATGTGAAATGGCAGCAGAGTCAAGTTAGATATTTCTGAAATGTTGACATGTGAAGATCAAAATGTTTGCCACCAGTGATATAGAGAAAATGATACTGGCATGTTGAACAATGATACAAATCATTCTTGCCAAGCTGAGAGGCATAAACTACGATCTGAGGTACAGGGCAAGGTGATTCCCATTTCCTGTGGCCCAATGAACTTTAATGAACACCTCATCAAATCACTAACAACTGGTCTTGCTCAAGACTTTGTTATAACCTATTCCAAAGAAATATAGTTGTAGTCTTCCTGTGACATCTTCTCAAGGTTGTCTACTTTAAAGGGCTGCTGTCAGCCTTGCAAGTCTAATTGTGTTTTTCCTTTCCTCTCGTTTATATCCCAGTGAATCAGAATGGAATTTGCTTCTTTCCAATACTATCTTGTTTCCCAGAATCCCCAGGGACTATTTCAGGCCATATGATGGTACTTGCATAGGGAGTAGGGACTGCAACTACTAAAAAAACCCGAATAAAATTAAATACAGTAATAACAAAGCTGAATGTTGTAAGCTAATGATTAGCAACTTAAAAGAAACGGGACTTGGAAACCATAGGCAAATATTTTCATTTCTTCTTATATCCATTGTGAAAAATACGTGCCACTGCTCCTATTTCCAGAAAACAATGTTTCCCAGATGAAACACAGTAAAAGGCCAAAAATCTCAGGGGTACATCCTCTGATTTGTACTCACTCTCCCAGATTTAATTCCTGGGCTAGAGACTACAGCCTGAAAATATGAAATAGTACAGAACTAGGCAGGTATAAGGGACATTTACATGTTCTTATTTTAGAATACAAGATCCTTTTTCCGGCCAATAAAGTGACATCAAATTTGAAAAAAGTATTGGGGGAAAATTGCATACACAATGGGCAAATACCTGATTTTGTCACATTTTATGTACACAAATTAGTGACAATCTATATTTCTACACTATCCCTCACACTCTGAAATAGTTTCTGTTTGTGAGCATGTAAGAATGGACCATGCTGCAGACAGAAGTGTTTTTCGAAGTATCTTGTTTTGGCAGGTGGAAAGGGGAGAAAATAATATCCTATTTCTAAAGTTACTAAGAATTAATTAGTGAAAAACAATTTCAATTACATCCTTTAAAAAATTATTTCAAAAATACAAAAGTAACATCTTACACTAAGCACTGTAAAATATCTAATATATATTCATTTATAGTTATTATTTGGAAGATTTGTTAAAAGCTTTGGTCTTAGGCATATCTAGCATAAAATGCAGCCAACTTAGCGACAGATCTCTTAGAGACAGCCATGAGTGTATCGTTTCTTTGGTGGCAGGTGGATATTTTGAGAGTTCATGGATTCTATGTTTGCCACCATAAGATCAGGTAAGGGAGAACTTCTCTTCAAGCTCAGTTGCTGATGTTGCTTGGCATTTTTTCCAAAAGCCTCTTGAGGGGTAGAAACGTCTATGTTCCTGACATGCAAAAAGCCGTCGGCTCCTGACTGGATTGGACTGTTCTTCCTATCACAACTTTGTTTTAATTTAGGATTAAATCTGCGATAAAAAGATTCCACTTCAGGGAGGTCAGCAAGATTGGTCATTGACATGGTATCTACCAGGTGATTGTATGCCAACGGGACTGGATTTCTTGCATGCTCCTGCAATGGGGGCGAGGCCTCTTTCTTCCATACTTCTACATGCATCTTTCGGTGAGGTGGCAGCAATCTGGGCCTCTTCCGCGCTGGAGACTCCATCAGTAAATCAGAAACGCAAATCTGTAGGAGTTCCTCTTCGACACTTGTCATGGATCCACTTGGCACCTTCTTGTCTGTAGCATCATGGTTGCTATGCCAAGATGCCACAGTATCTTGCTGTGGGCAGTGTTCACCTACACATACACCCCCAGGAGTTGGGTGCATTCGCTCTGGAGGAAGAGGCATTACTTTCACATAGTAAACGGCGTTTTCATTAGGTTGCAATGAGGCCCTTGTTGGTAAATCTGACAGGGCCTCCTTGTTCCTTGTCCGCATTTCCTGGACAGAAAAATCAACTTCCGACTGAGATGCTAGTGTTTGAGAATACAATATGGGGCATGGCTGGAGTTTCAGCTTTTCATTCCATGCTTGAAGAAACTTCTCCCTGCAAGATTTTGGCTTTTCTGCGTCATTGGGATGCACGGCCATCTTATCTTTTGTGGCTGCTGCCTCCATGAGAGTTTCTGAGATTTAAAGATTGAGATAGAAATGAAAGTTAATGAAAAGAGCTTTCTAATATGTAATTTGCTACAGGGTGGTACTTCTAGTATTTTCCCTCGCCTCCAGGTCTCTAATTGATGTAGGAATAGCTGTAGTGTTGCCAGGCAACACACATTCTAGATCTCACAGGCCTGGAGTAAGCTTCGTGGCCTAAGCCATGGAAGCTGTAGCAGTTGGGACAAAGATCCAAACTTTTCAGGGTCATAAGCATTCTAACATCAGTAATCTGGAACAAATGATCAGTTAATTTAGGTCAGGATGCCCTTTTTACATGGAATCTATTCCTAACGAAAGCTGCAGCTGGGAAACCTTGAATATCTTGTATGTGTTTACAGCAGTGTTTTTCAACCTTGGCTGCTTGAAGATGTGTGGGCTTTAATTCCTAGAATTCCCTAGCCAGCGGGCTCACTGGGGAATTCTTGGAGCCAAAGTCCACAATATCTTCAAGCTGCCAAGGCTGAGAAATACTTATTTACATTGCGTTTATGCACCCAGAAATCAGAAATGTTTTCCTTTCTGATTATATGCTGTCATAGTCCTCCTGTGGCTGCTCACAGAGAAGAGGGCCCTGAAACTTGCAGAAGCCACTCCCGATCTGCTGCTCTCTTGACATACTGGACTTCAATCAAACACTTTGCTGGCAGAAAATTATAAGAGATCCAAAGCAGGAGGATATCAGACTGGAGGAAATGGTATATCACCTGCCTGATCCCACTGCATCAAAAAGAATGGGAGGTCATAATACCATCCTCAGATTCTACTGGCTTTTGGATTTGATGTAAATGAGTAAGGAGGCAAAGTACAGATCTTTTGGAGAGACTGTCCTTACCAAGCCTTTTCAAATATAAGATCCTTCTAATATCAATAGGCAGTTGCAATGTTAATTGCATTCATACTCTGGTCTTGGTTAAGCAACCAGATTTGCCCTCCAAAAATCCAGGCGACCACTAGATGGCAGCAAAAAAAACCTATTGGCTTCCTTTAAAAAATTTTTTGAAGCAAAACATTTTCATTCATATACATACATACATACATACATACATACATACATACATACATGCTTTGATCTTTGAACCTTGTGAACCTTTTCATGACTTTAGACAGTTTGATATTTGTATTATCAGATGGGCTATTTCATCCTTCAACTTGATAGAAATCTAATAAATAAGAAGCCCTTTAAACTAATCCCATTAACACTTCTATAAATTTGGGTCTTCTAAATTTGGTATAGCAATTAAGGTAGCAGGCTAGAAAACTGTGAACCATCAGTCCTAGTCCTGCCTTAGGCACAAAATGAGCTGGGTGACTTTGGACCAGTCCCTCCCTCCAGCTCAAAGAAGGAGACAAATCTTGCCAGAAAAACTGCAGGGATTAGCCTAGGCTGTTGCCAGGAGTTAACACTGACTTGAAGACACAAAACAAAGAAACAACTGGATCAATAAATAATGTGCTATTCATTTCATTTCATTTTTCATTTTATTAAAGCTTATAGGCCGCCCTTTTCCCTGAGGGGACTCAGGGCGGCTTACAAATCATGGGAAGGGGAGTGCAAGACAAAAAAACATAAAACTGTGCGTGAATAATAAAAAAAGAAAATAACAATAAAACACAACTTTCATTCAACATTTGGGTGGGGCGGATTAGAATCTTATCCCCAGGCCTGACGGGATAGCCAGATCTTAAGGGCTGTGCGGAAGGTCTGGACGGTGGTGAGGGTACGAATCTCCACGGGGAGATCGTTCCAAAGGGTCGGAGCTGCTACTGAGAAGGCTCTCCTCCGCGTAGTCGCCAGTCGGCACTGACTGGCAGATGGAACTCGGAGGAGGCCTAATCTGTGCGATCTGATAGGTTGAAGGGAGGTAATCGGCAGGAGGCGGTCTCTCAAGTATGCAGATCCACTACCATGGAGAGATTTATGGATGGTAAGTAGCACCTTATTCACCCACTGTATAAATATTTTGCTTGCACTTTTCTGTCCAAATATCATTTGGTGTAGTGATTAATAACAGCCAGTTTGGTATAGCATCAGTCTAGCAACAGTGAGTTCTAATCTTGCCTTAGGCATAAAGCCGACAGGGGGACTATGAGCCAGTCACTTTCTCTTAGCCCTAGGAAAAAGGCTATGGCAAATCACTTGCCCAGAAAATCACAGGGACTTATCCAAGTAGTGTCTGAGAATTGGACACAATTGAAGAGAGGAAGAAAAATAAAAAAGCAGCCTTGCTCTCTGACCTATGACATTTCTGAGGACCCAGAAGGAGAGCCCGCACTTCCGTGCCCTGAGCCTGACTGAGTGACCAACCAACCAACAATTAGGCAACAAAGGATCTGTGAAATGTTTTTCCAAATGTGTGTCATTTAATTGCTCTGGTTCTTCTCTTCCTGGGCATGAATATTTTAGCAAATCGCCTCCGGTTTCTTTTTGAGGAGGAAGAGATTGGATATGAATTTCCTTTTCAAAGCAGTAACATGATCTCTTGAAGCACAGAAGCAAATTGGGGAGATTCAATTCAATAGCTGTTTGTTCTGTGTAAGTGTATGTAAGGAGGAGACAACACTGATTCACTTGCAATTGGGTTTCAAAAAAAGCTATAGTTACTAAATAAAAGGGATATACTACCAAATGCCTCACCTTGGTCAATAACCCTCTTGGCTTTTAATTTACTACCTAACTAAAATTATTTACCTGATTTGAAGTGGTTAAACTGTGAAACAGTTTGTCAGGCAGGAAAGACCAGGTCTCCATGGGAAGATCCAATTAAATTAATGTATTGCTAAAAGGCCTATACATAGGAATCTTCTCAACTGCTTGGAGTTAGATAAGTATCAACTGAATTTAAGGGGGGGGGGTGAATTTAGTCCATGGCTACATAGGGAATCTAGACCGATCCTTCTTTTAACACACACACACACACACACACACACACACACACACATTCTGCCACTCCTTCACCTACATTTCCCTGACTAATTAATACTCATCTTTTCCTGAAAAGCAGAGAGATGTATCTCTTCTTTAATCCAATGAGGATGCAAAATTAGAATATGGGATGGATACAATTTCAATAATATCTACTTTAACAATATGCACATTATCCAAGCCAGCTCAATCATCAACTCATGCACATTGTCTCTTGATCTGAGCGGCAACTCTGCTTTTCTTGAATCTATTCTTTTCATGCCAATTTTCTTTCAACCAAATATTATCGCAAACCTTTGAAAGTCATATGGTGATCTCAATGCTTTAATTTTAAAAACAGTATGTCCGGATTTGACTTCCAGGAGAAAAATGGTGAAAATGGTGATGACAGTGGCAGAATGAAGAGCTGGCAAGCTCTTCAAATTCCTCTCCCAATCAGGAAAGCTCATGAGAATGTCTACAACATAATAGGATGAGATTTTTAAGGTTGGACATTAGAGGGAACTAGAAGGAACTAAAGATTACAATTAAAGGAAAGTAACACTTATGTAAGTATTAACATTTGACATACTGAAGGATATTTTTGAACAATGGCCCTAGAAGCTAATTTTAACTTTTGATTGTGTTTAAAAGTTATGGAATAGAAATCAATTTTGTCAGACAAGACTGAGATCTATTGGAAAATGGTTTTTAAAAATGAGAGGCTAGAAGAATGACATGGAAAAAGATGCTACACTGGACATGTAAATGAAACCGGCTGATATGTTAATAATTTAAATGGATATACAAATAACAAACCAAAAGAGTTACCTAGAAACTTTCCTATATTGAAATTGCAAAAGGAAATTGGTAGAAAGCTTTGAAGAATTTTGTGAGAAGGAACAATGACAAATGAAAAGAAATAAAGTGCTAAGACGTTATTTGAAGGGTCAGGATTCAAATTATTAAAAGTAAAAGGAACAAATACAAACTTGGTTTATTTGATCAAATAGATGTGCTATTATTTCTGCTAACCCTTAACAGACTTTTGGTGATCAGGAGTGAAATGATGAGTTTTAAGGATTTGTTTATAGACAAGAGATGAGTTATGGAAAGAAGTCACCTTCAAAAAAAAGGTGAAAAGTTTCTAAAATCATCTGTACTTGTGATGAAGGGGAAGTTACTCTTTTTTTTACTATTAATATATTCTTTCTTTCTAGTTTTCCTTCTATTTTTCCTATTCCGCATTTTAAAAATTCTTTTTAGCTTGCATTTATGTTTATCTTTTAATAAAAGTATTTTTTAAAAAATTGGCAAGATTTCAGTGGGATATGCAAATGTGCACTTGGTCTTAAAAGCCCAGGAATCCTACCACAGAAAACAATGCCCACCCAGCTTTTATGATTCTCCAAACCACAAAAAGGTAATGAATCATTATTAGCAATACACCCATATTTTACAGTGAACAATGGTTTGAATACTTTCTGCTATTTCTGCATCAATGAATTTTTACAAAGCAAGGATGCTTTCCACTTTAAGAGTAGAAAATTAGAATGTAAATTGAAACCCCAAGGAAGGAGAACTTAAAATGGTCCCTTCCACTTCTTGACCAAAATAGCCATTGGTCCTCACGTCTTTACAAGCACCCAATCCCCAGGTTGAAATGGATGTATTGGATGAGCTTCGATAAAGAGGTGGAGGTTGTGGAGGAAGAGGAGGAGGAGAAGGAAGAGGAATAATCCTATTTTGAGAGGAAAATCAAAATCAGATTAGATTTAAATTTAGCATGTTAACCTTATATTTAGAACCACTAGGTTGTCTCAGAAACCCCTGCAAGTTTTAGAAACTAAGTCAAAAATTCAGTGAAATCAACAATCAGAATTTATTAAAATAAACATGGATAATTTGGAAGAAATTTAGACTAGAGAATTGGAGTTTCCTAATTTGCTATGTTAATGATTCTGGTTTTTAAAAAATGTGTCATACAATATATAAAGAGAAATTAATGAATTTTTTTTTTAGGTTTAATAATGAATGTTTCCAAATGGCTTTGTTCCCAAAACCTACTGATTTTACCGACTGATTTATTTACTGATGTAAATTTGAAGGTACATGAGTAGACATGCTTTAATTATACAGTTTGATTGCTTTGCATTTGTTAAATATTCCAGCCAAGATGTTGGAAGGAAGTTAAGTTTTAAAGGTATTTATGTGTTGCTAAATTATGTTCCATAAATGGGGAATGTATCTACGTGTAAGGAATTTTGGATTGGCTGCCTGGATTGTCGCTAAGTGAATTGTCTTGTGTTGTTGGAAAGACCTTTGTGTATCATATACCAACTATAATATTCTATGTCTCCCTAATAGTTTTGTGTGTGTGTGTGTGTGTATGTGTATACATACAATACAATACAATAGCAGAGTTGGAAGGAACCTTGGAGGTCTTCTAGTCCAACCCTCTGCCTAGGCAGGAAACCCTATACCGTTCCAGATAAATGGCTATCCAACATCTTCTTAAAGACTTCCAGTGTTGGGGCATTCACAACTTCAGGAGGCAAGCTGTTCCCCTGATTAATTGTTCTAACTGTCAGGAAATGTCTCCTCAGTTCTAAGTTGCTTCTCTCCTTGATTAGTTTCCACCCATTGCTTCTTGTTCTACCCTCGGGTGCCTTGGAGAATAGTTTGATTCCCTCTTCTTTGTGGCAACCCCTGAGATATTGGAACCCTGCTATCATGTCTCCTAGTCCTTTTTTATTAAACTAGACATACCCAGTTCCTGCAACCGTTCTTCATATGTTTAGTCTCCAGTCCCCTAATCATCTTTTTTGCTCTTCTCTGCACTCTTTCTCGAGTCTCCACATCTTTTCTACATTGTGGAGATCAAAACTGAATGTAGTATTCCAAGTGTGGCCTTACCAAGGCATTATAAAGTAGTATTAACACTTCACGTGATCTTGATTCTATCCCTCTGTTTATGTAGCCTAGAACTGTGTTGGCTTTTTTGGCAGCTGCTGCACACTGCTGGTTCATATTTAAATGGTTGTCCACTGGGATTCCAAGATCCCTTTCACAGTTACTACTATTGAAGAAGGTACCACCTATACTGTACCTGTGCATTTCGTTTTTCTTGCCTAAATGTAAAACCTTACTCTTTTCACCATTGAATTTCATTTTATTAGATAGTGCCCAATGTTCAAGTTTGTCAAGATCTTTCTGTATCTTAAGCCTGTCTTCTGTAGTGTTGGCTATTCCTGACACACACACACACACACATATACATACACACACATACACAAAATTTGGAAGAGAAAAATGGAAGTAATAAAACCATATTAGTTTTGATATTAAATTAGGTTACCCAACTACTTTCCTGTGGCCTGGCACATAAACAGTTAATTCAGAGCTTACAATTTTCTAGCTTGGCTAGCATTGGCTTTATTGAAATGTATTTTTAGAAATGGTCCTTTTTCTCAAAAAGAATGTAATAGCATGCATCTGCTAAACAAAACCATTTCCTGTTGAAGAGTCAACATTGCTTTATTTTGTCTCCTACCATAAGCCTGCATTTGCAGACTATCATTCACTTTATTTAATTACCTTCCGTTCTCCAAAAGTGTTTTCTTCTAAGACACTTGTATCTTTAGTTACACATCAGGCTGAAAACCATCACTGGAATCACTGCTTTCTGTTGGCATAAAGAAACCAGACATTTACTGCATTTATTTATTTACAAAATTTATAAGCCACCTAATTAGTTACAACACTGGAAGGCTTATAAAATAGAACAATACAAGTATGACAAAAAGACCAAAAAATACACCAAAAATCTGGAAAAAAACAACAATCGTTTAAGGAGAACTAAACCTAGCATCACCCAAGGGATCCATCATCCACTAGAGCCAAAATCCTGGGGATACCGCCATGTTTTAAGGATTTGTAGTGGAAATTTTGAGTAGTTTGGAGGATCTGCAAATGCTATCTCCGGCTGGCCCCAGAATGGGGTGGGAATGGAAATTTTGCAGTATCCTTCCCCTGCCATGCCCACCAAGCCACACCACACCCATCAAGCCACAGCCATAGAACCAGTAGTAAAAAAAAATTCACCACTGGGGGGTAGGGTATATTGCTCAAGAAGCCAAGTGTCATGACAAGCAATGCTGGGTCTCATCATTTTAGGATTCAGAACAGGTGAAATTTACAATCATTAAAGGAATTTTGGCCATGTCAGGGGAAAGTAAATATAAACCCTTGTTTTATATTTCACCCCAATACTGTATATTGCCAAGGTCTAGCTGCATGAAATCTATGCCATTCATTCTAGCTGCACAAAATCTATGCCATTCATTGATGTGAAGGTGGAAGCGTCAACAAGTGTTTTAAAGGAAACTACAGTAAGTCAATCTGCTTAAGTCTCAAAATATTATTTGTAGAAATCTCTCTAAAATGTGTTTAACATATAGAATGGAGAGGAAAGAGGGATGGGGAATTATTATTATCTGCTCCACTGAATCCAAAGAAGAGGCCAGTTCTATGGGATCAGTGTTCTTGGGAATTGCTAGTGTCACCTGATCTCTTCTCTAGTGAAATTTACAATCAGTTTCTTTTCTCTTTGAAACTGGAAGGTGCACAAGATTACTTCCATTTATTATTATTATTTTGGGGGGGGGGTTGCAGTGGATATGCCTTCTCTGGAATTGACTTCCCCAATTTGTTTGTTTGTTTATTTATTTTGGAGAGATTCTTCTTTTTGTCTTCTCATATTAAAACTGGCATTCTGGATTACTATGTAGTAATACCATGCATTATCACAGAGGCTTAAGTCAGATTTAAAAAAAACATTTTATAGTTTATTTTCAGATGGGTTTCAGATGTTGCAGCTTCTCTGAACTTCAGTGCTGACTTTTCAAGGCAAATTCCTTAAAATAACAGTCCACTTGGTCAATTGCATGTACAATCCCTGGATGGTTAGTTAGCCATCTCTGGATGATACAAAAGATGAATGATTAAGAATTTGACTAGCATTGGGATTTTTTGAAGCTAGCAAGTTTATTGCCGAGCCTGATAATATTGGATATTTGGATTAGTGGACTTCACAATCCATTTCATCCCCTAGTACGGAATGCAATATTGCTTCAAAGTGGAATCTGAATATCGGCCCCTAAGAACTGCACAGTTCCCCCCCTTCTTCCTAGAATCTGTTATCTTGGTGGCCTTCATAAACAGAATTCATAGACTATCATCCTCTCCTGTTTCACTGCATAAAAGATTCAGCAAAACAAGATAGAAGAACCACAAGATTGTGGGTTATTTTTTCTGATTTAATCTCAGAAAATTTAGCCTTTGTCAGGTTGATGTAGAGTATATTGGGGATGGTGACTCTTTTGAGAGCTGTATGCAATGTAATTTCATTCCAATGTACACCGATTAGTGTCCATTTAAAGTGACCCATAAAGTTATTCTAAGCCCAAGAAGAAGAAAAAGCATCCCTCTCCGTTATCGTCTCCAAATTGAACAGTTTATGCTACGCATTTACAACAACGTCCTGACCCGAGAACGTTTCTAATTTGACTGACTGAGCAACCGGGGTTAAGCGACCCTCGGAAGCTTTCCATCCAATTTAAATTGCACGCGAGAAAGGAGTCGCAGTCCCGTCCGTTCTTTCTCCAACAGACGCGATTTTGCGCTCAGGCCACCGCGGGGCCCTGGCTGGCAGACGCGTTCCCCCGCTTGGCAATTGAGCTATGTAAACTCCGGACCTGATCACTCCCCTTTACTCTTTTGGTTTGAAAAGAGCGCGTGAATTGGGGTTACAAGTTGAACCTGGTCGGTAAACCAAGCCCAGCGCGACACCGCGGCTCCTTGCTAAGTTTGACTTCCCCAAGGGCGCGTGCCGCGCTTCTTCTGCCACGCGATCCTGAGCCATTCCCCAAAGACGGACATTTTATCCCGAGACGCCATTCGGTGCTGCCTCGAAAATCTGGTTGAAACACAATCTGGTGGAGAGGAGGGGGAGGAAGATCCGTCCAGCTGGGCCCCTCTCCTCGACCTTGGAAAGCCAGGAAGCTGGCACGGAAACCCCTGGGTCTTTTTCTTAAATCCGAGTCATGCAAGAAAACCCATCTTCCTATCCCATTCTTCTGAGCCTACATAGGGCACGCTGCACCAGTTGGAATAATAATAATAATTATTATTATTATTAATAATAATAATAATAATAATAATAAGGCATTGAGCCTGGATTTGGGAAAGACCCAGGCCCAAAAGGGGAAACAACAACACACATTTGACTGATTCAATTATTTTGTCAAAGGGACATTGAAAGACAAGGAGGCTCCCCGCATCAGAAGGTGGAAATAAACGCGTTAATGTGGACTAAGCCCAAATCTTGTCCCCAAAAGGCGCCCCTGCCGCTTCGGAATGGCTGTCGAAGAAATCGGGCAGAAGGGAAATACTCTTCCATTCCACCCAGGGAGATTCACGAGTGGCGATGGGAGGGGAAGGGGCAGCCAAGCCCTCCCGGCCTCCTCAGGGGCCCAGACTATTCCCTCGCGGCCTCTACTTTGCAGGGCTTCCCCTTGGCAGCGTCTGGCCTCGGGGAAAAAGAAGCGGACAAGAGGAATCAAAAGAGATAAGAGAGCCACTTCGAATGAGATTCTTTCGACTTCTAGGGGGGCCAAACTGGGAATCATTTAAAAAAATCATCATCATCATCTATACATGAGGGGAAAACCCATTAAAACCCGAACTAACCTGCTTCCTTCCAAACGTCCAGTCCCAGGAGGCGAGCTCTCAGGAAAAGCGAAGTCTATCTGGTTGGGAAAGCGATTGAAAAAGTGTTAAATCACGATCGGCTTTTGGGAGATTTATCTCCTTCTCGCCACCACCCCCAACGTAAGTGGATGTTAACTAAGTAACCTCTTACGGGCCGAGGGAAGAGATTCAGGCCCCACCCAACATGCAAAGAAGGGCTAGCATCCAGGTTTTATCTTAACGACCTTGCGGGGGTGCAGGATCTAGCTGCCTTTTTTTTTCTTTTTTAACAATAGATAACAGCACTTTAACGCCGCCTCAAGCTCTTCCCTCTTTTTTCATCGCCCCAAGGCAGCCAGACAAACTAGCTTGCCAAAAAAAAAAAAACCCACAACCCGGATGAGTTTGTGCTACTGAAAACTGAGGTTCAGTCATGGATCTCCCACCAGCATCTGAGTTTTCCTGGTAGGGTGGTGATAAGAGGGCCGGCATGGTGCAACAAGGGGGTTTATTACTGTGTAGGTAAGAAGCCCCCATCCTCTATCCATGGTCTACCAAAAAAAAAGGTGGTTTACTCAGCAGCTGAGATGGAAAACCTTCAAAAAGAGGTGGAGATTTATAGGTGGAAGGGGAGGGCAGCATTTTTCCTTGGAAAAGAACATGTGCACATAGATAATATTAATATATCAGATAAAGATAAGGTTTGGGAGAAGTGTCAATTAAGTTTCAGGTGGGATGCCATTAGCAAAAGGTCATACAGTGCAACCACAAATGCAATAATGGAGGCGAGAGAGAGAACAACAGCTTGCTGGTTCTTCATCAGAACTACATGTAAAGGCCATTTGCCTTCTTACCCAGTGGACAAGAGGTGGATATACTGTATATTGCCTTTTCCCCCCTTTTTTCATGGCTCCCTTTCAGTCCTCTTGATTCCATCTCAATGCTGCCCTGCATCCAGCAGAACCCAAAGAAACCAGTATCTCCTCAAAGTACAGGTATATTTCCTCATCTTCCAAGCAAGATACATGACAAAAGAGCCACAATGTTTTGGGCTCAGTAGCTTTGATACAATTCTACCTACTTTTCTCTACTCTCATTTAGCCGGATGGTGGGACTGGATTTCGTTGAACCCACCCGCCTGCCAGGCTTCACCAGAAAAAGAAAAGGCCCCAGCCTAAAGTTGTTGGCTTTGAATTGATATGCAGATTTAATACTCCCAAGCTTAGAGTGGGGAAACAATTACAGTTTTTTACCTTGCTATTATCAGCTGGGATAGGGGCACATCAACCTTAATTGGATCTTTCACTATTTGGTGAGGGTCCCCACCCTCCCAATTCTCTGGTCTATGAAATCTGTTTCGCTGAGCTTCATTTGACTCTTTTCCTTCTTTCTGTGCCTAGCAGTACATTTGTGATGGCAAATAAAAGTTTGTACCACAATTGATTCATTAGCTTACCAAATGCTGTAGCTGTTTTTAATACGCAAAATTGTTTAAGAAATTCTAGCTTTAAACCCACATGTCACAATCAGGAATGCATAAATTAAAAATGCAGCTGTAATGGTTCCAATGAGTTAATTCCAATGTAAAATCTACAGTTTTTAAGAGCACTTTTTTGCCGCTGTATCTGAATCTGGCATGTCCTCTACATTCAATCAAAACTCATTGGTTCTATTTTGCCAGCGGACTGCTAGCCACCTGGTGCCATTGTTGGTTGAAAAGTTCAACTGTGCCATGCAGAATCTTGAATTATTGATACTAGCTTCCCTTCATCCTTCTGTTCCTCACCGCATAGACTTCCTAGTTCAACCAAAGTTTGCTACCAAAGTGGATATGCTTATAAATATTGGAAAGACCTGTACTGGTTTTTAGAGAAATGATGGTCATGGTTTGTTTAGTTTTCCAAAAGTTTGAGTTCTGCTAACTTCGTCACAACTAATCCCTTAAATGAAATCAGAGTGGACAGGTAAGTAGGAAGAAGTGGAAAAAGTATGCTTGCTTTTGTGATATTAACATAAAACAGAACTTTTAGTTAAAATGAAAACATTTTAAAATCAGGATGCACTGAAAATAAGGGTTTAGATCCCGAGTCAATAAAATGTTATTGCTGTAGTAGCTCCATTCACTTGGGATGCAGGACAATCTACCAAATTTTATCCGAGTAGCTTTTATTAATGCAAGATAGACAAATAGGACTGTCTGCAAGTCTGAATTTTATTTGTGTTGCAATGCAAAAAGCTAACAGTTATGTATGTCATCACTTTTTATTCTAGCTAAAAAGAAAAAGTTGAAACCCTATCTAAATCAATATCAGACCTACCAATTTTTCAAATATAGGGTTTTCTTTCTCATACCTAATAATATTGTTCACATTTTCCCTATCAGCAGAGAGCACAATATTGCTTGTTTGATTTTTATGTACAATTTGTTCTTTTCAATTGCCACGGAGGAGGATTGCTGTATTTTTCTAAGGAGAATTTAAAAAGAAAATATATCTGCAGGTGTTTAGCGCTTGAGAAAAGTTAAACAGTTTAATTATATTCTGTGCTTGATGACTATTCACCTTAATTTAGCATCTTTGCTTGTAATGAAATAATGCATTAGTGCAGCTCCCAGGTTGTTTGCTTTATTGACATAAGCAGAAACTGTAATTTTGGACTTATCATAAACTACCTAGGATCCATTCTTCCTGCTAGGATTGCATTTGAATTGCATTTGAAAAGTTTAATTCTCCCAACTCTTTATTTCTTAAGCCGCAAAAAAATTGTCCTCAATCTCAATGCAGAGAGGAAGGAAATTGTATTTAAAGGCCAGGTATATAAAGATAGAAATATTATATTTTTGTGTAACATTTTGCACAAGATTTGGTTGTAATATAGTAGGTATGTTGGAATAATAAAACATTGATATCCTTACTGTCTTGAAATGTAAAGAAAAACATAAGTGTTGGATGGGCTGACAAGTCCCTAAAATCCTGGAGGACAAAATTACCTCAGATAATACAGAAATTGATCATCTTATTTGTAAGTGTGTTGCATTGCATATAAAGATTGTTATTTTCAAATGGTTGGACACAGAAATGGCATTTTTCTCTTCCTCCCCCTCACAGATATGCTCACAAATAAAGAAAAATGGCACCTTCTCAATCTATGGCAGAACAAAAAACACATCAAAAAAAGAAATCCAGCAATCCTTCCCAGAAAAAGAAAAAGTGTGCTGAAGAATTTAAAAGGCAGAAGAAAAAACAGAAGAAAAGAAAGAGCGATGAAGAAATGGATTCTGATTATAGATTTTCTGATCAGGATGGGGATTGTGTTTCCCTACGAAGTCTGAAAAAAAGTGGGAAAGATTTGACCAAGGGAGAAAAAAGGAGAGGCTTCAAAGAAGTAAAAGAAAAGAGACAAACTAGAGAAGGTCATTACGAGAGAAGATATGGAGAACCAATAACCTATTTGGGAGAGAAGGCTAAAAGAAAGACCCAGAGACCAGAATATCAGAGTTCAGAGCAACTACACAATGTCATTGTCAAAAGCTACAAACCAAGAGTCATTGAAGATCATGAGAAATATGCATTGAAAGAGGAAGATAAAGAGCCAGCAAGAAAGTATAAAACTACTCCTGATGCAGAATCTTTCAGAAGAGAAAGTGAGGAAGAGTTCTCTTGGAAGCAAGAGTCATGCCAAAGAAGAAATTATAATAAAACTGGAAAACAATCTAAATGGGAGGCTCACTCTAACAGCAGAAAGAGATACAACAGAAGAAACAAGGAAGGCAAAGCAACGAAGGCTAAGAAATCAGCCAAAACCCTTTCCAAAGGAAGTCCTGTGAATTCAGAAGATTCATCATGTTTGGATTCCCAAGATGAATGCAGGTGGAACCAAAGAAGTGAAAATAAAGGGACAGGCAAGACCAAGTTCAAAGCAATAGAACAGAGAAGCTTTTTGGAAGATCACCTTGGTGATAAATGGCAACCAGCTTTTACAGAAAATCAGTTTGCCCGAGAAAGAAGACGTTATCGGACATCTCAGAAAACAACCAGGCAAAGGAAAGAAAAGCCTGAGATCAAAAACAAGAAGAAAGACTTTCAAAGTAAAGAAAATTATTTGAAGAGTAATGAGAAAATAAAGAGGAAGGAGAGAAGTCCAGTGACAGGAATAGCTCTACTCAGTGACAGCTACGAACAAACTGACGATGAAAGCAGCCCAGAAAACTACAGCAGAAGCCACACTGAAGATGAGAGAGATTCTTGGGATCATGGAAATCCACCAGAATATGATGACTCTAACTATGAGGACAGTAGAGGTGGAAGTGAAGATACTGAAAATGAGATAAATAGCACTGGGGGGGAAAGTGGCAGTAACAAAGGAACAGCACTTCTTGACATGACAAGATCAAAGTTCCATAATGCTAGCGTGAATAAGTCCCTACAAGAGAACACCATCGTAGAAGAAAATACAAGTTTCAGTGACCCAATGGCCAATATTCAAAGCACATCTTCACAATTGGTCAAATCTAGAAGTCAGGCTCCTAATAAATCTGATGTAGCCAAGCAAAGCTCCCATTTAGAACAGCAATCAAACCAAGTGAGTCGAACCACGGTGGATGGAATAGTTTCGCTGGCCAAAAGATATACGCACTCTGATTCTCAGCCTCAAATTCTGCTGAAGGTTGACAGCAAACATGCTAAAACCAAGATATTGGCAATTAGCAAGCTTTTTCCCCCCAGAAAGGAAACAGAAATTGGTTCTGAATTGGAGGAAACTGAAAGTCTCCATTTAGAAAAAAATACAAGGAAAAATAAATCACTTTCAAGATCTAAAGCGAAAGAACGTTCTGCTGAGAAGAAAGACGCCGATGGAGGGAAAGTAGGAAAGGTCAAAACGGTTGCACACCAGACTCCAGGCAGCAAAGAGACCAAGGAGATTGCATGGGAACAAACTACTGGTGAAAAACAATTAATGTTTAAGCAACCCAGACACAGATCATTACAAACAATTTCAGCATTCAGGAAAGTAACCCATTGGCTCAGCCATAAACCTCCCACAAAAGCAAGCTTGAAACATCGTTTCTTAAAGATAGTGCATGCAATTGGCATCTCAGGATGGTTCTCCAAGAGGTTTGGTAAGAGGATGAGGAGCAGCCAACCATATGGATTCAGGAGAAGAATGGCCAACAGAATTGTTAATTTAGTTGGGCTGCCCAAGGCGTGTAATAAGACTTCCACAGGACAGTACATGAGAAAGGATTTGGATAGCAAAGAATATTCTTGTTTTTCATCAAATTGTGATCAAATTTCAAATGAAGAGACTTTAATAGAAAAGGATCGGCAAGAAGGGAGGACTTCAAACCATCTCTTCAATGAAGCTGGTTTTACACGGATGAAGTCCAATGAACTTTCTGAGGAAGAAAATCATATTACTAACAATAAGTTCGCGATTGTATTTCCCCAGGTTCACCAATTAGTGAATTCAGAAAATGATTCTCTTGGAGTCTCTAGAAATAATGGGAAAAGAAATACACAAGGATTCCCTTACAGTGTTCAAGCTGATGAATCCATACTAAGTAAGCCCAATCGTGTGAAATCTAAAGTAAATGAAAATTCTTTGTAGTACATGAAGACTTTAAAGTCAAAAATGTACAACTGGTTATTTTCTAAATGTTTCTGCTGTGTCCTCTTTCTTCCAAGTTTAGGTTCCCAGTGCATTCTCTTTTTGGGCTCAGCTACTGTTCTTTAGTAGTAATGTTCTTACTAATGGCTACATGCAGGATGGTCTTGCTTCTTAGAGTCAAAATTTAGTAGTACTAAGGGGATCAGTCCCAATTCTCTACTCTTTCTGTAGCCCTGCTGAGTCCATTTCACATATTGATTATATTCTTCCCTTCTGTGTTACTGGGAATAAATAAAATGTTGGACATTGAAACAAACCACGCACAAATTAATGGACTATCCAATATGCATGGTCTTCGCTGTTCTCCAAAATACATATGTTCAGATGTGACACTGTCAAAGGAGATTATCTATCTACCTACCCCATTCTACTTTCTGGAAAATACTTTTTTTCTTTGCAGTACTTATAGTTACAATTTAAAATGATTCTGCAATTATTCTTTTACTTTTAGCTGAAATTAGATATCACCAAATCAAGAGGAAAACCTCTTTCCAAAGATACATCATTGTTTAAAAATTTGAAGTATAATCTGAGGGGGAAAATAATGCACAAAACATGTTCACATTTTTAATAAACATCCATACTGTAATATCTCTGTTGCATTTTTGTTTTCCATTCTTTGGAAGGACCAAGGGTTTGAGTAGACACCCAAGACTCATATATCTTGAAATATAAGCAATAGACATTGTTACAGCTGTTACCTCTCTTTTAGTGGAAAAGAAGAAGTCCCAGGGCTCTTCTTCCAGCCACTTTGAGGAAGAAGATATGGGAGGCCTCATTCAGAGCATTGAACCAGGAGCCACGGAGCAAGTACACTGGACTCAGCACCAAGCTCTTACATGTGACCCTACAACTTGGCTGAATTCTGAAATGTTACTTCCACGGCTTACCATTGAGAACCTAAGCAAGTGGACTTTATATAAGGAGAAGGGCTCAATCCAATCTCATAAATCGAAGAAATCACTGTTGGAAAGATGGGAAGCAGAAGATATCGCTGAAGATATTCTTCAGCAGGACATGGCCCAGAAACAGGTTAGGAACATAGAAAACTGTCGTATACCATTGTTCATTCTATTGGCAGTAGTTTGCCCTTGTTTCAAAAGAGTTCTTTCTTAGCCCACCCAAAGATGAACCTAGGTCCAGAACAGGGGTGTCAAACTCACATTGTTACATGATGCATCACAACTTTTTTTTCCTTCGCTAAACTGGGCTTGGGCATGGGCAGTGTGTGATGCATCCTTGGGCTGCAAGTTTGACAGCCCTGGTCTAGAGGATTATAGAAACTGCCTGATCTTCAGGTGCAGAAAAGACTGGGTTCAATCTGAGTCATTTCAGAGACAGTATAGCCTGACTTGGTTTGCTTGAAAGTCAAGGGAAACACTTCCAGGACAGAGCTTTGCTTAGCCCAAGGGACTCTGGAGGCGCATGTGGCTCTTTCATCCCTCTGCTGCAGCTTCCTGTCACCAGTCAGCACCACAATTTTGAGAGGAGCTTCCAGTTAGTGGAAGGAGGAGCAGGGCACGCCCAGAGACTCTATGGCAAGGGGTGGGTTTTCCGGTTAGCTCCACAATTGATAGGGCTTTCGGTTAGGACAGGTAGAGGAAAAAAGACGCTGCGCTAAGAGGAGACACAATAGTGGGGAAACAGGACTTCCAGTCAGCTCTAGAATTGAATGGGGGGCTTCTGGTTAGGACCTTTGTGGATCTTTGAGTGTTTAAGATTGCCAACCCCTGGCTTAGCCTGTAACTGGAATAATATAGGTTCAGACCAATCTTTCATTTAGATCAATACAAATTATTCCATGCTTCCTCAGAATTTGGTGTTTGGCTGAATGATATACCACCTCCTCTATGCAAATGTATCTGTAATCACAGATCCACTATCTTATCCTACTATATACACCTGCATTTAAAATTGTTTTAAAGAAACCCTTGCATTGTGGTTAACTGCATGAATAAAGCATCATTATGGGCGATAGTTGATTAAAATGATGCTATATATAATTCTTAGAAATATCTTCGTCATATTTTTCCAGGTATATAAAGATGGATATTGTTACACAGAATTAGAAAAGGCGGAAGACCTTTCCAGGCTGGAGTAAGTAAAACACGGGTAATTATTAACAGAACATCCCTTGCAGTGCCATTTTTCTGGCCTATCATTGATTTCCTCTCCAAAGTATTAAGGAAGCAGTTCTTAAAACACAGTGGAACACTCTTCTGAAACTAGTCCATCCCTGGAAATGAATCATTATTTACTTCAAAGACTGATTGTGTTTCCACCTGACTCTAGTTTGGGGTTAGTAAATGCTAAGTATGTGAATATTAAAAATAACTATAAGATTTCTGTTTCTTCTTATAGGGAGGTCTGTGAAAGCTCTGTGTTGTTGTGCCTGAAGAAGAGATTCCATCAAGATGTTATCTATGTATGACCATATTTTTTAATATCTGTGATTGTTTGTTTGAAAGGTGGGGCATGGGAATGGAACATGTTGTCTATGAAAATCCATAATCATCTTGAATAAACAATAGAAGAGAAGCAGCTGTCTTGTAATAGTTCGCCAGAGGACCTATTGTAGCTCTTCATGATCTTCTAGGGATTGAACATAGGAGATCTTTCATGCAAAGCCTATTCTCAGCAAGAGAAATGGAACTATTTGTTGACATGCCAGCTAAGCTGATGAACATAAATGCAATAAAGTCATACTCTGTTTCTTCCCAGACTTATGTTGGCCACATTTTGATCTGCATCAATCCATTCAAGGCACTCAATCTTTATTCAGAAGATGTGATCATCCAGTACCAGAAAGGAATGCTTTCTAGACATGCCCCGTATGTCTGTATTTTTAATTCCTCTTTTATTTGGGGTTTTTGTTGGGATACAGTAAGGCTGGATAGAACCTGTATAGCTGAATGTTGATGTATGGAGAAGTGTTCCCTTTGGGCTCTGGGAATTCATATTGTGGTTTTCAAAACTTTTTTGTTTTTATTACTGTTCTGGGAGCCAACTGGGGTTGTGGTGCAAAAGATGGCTATATAAGTTAAACCAGTGGTTTCCAATGTGGGGGCCCATGCCCCACCGGGCATGATTTTTAATGGGGACAATTTGAACCTTGTTTAAACCAAGTTAATGGCCTTTTAGACTTCCTCCACATGAGTAGAGTTCACTTTTTGAGTAAAGTAAGAATTATAGAGATTTTAGAGATGCTTAGGTGGGGCATGGCCAAAAAAAAGGTTGGGAACCACTAAGTTAAACCCATAATTTATATCCTGTAAATGTATCATTCAATGAATATTAGTTAAAATTCTTATTGACCCTCGTGATCTTAGAATAATTTCTTCTGACTAAAACCATCTTTGGAACTAAGCAAAACAGTGTATTTATCATCACTGAGCAGGGTATTTTTCCTTGATATTTTAACCATTTAATTTGGCGGGGAAATATGCCTCTATAGATAAAGAGTTGGAAATCAGAATTTCTTGCTGATCTCTGCAAATTACAGGTGGTCCTCAATTTACGACTACAACTAAGCCCAATAGTTCTGTTGCTAAGCAAGACAGTGGTGAGTTTTGCTCTATTTTACAACCTTTCTTGCCACAGTTGTTAAGTTAGTGACATGATTTGTTAAGTGAATCTGGCTTCCCAAAAAGGTGATCATATGATCCCTTGACATAGCAATCATCATAAATATGAGTTAGCTGTCAAGCACCTGAATTTTGATCACATGATCATAGGGATGTTGCAAGAGTCATGTGAAAAATGGTGATAACTCACTTTTTTGAGTGCCATTGTAACTTTGAATGGTCACTAAATGAACTGTTTACTATCTGTATTTTCATTGACTTTCTACCCAGGCCATTCTTAAGTAAGGTTGCCCTTGGTTCTAGAACCCTTTAATCCATAGAATGCAATGATGGAACTTTCACTCTCTATTGTATTTATTTAAAGTTCTCTCTTTTTTCCTTCTCATGGGGCTGAAGCAATAGAGAAATCTTTAGTTATGATTTACTATTGCAGTAAGGATGATATAATCATGTCATCCTGGACTTTGTTGCTAGTAGTTTTGCTGATGCCCCCCCTTTCATATTAATGGACTCATGCAGGTTGTTAGATTATATTTTTCATTTATTTCCCATTGAGATGAATCAGATAGCACTTGTTACAGAGTCTGCAGCCTGAAGTCCTGGATTTGCGCTCCTTAGTTCTATCCTGATCATACTGAACAACAAATAGCATCCAAGACAGAAGACTTTTGAATGAAAGAACTTCCAAATATTCTCACTAGACATAGTGAGATACAGTTCCAGTGGTGGGATTCAAATGTTCTGTGAGCATCGCTTGATGGGCGTGGCAGGGGAAGGTTACTGCAAAATCCCCATTCCCTCCCGATCAGCTGGGACTTGGGAGGCGGGGAATAGATGGGGGCAGGGCCAGTCAGAGGTGGTATTTACCAGTTCTCCAAACTACTTAAAATTTCTGCTACCAATTCTCCAGAACTGGTCAGAACCTGCTGAATACCATCTCTGTACAGTTCCCAGATTTTCTTATTTCTGTGTCCACAACATTTAGTACATGGGATTCATTTTAAAAAAAATGTGTATCATTACTTTACAACTATGGTTCTTTGTGACTGGAACATCTTATTTTGACGTAGTTCAGTTCACTTCCAAACTGATAGGCATCAGGTATGTTAATAGCAGGCGAAAGTATATTCTGCTGAAGAAAAACTAAGACCATAGTTGTAGATATTACATCTTAGGCTGTGAATATGTCAACGTTAAGAACATTGAACATCTAATCAGAAAAAGTATCCCCGAAATAATATTACTAAGAATCCTTTTAGTAGATTTTTTTTAAAGCAGCGTGGCCCTATATATGCTCATCCAGAAAGAAGCTCCATTGTGTACTGAAGATTTCATCCAGGTAGCTCTGTAGGGTTACCGCCTTTGTGACTTTGGCTTGGGAACTGATTTTTAGTATGTTTTCCCTTTTAGTGTTCATTTCAGTATCTGCAGACTGTTTGTTTTCTCTTAGTGAAGGCTAAGGTAAGAAGAATACACATGTAGGTATCATGTTTTATTTCTGAAACGAATAAAATGGAAGTGACATCGCAGAGCAGAGATGGAAGTTTGGTGGGTATATTAAGGACATTGTGTTTGTTTCTTTGTGGCTTTCCAGACATATCTTCGCTGTAACGGAAATGGCTTATGCCTTCTCTCAGAGCTCACAGAAAGAACAGTGTATTGTTATCAGGTAAAAGTAAAGGTACCTTTGTCAAGATAATGTCTTCTCTTTTTTTATATTTCCTTGTTGTCTTGAATAAATGCAAATTAATCCTGAAGCATACTGTTGCCTATCCCCTTTACTTCATGTATCTCAGTGAAGTTATTTCTGGTTTCTTCCTCCAACTTTCTCTTTTCTTTAGGCTTTGTAGCTTTGGTAACTAATCTGAGGGTGTTTGGGGTAGAAGGCCAGGGGATAAAGTCACCTGGCCTCACTAAGCCAGTTGGTTGGCCCAAAAGGGAAGGCAGAAATGACCTGGCTTTGTGTTTTGCATCCTATCCAACTCCTCTTACCTACTTGCTGAGGGCTTTTAGTCAGAAGATCTACAAATGGTAGAAAGAAACAGTCAGAGTTGCCTTCTATGATACCATTTTATGGGGTAAACAGTGAAAACTGACATGTTTATAATGATGTTGACTTTGAAACAATACTGAGTTGACATCAGTAAAAAAAAAGTTTAAAAAGAATAATCCTTTAACTGTCCCCAACAAAATAACTTCAGGTGCAGGACTGGGTTCCATTTTTTTTAAATGGGGTTTGTTCTCGTGATCTTCTGGAGAAGGCTGGTGATGGAAATGGCGGGACGAAGCTTCCCCTGGGTTGTCTCTGGACAAGTGCCTTTTTTCTAAGGACTTCCTTTCCAATCCCTCGCTGTTATCACAGTGGCACAGGACCCCTGGGAAAAACAGTACAAGGGAAATGTTGGACAAGAGTTGCTGATACAGTTTATGATTAGCTGTTTAGTGTTTCTTATGACTGTTTTTTACATTTCAATTTTGCCAGATCTGAGACACACATTTTATCAAAATAAGTATTTGGGGAATCTACTTCAAAAGGTGTTTGTATGAATAAAGGGCTGTTGTTCTTCTGATTGATTTAAGTCAGGCTAGAGCCATGAGTCCTAGACCACAAACCAAAGACCCCGTAGATGCATATTAAACAGGGTCGGAGGAACACAACATCCTAATTAGATTTTCCTAACATGATACTGAAGAGTATAACAGACCTAGGTGCATATACAGTCATCAAGTTGCAGTATTACTTCAAAAGTACATGGAATATTTCTTTGGTAAAATTACCATTATTTATATTATACAGAAGGAATTTACAAAAATAAGTTTCTCTTCAAATTATGCTAATTTATTGTACTGTATTTTGGTAACACATTAGAACAATAGATGCAATCACGCCACTTTGCTGGAAAGACTTCTTATTTCAAGTCCCAATTCTGAAGCAGTCTATGGATTGTTGTATTTTTATAAAGCGTTTGATGTGCTTTTTGCTAATTGGAATGATTTAAAACTGTTGATTTATTATTGTATTCCTTATGTGTATATATCCGTGAATCTAGAGATCTCAATTAGGCAATGTGTTCTAATGAACAAAAATACAAATACATTAAATTAAACACTTTTCTACTACATCAAGACGGTCTCATGAAAATGCTGATCAAAACTAATTTTTTTAAAAAAATGTTTTCTGCTGCAGTGGTCAGAGTGGCTCAGGGAAGAGTGAAGCTGCCAAAGCTGCCGTCTTATACTTGTCTAGGCTGTACCAAAAGCAAGAATGCCATGGAGGAAAGCAAGTATGATGGTCGTATCATTATCATGATAGAACAATATGCAAGTAATGATAGAAGAGAATATTTATAGCTCAGGGTTGAACTGTGGCATCCTTGGTGCTTTCTGAGCTTGTTATTTTCTTGCAGACATTTCATTGCAAAGCTAAGTAACACCATCAATGATAGAAGAGAGTAGGCTTGAACTGTGAGTATTGGTGGGAGTGTTCTTGATTAGGTTGTCCTTTAATGTTAGCTAGTTTGTCTGAATTGATAATGTCTTGATTGGGGTATTGTTTACCTCTTGATTGTTGGTCTTGTATTAATCTTGGTGTTAATCTTGGAAGCCTGGCTCTCAGACAAATCAACAGATAGACACATAGAGATAAACAACATCTACATACCATTCAAAAGAAACAATCAAAAATCTAAAAAGGAAACAAAACATCACAACCAATCAAAACCTAGATAAACAGAGATTAAGTGTTTTAGCATTGATGATGTTAATGAGTTCAGTAATGAAGCATCTGGAAGAAAATCACCAACATCAGAAAGTCCACAATAGGCAAGTAACTCAGTCCCTGCTCATTGTTAGTTTATGTTTAACATTACTATGATCTGACCTCAATCTCCAATTTATGCAAACTTAATTGATCATTTAGGGAGCCATCTGAAATTCCTGTGGGGTCTGATAAGTATCTATAAGCGACTGCAGATCTCTCTCTCTCTGCAGGTAGAAATGGAGATCTGTGAACAGAGAGAACAAAGTGAGCTGGGAATTGAGGTTCATTGCTTTGGTGGCTCAGCTACTTCTGTTGATTGGTCAATGCTGAGAGTCAAATAGGACATTTTAGGGTATGCTTTGGGTTGATTCTGTAGGATCCTGAAACTTCTCATTCATTCTTTCTGTAAAATCTGATTGGTTTCAGTGAGAAAGAACAATTATAGTGGTGGGGGCAGGATGGATACAAAGTTGTTACAAAACCTAGAAGCATCCCTACTTATTGTGAAGCCAGCAAACCTTTAGATATGACTGATTATCTCTGCATATCCTGTCCCTGAATGCTGGCCCGTCTCAATAAGTGCATTTGTTCTGTTAATTAAAACTCATACAAGGGTTCCATTAGTTTCCTTTTATTAAATTGCAGTCATATTAAATAATAACAACAGTATTTATCTTGCTCTTATAGCCATCCAATGTGCTTCCCATCCTAGAAAGTTTTGGAAATGCAAAGACTGTCCTGAATGACAACTCCAGCCGTCTGGGGAAATTCTTGCACTTCCACTTGAGACAGTGAGTAGAGAAAGACATTCAGATGGGCATATTCCTGCCTTAAGCTTTAGTGGCTCCAGCTATCTCTCTGAAACATATGCTTATTAATTGTTTTAGCCAGTAATTAAATCAATTTATATTGGATCAATTTATTATAATCTAATAGCTTAATCAAGCTTCCATGATTGAGAAATCTGTCTGTTAGAAGCTGGGGCTACTATTCAAGCCCCTCTTTATTATGGGGAAGAATGAATTGCTGTTAATATCATGATCTTCAAAAGGGGATGCAGTGACTCAGTGGCTAAGATGCTGAGCTTGGTAATCAGAAAGGTCAGCAGTTCAGCGGTTTGAATCCCTAACATTGTGTAATGGAGTGAGCTCCTGTTACTTGTCCCAGCTTCGGCCAACCTAGCAGTTCGAAAGCATGTAAAAATGCAAGTAGAAAAAATAGAAACCACCTTTGGTGGGAAGGTAACAGCGTTCTATATGCCTTTGGCATTTATTCATGCCAGCCACATGACCACGGAGAAGTCTTCGGACAGCGCTGGCTCTTCGGCTTTGAAACAGAGATGAGCACCGCCCCCTAGAGTTGGGAACGACTAGCACATATGTGTGAGGGGAACCTTTACCTTATACTTCAAAGGGTCACAGAGTTGAGCCATCTTTAGATTTTATGATTTTCTGAATAAAGATAGTTGGTTTAGTCCATATAGCAAGTTAATCCAAAATCAATTATATTATGATTTAGCACAGTGTGAAAAACCAATCTGTTTATTGACAGGTAATTGATAAAAATCTAACTACACCATAGAAAGGACTTAATTTTTCCCCCTCACCACTGGATGTCAGAACAAATTTTGATAGCTCTAATCACCAGGCATTCTTTCTGAAAAGTTGATTGATTGATTCATTGGCTGAGATCACACATAATGCTAAATCACAATATTTTATATAACTACTGTTATGTTTAAACCAGAGAAGGAGGGTCTAAGGTCTTTCTGTTCTGAGGTTCCATGATTGATTTTGGGAGTAAATTTAAATATTGTAGCAAAGACCTCTCATAATGAGTCTCAGACTTTTGCTGGGTCTTACTTCCTCTTCTTGATTTCAAGTACAATATCTATAATCAGGATGAGAAGTAAAATGACTCCAGGATCCCATCTGAGTTGGTCATTGAGATCAAACTTTTATTCTTTCAAGCATCACATTATGGAGAGGGAGGAGTTCCCTGATGATGGGCTCCAATACAAGCCCAAAAGTTTGGAAGAATAAATATAACCAGTTAGATCTGAGGTATTAATGTTGCTGTATTTTTAAATTGTTTGTCTTTTACTTTTATTTTGTACCCCCCTTCCCCTCAGATTGTTAGCCGCCCTGAGTCTCTCGGGAATAGGGCAGCATACAAATTAAATAAACCTTAACCTTAACCTTAGATCAGATCTGCAACATTTTACTTTCATTCACATAAAATGACTCATTTTATAATAATATTTTTCCTTATAGTGGTTTCATTGTGGGTACATCGATTTCTCAGTACCTTTTGGAAAAATCTAGAGTTGTTTTTCAGGTAAGCCTCAATCATCCATATGTATCAGACCACAGATGGTTATGCATATGCATTGTATAATTAAGTACCAAGGAGGAATCCTAATTGGGTGCTAAATCCATGCAGTATTCAACAGAACTGAATGTTTGGTGGTAGTAGTAATAATAATAATAATAACAACAACAACAACAACAACAACAACAACTCCGCCATTGCCGGTCCCAAGCCCGGATGAGAAAGGAGGAGGGTTGGGGTCAGGTTGGCATCTGGTCCCGTAAAAACAAACCCGCCAACCCATACAATATGGTGAAAAAAACAAATAAGAATTCCATACCGCATTGGTCGTCGCGCGGGTTAACAAGGGCCGTGGCGGATGTTGGGGTCCCTGGACATCCGTCGACAAGTGGGCTACAAGTGGACCAGCCAACAAAACGACAAAAATATAGTGCAGATGAAAACCGTGCCATAATGGCCTGTTACTACAACTCAGAGCCAGAAAAAAGAGGCTATTTAAAGCGAATGTATGAATTATGGAAACAACAATATCCAGATTCAAATGTTAGTGAACAACAACTAGCATATCAAAGGCGATTTATTATACGGAATAAAGTGTTTAGTGAAGTTGAACATGAGGAAATTCAGGCAAATTGCAAAACCCAAAAAACAATATCACAAGCGGAAATAACTGATATTCAAGACACAACTAAAGACATTATAGTAGAACTCCCAGAAGAAGCTCTCGGGGAGGAAATAACATCACCACCACTAGAACCAGTTATCACTGAACCAACTGATGAACTAACTCAAAAACAAAAAGAATTGAAGGATAAGATCATGGAGCATTTTCTGCTTAATGAGGAAAGGCAACGTTTACCATCACTAAAAACTGTGCCTAAGAAAATTTTGGCCCCTATCATGAAAATGGTTAATGCAGTGTTTTCAACAATTGAACGAGGATCCATCTTGGAAACAAACCAGTTAATGTACAGCGCAGCTGTAATAGTCACTAATGAACTAGGCATTGAAATTAAAGTACCTAGTCACACAACAGAAAAAGCAACAAAGCCAAAGTGGAAAATCCGTTTAGAACAAAAAATAAAAAAATTAAGGGCAGATGCTAGTAACTTAAAGAACATGCATGAGCAACGGCTCAAAAACAACAAAATCATAGATCGGCTAATCAGAAGATATAGATTGGATACAAGAAACATCAATGAAGCTGTAGAGATTGTAAAACAGCAGATAACAGCAACAGCTAGAAAAATTGAAAGATATGAGGCACGAATCATCCAATATAAACAAAATCAGCAATTTCGATCAGACCAACGGCGTTTTTATCAAAGTCTTAATGTGAATGGTGACACCAAAAGTGAAAAACCAGAAAAACAGGCCACAGTTGAATTCTGGAAAGAATTGTGGGAAAATGCAAAGGACTACAACAAGGAGCAAAGTGGATACATGACTTTGAGAAAAGCATTGGCAACAAACAAATGCAAGTATTAGAAATAACAACTGAGATGGTCAAAAATCGAGTTAAAAAGGTAAAGAATTGGACGTCACCTGGAAAGGACCAATTACATGGTTTCTGGCTCAAATATCTGACCAGTTTACATGCAGTGTTGGCCAGGCAACTGAATGAAATTTTACAAAAGGGCCAAATTGATGAATGGTTGACAACTGGAAAAACATACTTGATTCAGAAAGATGCAACTAAAGGAACAACACCTGAAAACTACAGACCAATAACATGTTTGCCAACAACCTTCAAATTACTCACAGGCATTATTGCAGATAACATGATGGATTATTTGGAAACAAACAACATCTTGCCAGTAGAGCAAAAAGGCAACAAAAGAAGGAGCAGGGGCACAAAAGATCAGCTTCTAATTGATAAAATGATATTAGAAAATTGTAAGAACAGAAAAACGAACTTGAATATGGTCTGGATTGATTACAAAAAGGCATTTGACTCACTGCCACATAGTTGGATCATAAAATGCTTAGAAACAACTGGCATTAGCAAAAATATTACATCCTTTACTGAAAAGGCAATGAAACAATGGAGAACTGAGTTGGCAGTAGGGAATGAGATCTACGGAATGGTTAATATCAAGCGAGGAATTTTCCAGGGTGATTCACTTTCACCTCTTCTCTTCATCACCGCAATGATCCCACTATCAGTAATCTTTAAAAAAATGAAATTAGGCTACCAAACAGCCAAAGAAGCTGAAAAAATTTCGCATTTACTATATATGGATGATTTGAAACTCTATGGAAAGTCAGAAATAGAAATCCAATCATTGACAAACACAGTCCAAGTATTCAGCACCGATATTTCAATGCAGTTTGGCATGGAAAAATGCGCCACTGTATCCATAAAAAGGGGCAAAATCACTGCATGTGAGGGAATTGAAATGCCCAATGGCCAATTAAATAAATGCAAAGAAAATGAAGCCTACAAATTAGGCATTCTGCAGTTGGATAACATCAAGCATGGAGAAGTAAAAACTATTGTCAGGCGAGAGTACACCAACAGAGTTAGGAAAATTTTAAAATCTAAATTGAATGGTGGAAATACAATCAAGGCCATAAATACCTGGGCAATACCAGTTATAAGATACGCAGCTGGTATAGTTAACTGGACACAAGCTGATTTGGACATTTTGGACCGAAAAACCATGAAACTAATGACAATGCACTACAGTTTACATCCACGTGGTGATACTGATAGACTGTACCTGCCCCGAAAATCAGGTGGCAGAGGATTATTACAAGTGAAGCAAACAGTTGAAGAAGAAAAACATGCACTGGCTGATTATTTAAAAGAAAGTCAAGAACATCTATTAATCGAAGTAAAGAACAAAAATCTACTGAAGGCCCAACAGACGAAACAAGAATACAGAAAAGATGTGATAAAATCAAGAATGGAGAGTTGGCAGAACAAATCACTGCATGGCCAATTTCTGGAAAAAATAAAAGATAAAGTGGACAGTGAACAAACTTGGTTATGGTTAACAACAGGTACATTAAAGAAAGAAACAGAGTCACTAATCCTGGCTGCGCAAGAACAAGCTATCCGCACAAATGCCATTAAGGCCAAAATCGAAAAATCCTCTGATGATGCCAAATGCAGACTTTGCAAAGAAGCTGATGAAACTGTTGATCACATACTCAGTTGCTGTAAAAAAATCACGCAGACTGATTATAAATTGCGGCACAATTCAGTAGCACAAATGATCCATTGGAATTTGTGCAAAAATTATAATATTAAAACAGCAACAAACTGGTGGGAACATCAGCCTGAAAAGGTCACCGAAAATCAGATGGTCAAGATCTTGTGGGATTTCCTTATACAAACCGACAAAATACTGGCGCATAATACACCAGACATCACACTGGTTGAGAAAAATAAGGTCACAATCATAGACATCACAATACCAGGTGATAGCAGGGTCGCCGAGAAGGAACATGAGAAAATCGCAAGATACCAGGACTTAAAAATCGAAATTCAACGACTATGGCACAAACCAGCAGTGGTAATTCCAGTGGTAATTGGCACACTGGGTGCTATTCCAAAAGCACTGGAATTACATTTGAAACAGTTAAAATTTGACAAAATCATCATCAGTCAAATGCAAAAACTCCTTGGATCTGCACGCATATTACAAAAATACGTTACGATGTCCTAGGCCCCTGGGTGGGGCCCGACTAGTAACCAATGCCAAATCCGGCGAAACAACTGGCCTCTGTGATACAATTGTATAATAATAGTACACGGCTATGGATAAAGCATGTGACAGTGATACCCATTGTCATCGGGCACTTGACACCATGTCCAAGAATTTTATAAGATACATCAAGAAATTGCAGCTTCCTGCAATAACACCAGCAGAACTGCAAAAAACTGAGTTACTCGGAACATCTTATATTTTAAGAAGGTACTTGGTTGATACCTGGGATGCTGGCAGCAAACCATATCAACCATTAGCACCAGTCAATGGTATTTGTGATGCATTTTTGAATGTTCAGGTGGCTGAGTTTCATGTTTAATGAATAAAGTATATAATAATCGTGTAATATATTCATCTTCTCATCACCAGATAAAAGGCCTTGTGGAGCTCTTTGCATTTTCCCCTTCTTTTTCTTTCTTCTTATTTTGGTGGCAACAGAAAAGAAAAAACAAGGAAGGGTTATAAATGGAATTATCTAGAATTCCTGTGAAGTCCTGTGAATAGGAGAGATTTATTTTCTACTACCAGCTCTGAAGAGACTCAGTTCATTGGGTCCTGATAAGTACCTCATCTTCATAGAGATGCTTTTAAATTGCACCAGTCTTGGCAATGTTCTCTAAGAGATTCTCCCCCTAGTCTGGCACCTCCCACATGTATTGGGCAATTCCTAACCCATCTGGTGAGTAGCAGGCTGAGGGTAGGTTGCTGTGAAGCCTCCTTATTTTCCTTATTTTCCTTTTTAAGGGGTGCGGTGAAAGGAGTTTTCATATATTTTATGAGCTGTTGGCTGGCCTGCCAATAGAACAGAAAGAAGAACTGTATTTGCAAGAGCCGGAGACTTACTTTTATCTCAACCAGGCAAGTAAACAGATGACTTCAGAGATGTGATTCAGTCATAACAGGATTTGTCCTTGCATTACATTGAGAATGGAAGAAATGAGCCCCTGAGCTCATTTTTTTAATGGCCTTCAAGGCCCTTTAGATTGCACTGCTAAATTTTCTTATCACTGTGAGGAACTGAATATAATAAAACAGTGGAAAATAGTATATGAGTGGGTGTTTTCCTGCCTTTATATGTATACTTGTGTTTGTGTGAATATATACACATAATACACAAATACACATAATGAGCTACATCCACATTTGTACCCTATGACTATCATTAAGTGATTTGTACCTTATGATTCTGGACGAATTTATCTTGTCTTTTTATGTGCACGGAGAGCATATGCACCAAAGACAAATTCCTTGTCACTTGGCCAATAAAGAATTCTATTCTATTCTATCCCATAAAAACAGAAAATCCCATAAAAACATTACAAGTGATCCTCAACTTATGGTGACAGTTGGGACCAGAACCTCTGTTACTAAGCGAAGAGGTCATTAAATGAGTTGTGCCTGATTTTATTACCTATTTGCTGTGATTTTTAAACAAATGGCCATGTTTGTTAAGTCATTAATTAAATCTGGCTTCCCCCATTGACCTTGCTTGTCAGAAACTTGCTGGGAAAATCACAAATGGTGATCAGATGATCCTGGAATGCTGCAGTCTTGATGACATGCCTGTTGCCAAGCAGCTAAATTTTGATCATGTGACCATGAAGATACTGTGACGGCTAAAAATGCGTGGAGCAGTCATTGATCACCTTTTTCAGCATTGTTGTAATTTTGAATGGTCATATTTGAAAGGTCATAAGTTGAGGATTATCTGTCCAATTTTGAAGTTTATTGCATATTGATAGCAATACAATAAACATGTAACAGAGTCAGTCATGGTAAGAGGAGCATTTAAATACTGAAGAACAGGTTCATATCACATTTCCCTGCTCCTGTTTTTTATGAAGTCTTAAACTTTAAACTTTAAACTTTAATAGAATTTGTATGCCGTCCACTCCCTAGGGACTCTGGGAGGCTCACAACAAGTAAAAGCATTTAAAACATTTAAAATTACAGAATTAAAATCAACAACATCTATTCCATCAAATGGGGCTGGAAGTTAATCAACAGCCATGTCTCATAAAGTCTGAGGCTCATCTCTTACCACCAGATCCGATGGCAATTATAAAAGTCGAGATTTCTAATTCTAACCGACTTCAGTCTAATCAATCATTTTTCTTCTGTCTGGGATGGAGGTGCTCCCATGAATGGTGCACCGGAGAATCTACTTCCAAGTGTCCGCTGGCCAGACAAAAAAAACAGAGTCAGGATGTCAGGTTCCAAGTAACACCCCAACAGAGGATATTTGGAATATGATATTTCCTGTCTGACACAGGAAATATCATAAAGATATTCATGCTTCAAGTTAATAACTAAGAAGACGTTTGGTTGACTCTTCCAGGGTAGAACATGCAAGGTTTTAAGGAAACATGATGATCAAGATTTTCTGGTCTTGATTAAAGCTCTCCAGATAATTGGCCTTTCTGAAGATCAGCTGACTTCCATCTGGGCAGTCCTTGCTGGAATCCTGCAATTAGGAAATATCTGCTTTACTTCTTTTGAGGTTTGTTACCTTCTTGTTAATTTTAGGCAGTCCTCATGATGGTGCCTGAGTATCATGTCCCATCCATTCCAGTGATGGGATTCAATTTTTTTTACTACCGGTTCTGTGGGTGTGGCTTTGTGGGTGTGGCAGGGGAAGTATACAGCTGGGAGGCAGCAGGGGTGGGGCCTATTTGCCGGTTTTCCGAACTACTCAAAATTTCCGCTACCAATTCTCCAGAACCTGTCAGAACTGGGTGAATACTACCTCTGATCTATTCCCTGCATTGGGCCACCTTTTTTTTCTTTTAGAAGGAGATGCATGAACTGCTATTTATTTAGACTAATAAGATGTGCTATCGTTGAACTAGTTTTGTATTTATTTACAGCATTTGTGAACTACCTCTAATGAGCCCTGAATGACGTACAACAAAGCAAGAAATATCAAACATAAAATAATTGCATATAATTGCATACTCAACATTGCTATTATACCAATGATATGGTGCAATTACAATACATTTTGGCATGATGTACATATAGACACACACTCTTACTTATAATGTCCTTATCTGAAGCTGAACACTCTTACAATTGAAGAGATGTTGTGGTGATATTGCGAAGATGGTGGCCAAGGCAGATGATGGCAGACTTTAGAAGAAGCTCTCCTTTTCTACCACCACTTACGGTATTAGGCAACACAGTATTAACAGTAGAAACCTTCAGGCTTCTAGGTTCTATTATCTGCAAGGACTTGAAATGGAGACCTAACATTAGAACCATCATTAAAAAGGCACAACAAAGAATGTGCTTCCCGTGTCAACTCAGAAAACTCAGATTGCTCAAGGATCTGCCGATACAGTTCTACATTCATTCAATATACATTCTCATTGAAAATTGAGTCTGTCATTTGTACCTCAGTAATTGTCTGGTTTGGCACAGCAACCAAACAGGACAGGTACAGACTTCAACAAATAGTTAGGACTGCAGACCAGCCTGCCTTTCACTGAGGATCTGCACGAACCCCAGAAAGTGGGCTGAGAAAATATCCACAGATCCCTCACATCCTGGACATCAACTGTTTCAACTTTTCCCCTCAGGACACCACTATAGAGCATTGCATACCATAACAACTAGACATAGTTTTTTCCCCTGTGCCAACATTTCGTTAAACACTTACCAGTAATTCCCACAGCAATCTCTCATCTATTCTTTTTTTTTTAAGTTTTTTAATTTATTTTTGTTACATAATAAAACTTATTTTATAAAAGTATTGTCCAAATTCCCCCTTTAACATTCCCGCCAAAAAACATAATTCATTTTACATTATATTTCTATTGTTTCCAATTTTAGCCATATTACTTTTCTTCTCATATTTTCCAATTTCTAGTTTTTAACTTGTACAAACAGTAGTTTTTCTTTCTCTTTAAAAATAAATAATTTATCATTTCTTTTCCATCTTTTTCCTGAACAATATGAATCTTCAAATATCAAGTTTTATATAATCAACATAACACAATTATTTAACAGCTTTAAGTTTCTTAATATAATTCTTAATTCCCACACATTCTAATTTAAAACATATTTTTACCTTATTTACAATACTTCTTTCTGCTGAGTCATATAATTCTACTTATTCTCCTATTTCTAAATTTTCTTTTCACTTTTTCTACTTTTTATGTGTCTTATATCTTTTCTTCTGTATTTTCCCTCTCACTTTTCGATGGATTTTTTTGAGTATCTTTCCCCCAAATTTCTCTTTCCCATCTCTGCTTACAGTATTTCTCTCTTTATTTTTGGCTAGTTCCTGTTTTGGATGCCCATATTTCTTCTCTACTCTCTTTGTGCCTTTACCCCATTGAATTTTATTTTCCAATTCTACCTTGTTAATTTCTTGTTGATTTACATTGCTTGTCTGTTCCTCTCCTGTCTCCACTTTCAACAATTTTTCTGGTTCCTTTTCTACCTCTTTGTTACCTTTTAATGTTGTCCGTGCACTTTTTAACATTTCCAACAACAACTCAAATATCCCACCCTCCATGATCAAAATTAATACACTTTTAATATTTTTATATTTTACCACAATTAATTTAATCCTCCTTCTTAGTTCTTTCCTTTGACATCAGGTCCCAAGATAAGCCAATCCTTTTCCCACCTGCAAAAGTTCTGTATTTTCTTCCAGTGTAGACAAAGTCAAGTCAAGTAAAAAGATGGACCACACACACTGTTCCTTTGTTTCAAGATGGTATTATGTCTCCTCTCTCCAATAGGTGGCTTTTATTGTTCCTTTCTGTAATCAAATTACTAATTTGTAAAATCTTGTCGGTAGTCGAACCTAAAGTTCAAAATCCATATTCCAATTGTCCTGATCTTCCCCTCTTCTTTTTTCTTTAAGTCTTTCCAATTCCAAATTTATTAACAAAGTTCTTCTTGGTCTTAGTACTCTCTCACCAATACCTTTCCCCTCCTTTCTTTCTGCCCTCCGTGTTCCGAGTGATATTTAGAAAATTTTTAAGCTTCAAAATTTGTTTTTCTTACTCTCACATCGGCCAATCTTCCTCCAGATCAAACACTCCATCCACTTCTCTGCACCTGCACAAATCTTGTTCCAAATGCCCTGGCTCCAGAGCAATCCAGAGCAATCATACAAAGATGGCCGCCACCCTCAGCCACCAATCTCCAGAGAGTTTTGAATCAGACCTGCTGGGGAGCTTGCCTTGCTCCCTGCAGGTGTCCGAAATGCTTCTCCTTGTGCCCTGTCCCTTCAGGATGATTCCGGTCCATAAAGGACCTCTCGACGGCGACTTGGCAACTGGGTTTTCACGTAGCCCTGCAGAGCTTGCTATTTCCCCAGCCATTCTCACCGCGACACTTCAAAGTCTCATCTATCATCTTTTCTCATCTCCTCATCTTTCCTACGATCTTCCCCTATTGGTTTTCTAATGTTATCAATTGTTTGTACCTTAATGTTAATTAATGTTGTAACCTATGACCTATTACTTGTTGTTTATATGTACACCATGCAATTATGAACTGGAGACAAAATCCCTGTGTGTCGAATCACACTTGACCAATAAAGAATTCTGTTCTGTTCGATTCGATTTGATTCTCTCTTGCATGTGCACACACACACACACACACAAACACATTATTTTGTTACTTAGAAAGAATCCTTTGAGTTTGTGGTCATCCCCAGTGAAACCGAAATCCAGATCGTTGCCAAATTGCTGCATGTATCAGCAGAGCTTCTTCAGAGAGCCATCACTCATCGGGTCACTGTGAGTATCATTCCCCCTCTTAGGCATGTCTCACTACTTTGCACTGGGCTCTCTTTGGAGCCATGTTTCTCAACTTTGGCAAATTTAAGACATTCCCTTGCTGGCTGGGGATTCTGGGAGTTGACGGCCATGCATCTTAAAATTCTGAGGTTGAGAAACACTGCTGTAGAAGACTGAGTGAATGATGCTAATTGTATTCTTGCTGGAGTTAACGCAGTCAGCTTTTTGCCACTTGCGGCAAGCTAGAAAATGGTCAATTGCCAGATCTTGCAAGAGGATAGTGAGCTATTGATAGCCAGAGAATTGGGTGGCTTTTACATGCTGGTCCTTGAAAGAGACTGACTGGTATAGGACCCCAACCCTGGATTACGTGTATGTATATGTGCATGTGCACATCCATGTGCATATCTATATGTAATTGTACATGTACATTTTCCCAAAGCAATTCTCTTTCTTGTGATTTAACTGGCTGTGTTTTATAACATTATTAAATTCCTCAGTGGCAACAAAAAACAGTAAAATTATTTTATTGTGCTAACAGTAATAAAATTTATTTGCTGAAGTTAGTGGTGCATAGTTCGGTTTCAGACACTAAAGAAAAAAGAAAACATATAAAAGTCTTTGTGGCACTGTATATAGAGATCAAATTTAGAATTTCAGGGGAGGAATTATGAAAATTCCAGAGGATTAAAGATCCCAGTACGTGTATTTGTCTTGTGGCTCAAGAGCAGGAACTATGGGCCCTTTGTGTCCTGGGGACATCAACTCCCAGAATTTCTGAGCCATGGCTGGGTAAGGAATTATGGGAGTTGAATCCCACAGGTTATAAGGGCCCATAGTTGCCCATCCCTGCTTAAGAGGAATGGAATCTCCCTATTTTTTGTCCCAATATCAGTGGATTCTGATTCAGGTGCGGGAGCTTCCCTGTATAATTGAGGAAGCACATGGGACTTTGCATTCCTAAAAAAAGTTGGATTTCCAGAGTGTCCATTTAATGTTTTGCTTATCATTCTGCTTTTGATGGTCAAAGCTGTTGTCATCAATGAGTCTAAATCACACTAAATGGAATGTCCAGGTTACACTCAGAAAAGAGGATAGTTTTAGTACAGCTGCCCAAAGTCATTTGCTTCAGTTTGCCAGTGGCAGAACTACAAGGGTGTAAGGGTAAGCTCAGAATGAATTCTTACTTGTTAAGAAGAGGACATACAGTATGTAGCACAAGGGCAATATCCTGTGTCTGTTTTGAAGTCTCCCTCACCATTGTGGAAAACTTTCTGGTAAGAATAGATGGTTCGTAGACTTTACAAATAAGCCTTCTTGCAAAAGAGCTTTGCATAAGTTTAGAAGTTTTATAAATCCTTCATTAAATTTGAAAGGGAGGTGAGGTTTTGATGAAGGAGAAGGAAAGCTGTGCCGTTTTTTTTGGTTATTAAACAATTGTCTCCAATTACATCTGAAATATAATATAACTGGAGATCAGTATTTCTCTGAATTTGGCCAAGGGACGGAAGAACATAGAGGAAGTTATTAAATGGCCTTTATGGGCATTTTGCAATTCAAAAATATAGAATATATACTTGGCTCGTAGAATCCTTTTTTCACATCTCATGAGTTCTCAGAAGGTTATCAGGGCACTGCTGAATGATTGGTTGATTTTTATCCTGTAGGTTATTTTTATGACTATGTTGCTTTGGTGATATTGTATTCCTTTGTAAACAAAAGTCTTTTAAACTATATCAATTTCTCAGATACAGCTTGCATTTTATTGCATGCCTTAATTGCATTATTTCTTTCTCTACCAGGAAGGACAGCTTCAATGCTGCTTTTGATAGTTTTAATATTCCAATATAATACTGGGTTGGATGTTGTAGGTTAAGAGAGTAAACTTCATTTCTTAACTAAATGTATTAATTTCAGTGGGAATCCTGGTCAGTTAACTTGGTCTGGATCCAATCCTGCAATTTGCTTTTAATTTTCAATGTGCTATAAAAAAGAGAATATGTGTTAATAAGTATTGGATTCAGATAGATAGATAGATGAGAGAGAGGGAGGGAGGAAGGGATATATATATATATATAGTTATATATATATATGTTTTTACTTACTCCCTTTATTTATTTATCAGCACAAATAAAAACACACACACACACACACACATACGATATATATATGGTACTGTAATGAACAGTGCTAATCTGCAAAACTTTTGTGTATCAAGATATTTGTAATAATGTGTAGGTTTTTTTATTTCGAAAACCAGATGATCAAAGGAATGCACCCTTTAAATTAATACCTTGTAAGAGGAAAGATGTGAACATACTTTGATGAATAATGAAACTTAAAATTTTTCTGTCACCATAAAATATTTCTTACTGGAGAACAGCTTGACAATTACTAATAGCTGCTTAACAGTAGAATCAATTATTCTGAGAAGCGGTAGATAGGGTCTCCTTTATTGGAGGTCTTTGAGCACAACTTAGACAGCCATCCATCAAGGATACCTTAATCTAGAATCCTAGACTGATCAGGGAATTGAAGCCTCTGGCTTAAATGCCTCCCTCATTTCAATCCTATGAATTCTACTATGTGATAAACCATATCAAATTCATTTCCCCCCCTAGGAAACACATTATGACCAGATACTTAATCCATTGTCAGTAGAAAGTGCTATAGATGCCAGGTAAGATTCTTTTTCTTTCTCTGACACTCTAAAAAAAATCATCCATGTACTAATCCTTGCCTCGTTTTCCTCCCTTCTCCCCGTTTCCTCCTTATTCAGGGATTCTATAGCCAAAATTCTGTACTCTCAGCTGTTTGATTGGCTGCTGATGAAAATCAATGAGTGGCTGGCTCCCTTGGACGTCGACAGCACTGTTGGCATTGTTGACATGCATGGATTTGAGGTCACTTTCTATATGCAACATACACTTTTGATGGGGTGGGGTAGAGAGGTATAGCTTGTGGTATGCCCTCTGCTTGTAAGGATGGAAATGTTGATGAAGACCTACCTGAAGCACCTTGCTCAGTGGAGGTTTGTAAAAACAAGGCCAGACATACTGTATATAATGAAGAGGATCAAGTGGAAGTATCTTAATCCTGCAATTGCACTCGGGCTCTTGGCAGTGATAGAACTCAAATGCAGTAGTGAGTTTAGTTTGCTGTTGTTGGGTTTTTTTAATTAGCTACCTTTCATATCAGGGCATGTATGGACTTGCTACCATTCCTTAGTTCATTCCCCGAGGTGTTGTGGCTCCCCCTTATCTGCAATAAAGAAAGTTGAAATGCAAAGGAACAATTCTCTCCATCCCTTTCATGACTCCAATATCTCAATAAGGAGATGGCCCCTAGCTTCGCTGTGGAGGAGGAAAGAACGGGTATAAAATTGTGTTGTTGTGAAGGAACAATCATAATTTCAGTTCTCAGCATTTGAAGTCTGTCCAGCTTGCAGTATATGCTAAAGCCAGCAGGGCCAAATTGCAAAGATGCTTAATTCAAGACTACATTGTCTTATACATGCACCTTCTCCAAAAAGTTGGGAGTGTATTATTTTATCAATTCATAAGTTTTAATGTTGACAAGGGAAAACTCCTTAAACATAATAGGTGACTGGAGAGTAATATTAAGGTAAAGGTAAAGATTCCACTTGCACATATGTGCTACTCGTTCCTGACTCTAGGGGCAGTGCTCTTCTCTGTTTCAAAGCCAGCACTGTCCAAAGACATCTCCGTGGTCATGTGGCCAGCATGATTAAATGTCAAAGGCACATGGAACATTGTTAACTTCCCACCAAAGGTGGTCCCTATTTTTCTACTTGTATTTTTACATGCCTTCGAACTGCTAGGTTGGCAGAAACTGGGACAAGTAATGGGAGCTCACTCCGTTACGCAGCACTAGGGATTCGAATCGCCAAACTGCCGACCTTTCTGATCGACAAGCTCAGCATCTTAGCCACTGAGCCACCGCATCCCTTTAGAGTAATATTACATGTATTTAATTTCAAATAAAGGTAAATGACATGAAGTCAACTTCAGCTTTTGTCCTATCCCTACACATCATTTGGGGAGTGACCCTAGTACACTGATTACTAAGTGCATAGTACTTTGTATGCAAGCTTGTGAATTAGAAATGAAAGAAGTTTGGATTCCTTCCTTCCTTCCCTCCCTCCCTCCCGCCTTCTTTCCTTCCTCTTCCCTCCCTCTTTCCTTCTCTCTTTCTTTTGTTCTTTCTTTCTTTCTTTCTCTGCAGAATCTTGGGATGAACAGCCTGGAACAGCTATGCATTAATTTTGCCAGTGAACGTCTCCAGCACTTCTTCCATCAGATAGCTGTCGCCCAAGTGGAGGTAAAAACATAACGGAACATGTCAGCTTCTACAAAGGCAGTTTGGTGTAGTTGTTCCCGCCCTGTGCAAAGAGAAGTGTGGTATAAGATTAAGGTTTTCAATTAAGAGTGGGGAGACCAAGATTCACGGCCTACCCTGAGCCATGAAAGCTCATTGGATGAGGTTGTCAGCCCAATCTATTTTTCAGGACTCCTGGGAGGAAGAAGTTGGAGAAAATCCAGTGTATATTACCTGGAGGTCCTGGAGAGTAGACAGCAGCATAGTAGATTCAAATCTAGCATATAAATTTATAAAATAGATATGGATCTCATTTGCATTCTTTCATGCTACCCATCATGGGCAATTGCCAGCAAAATCACCTATTTGGATCTTATTTTACATTTTCTAAATTATCCAACACATGTTTTGGACTTGTACTGGGGCACACCAGAACACTAAGACTTTATTTAGAATTTTGATATTTTGCATATCACTGACTGCTAGGAGGAGTATATTCAAGAAAATCTCCGCTGGAGTCCTGTGTCCAAGAGGCCTTCTGAATTGTGCCTGGATCTCGTAGCTGCAAAGCCCCATGGGATCTTGCATATTCTGGATGAGCAAACACTCCTGTCACAGGTCAGAACTTTATTAGGGTTCGTATTCCTCCTTGCATTTGAAATGCAAAAGACTTCTATGAGCAGAATGAGCTTTCTGTTTTGCTGTGTACCCCATCTCTGATATGAGATCCAGACAGCCAGATGACAAGTTCTGGAAAACTCCAGAATTTTTGACACTTTTTCATTTGGCTTAATCCCAATGAAGGCAGTACAATACCCATTTTGCATTTTTTAAATGAAATTATGCCTGATTTTGTTACTATGAGAACATGTTATAGCCATATTTGATCAAAAAGATATAGGCATAATGAAGCAACTATGCACAAATAACATCTGGGAACCTTCATTGTTTTCTCCCATAGTTACATGTCATGAATAAATGGCATCTGTCTATAATAATTAATAGTCAATCTCATAGTAAACTTTTCATATTCCCAGATTTAATAAAATTAACATGTAAATCCCAATGGCAAATTGTTTTCTGATAGAAATCTGATGTTAAATAAAATTAAACAGAACTACATTTTCCTAAGCATCTGGATTATTTTGAAGTCAACTAAGAAAAGTACTATCAGCTAGATTGCTACCTCCTTTACAGCATACCTGGGCCTTGCTTATTTTTATTAAATAAATTAGTTAAATAAATAGGTAGGAGAGCTATCTAAGTTGGATTCTACTGTAGAACAAGATATCTTTATTTTGCAAAGATATAATAACAGATATTATAATATAAACAGAGGAGTAAGAAATAATGTCTCTCTCTCACACACACACAAACACACACACAGAAATATTACAACACTGAGTTGCATTTGTGGGTGTGTCTCTGTAAAGCTTCCAAAATCCTTCCAGTGGATAGCATGGATGTCACTGCTGACTCCAATGTTTTATGCCTCTTCTTCAGGCTACAGATCACACCTTCCTACAGAAGTGCCATTACCACCATGCCAACAACCGTGGGTATGTCAAACCAAATCTGCCTTTGCCCATCTTCACTGTACAGCATTACGCAGGACCAATTACTTACCAGGTACATTGAGAAGCTTCAAATTCAAGCATTCCTGATTTTGTGTGTCTGAATGTAAGCTGGGGGATGACAGAATTTTAATTGGGACAAAAATAAAGTTGATTTCATCAACAAACTGAGGTAGATTATCTAAGGCAATAAATTTTAGTTACAGCATTCCTAGTTGTTAGTTTTCAATAAATAACTTAAGAAAAATAATTTGCTTGTGGCATCTTTGTCATGCTGGCTTGGTTGTCCAACTGCAACATACGTTAGCTCAGAACTGTGATATTTCTTTTAAAAGTCCTTTCTGAATGTTCTCATTACATATTATGGCCATGGTTTTAAATGGTTCTCTCCAAAAATGAAAGTTTTTTTTAAGGGCAAACTAAAAATAGAAGCAGCATTTTAATTTTCAAAACAATATAGGCAAAATAGTAAGTAGGAATTGCTGAGAATTTTAGGTTTTTTTTTTATCATGAGCAAGTATAAATAGATACTTCAAGATAGAGTGTTCAATCTTATTTGTTAAAGACAGCATTACAGCTGCCAAGAACTTATTAACGTTGGAAAGTTGAATGAATATGTTTGAATCCTCTTGTCTTTCTTTCTTTAGTTAGAATTTGAAATCAGGTTGAATGTTTAATTTTGGTTTGGTAGGAGAAAACAATCAGGGTCTGAATTTAGTCTACACTTTAGTGATTGGTACATTCTCCGTCCCTATAAAAGACCTCATTTGTAAGAGGAACCCCAGAGAGACTGATGAGTAACAGTATGCCTTAGTCATTCTGGCTTATTCTTTTGTGTAAAACAGGTGAGGTAAGAACCATCTTGGGGAAAGTCTGGAAATAGATAAGAGAAACATGTACCACAAGATAGCCACAATCCAGAACACACCTACCCTACATAACCTCTCTTGTGTTCAATAGATTGTACTGCCTGGGTAAATACATTGAAGTTACCAGCCTCACATTAAATAAATTAAGAACCATAAACAAGAACCAATTGTGAGAACGATATAAATTCTGGCTTTTCAGGTTCACAAGTTCCTGAATAAAAATCACGATCAGTTGCGCCCAGAGGTCCTGGATATATTTTCACACAGCCATCTCAAGGTATAGTGAGTGAATTAGGCTACTATTTACTTTTGGTAGTTGTATTATTTTCTACTCATGAGATAGACTTTTTAATGTATTTATAAGCCACAGTGGCGCAGTGGTTAGAGTGTAGTACTGCAGTAGGCTACATCTGCAGACTGCCGGCTGACTGCAATTTGGCAGTTCAAATCTCACCAGGCTCAAGGTTGATGCAGCCTTCCATCCTTCAAAGGTTGGTAAGATGAGGCCCCAGATTGTTGGCAATAGGCTGACTCTGTAAATCGCTTAGAGAGGGCTGTTTTAACTGAAGTGGTATATAAATCTAAGTGCTATTGCTAAATGCTATTGTACAGACAATATTATATGATCAAACATTCATGCATGGGATGCTGCGAAATTGTGGACAAGACACAATGGAGGGCCATGCTGAATGTCTTTTCATGTGGAGTCCTTGTTGCTCTCTGAGTTTGTTTATTTCCTTAAAGACATTTCGTTAACAAACTAAGTAACTTCATCAGTGATAGGGGCAGACATTCTCTTCTATGGGAATATCCTGTTATGGAACATTTGGATCATGGTACAGTAGTCTGTTCTCTTATTGATATGGCTCATTGTGGGGGGGTGGGGGGTGGTATACCAGAATACTCTGGATAGAATACTCCATGATAGAATGCTTTATACTTCCATCCATTCTCTTCTAAATGCCAGTTTGTTTGTCTATTGAAGTTCACAACCACAAACAAAAAAATAATAATAAATTTAGATCTTGAGTGAATGAAAACACACATTCTTTTTGTTAATTGTTCATTCATATTTTGACATTATTTTGATGATGATTGGCTTTAATTCTTTCCCTGTGTTCTCTTTGATTCTTTCCTTGTGAAGCTTGTGTCCAGCCTTTTCCAGAATGTCAGGGGACAGCAGGTTAACCAGAGAGAGTCAAAAAGTAGAGTCCAAAAGTTAAAGCATCGAGCATCTACATTGGTATCTAGATTTCAGCAATCTTTACAAGATGTCATTGCTAAATTAGATAGGTAAGGAAATAAACTTATGTAGCTGCCATTTCCTATGCCTATATTACCATATCTATGTTTGGAGTGCAAGTATGAGAATAAATTAAAAGGGTATCCAATAGTCGAAAGAGAATCTAGCCACAAATATATTTCATGATACTTTTGAAGATCAGCTTACAATTTGTTATTTTCAGCATATAATGTTAAAACCTAGAGATATACCTAGAAACTTTCTTATGCATTATCCCAGAAATTCTTCAAATAATATTGGGAATATTCGTGGATTACATGATTAAAATAGAAAAAGTGGTAAAGTGGATTTAATCTGATTAGTGCTCAGATAGGAGGTCATCAGGAAAATCCCAGGGATACAGGCTACATTAAGGAAGTTTAAAATATATCATTAAAAAAAGAGAAAATTAAAAGATGAATGCTGTCCCAACTCCCATATAGATCTGTCCATAGTGTAAGCAGGAATAAAACTTGACTTGGAGGAAACTTAACTTTAAAATAAACAAAGGAAAAGTGGTTTAATTCCTATCACTTTCCCTAATAAGTGTAGCTAAGTAGAAATCAATTTCCTATATCTGGCATGAGCAGTAGTGACTTAAGATTGTCTAGACTCATTCATCGCATTCCATTAATTAATGATTTTTTTAAAAAGTCTATTAATAGTTACAATAATCAATATCATCTTAATACTTTGAAAGTGTCAGATACATTCTTCAACATTCATTCATAGCAATGAAACTGTATTTTCCCCTTCCGTTTTCATAATAGCACTCCTAAACTCTGTCTGATTAGAAAATAATGTTTCACTCCCCCCACCCCCACCCCCACCCCCCAATATACCTTACAGGAGCCATGTTTTCTTCGTTCAGTGCATCAAACCCAATTCCAGAAAGGTAAGAAAGTAATTCTATTTGCAAAACTGGAACTGAATTGATTGTCAGGCACTTCTAAGGAAGAAATTGAATTTTTGTGACAAAACACAAAAAAACCCAAAAGTTGGAAGTATAGGAAGAGAGTATAGGAGTATTTCATTTATAAAGAACCAGTACAAAAAAGCCAAGAGAGTTTTGCATCTGAGTATTTCAGTTCTTTCTTAAAAGTCGAAACTTACTTTTTTTTTAAGCAAACGGCAACCAAGAACAATTGAGAATGCTGGATAATATTTGTAGCAGTACTCTAAATAAATTGCATTTTTGCTCACTCAGAAGTTTATACAAGCCTTTCAATCTCAAATACTGTATCCACATCTCATTCATCCAGCAAAAAGAGTTAAGTGTGTTTTCTTAATGGCATTAGCAAGAGACAAGTAAGAAACTAATGAAATTCAACCTTCACACAATGAGACATTACCTTCAGAGAACATAACGAAACTTTAAGTTAACATTAACATAAATTAAAGTTTATGCTTACCTGGGAAAGTTAGTGTGTGTTGTGAACACTGCAGCTCAGTTAAGCTTAACCCCAAAAGGAGTAAGTTTTAGTGTAAACATCCCTTTTCAGGCTAAAGTGGACCCTCTTACATAGTTATAAGAGAGGAGTAATCCTTACAAAAGGAATGATTATCCAATCCACCCAAAGCATTTTTAAAAATCACCCTTTCCCAGATGCTACACACACACACACACACACACACAAACACACACACACACACACACACACAAAATGGCAGGATGCAGTAGTGTCTCAGTCCTGCCACTATTGTGAGGACTGAAATAATATCTACTTCCTGACCAACCTTGATGATCACAGAGGTAAGCCAGATGAACAGGAGATCAAATGACTTAGTCCAGTGGTGGGATTCAACAAAATTTATTATTGGTTCTGTGGGTGTGGTTTTGTGAGTGTAGCTTTGTGGACATGGCAGGGGAAGGATACTGCAAAATCCCCATTCCCTCCCTACTCCTGGGGGAAGGTTACTGCCAGGAGTGGGTTCCAGCAGTCACTACTGCCAGTTCACTTGTGGGTGTGCTGCATGCATGCACGCTTGATGCATGCTGTGCAGTGCATGCGCAGTGCAATAAAAATTGTTATGCACAAAAGCAAAAAAAAGATGGTGCTGCCTATGGTGTCACCCAGAGAACCGGTTCGGGGGTGTGGGAGGCCTAGGTCACTGCCGGTTCTAGTGATCCAGGCCACCAAACCACTACTGGTTCAGCCAAACCGGGCCGAACAGGTAGGAACCCACCATTGGTTACTGCAAAATCTCCATTCCCTCCCCACCCTGCTAACCTGCTTTCCAGCTCCATTCAGGGCAACAAAAGAAGATCAGCTGGGAGGCTGGGAAGCAGTGGAGGCAGGACCAGCCTATTTGCTGGTGCTCCGAACTACTCAAAATTTCCGCTACCGGTTCTCCAGAACCTGTCAGAACTGGCTGAATACCACCTCTGACTTACTCCCTGATGCCTTGAACATGTGCTACGGAAGAGCAAGGCATGTGTCTTCGTCTAGTTCCAGGACATTGTGAAATATTTCTTTCATTCAAAACAATCCTCTTTTTTCCACGTATATCATGGCCTTTTGGAATAGAACGCTTGATTCTGTTCCAAACATAATTAGTTTATGTAGTTGGCTGTGTTTTTTTCTTTTACAAAATGAGGGGCCCATCAGTGCACTGATGATATAACCTAGTTTGGGTAGTGAAATGTCTGCAAGAAAACAACCAAGCTCAGAGAGCACCAAGGACCCCTCATTTTAACACTGAGCTACAAATATTCTTTTACAAAAACCGAAAAGCTGCAATTTTGAGATGCACAGTGGGTAGCTATTAATGTACCTTTTTTTCTGGCTATCTTTGCTGTCTTTGTTCCATTTGTCTTTTGCACATTGATCCTAGGCGCCAGACATCTTTGATACAGAGTATGTGGCTTGTCAATTGAGACATTTGGGGATTTTAGAAGCCATTTGTCTCAGAAAAGGAGGCTATCCTATCCGCCTCTCATTCCCCCACTTCCTAACTAGGTAAAAGTATTTCTTTCTTTTTTTTACTGTATCAGCACATCATAATTTGTGTAAAGCATTTGTGTTTACTTCCATTTTAATCTTTCTTGAAGTAACATCTTGTAAAATTCAACTTAAAAAATATTGCCTAACATATTGGAATAAAATATACAAAATGTTTTAATGATAACTGGCCTATTGAGAAAGGAACTAATTTAACCTACCCGGGTGCCTTTGCATTAACATCGCTTTTAAGGAGATGAGAAATTTTATATTATTTATTTGACACATACAGGCATTCCTCTCCCCCAATCCCACTGTCCCACCTCCCCCAGTTGGTGGGGGGAGATTGCCAGCCCTAGATGTAATGACTTGGTAACTTTCTCCTGGTTTAAATCCTTCCATTGAGAATGAGTGAGAACAATCAATCAGTGGAACAGAAGTTGCCTTCAGAAGTTGTGGGAGCTTCATCCCTGGAAGATTTCGAGAAGAGACTGGACTGTCATCTGTCAGAAATGGTGTAGGCAGGGTCTCCTGCTTTGGGGTTGGACTAGATGACCTACAAGGTCCCTTCCAACTCTCTTAATCTGAATCTAAATGACCTGGGAGAATAAAAAGTCTTTGCCTAGCACTGAAAAGGGTTTGCTTCTGCTACTTGGGTCCCAGCCATGAAAATCAAGTCCAAGATTACCATTGTCAATTCAGAGAAGGGAATGGGCAATCTGCTAGTAGAATCTACAGCCTGCTAGTGATTCTGCAGGGAAGAGAGAGGGAAATTTCTCTCTCAGAAACCTTATTATTCATTGACCTGACATTTAGCAGCAGCACCTGCAGGGCAGAGAAAAAGGGCAGAATGTCCATTTCTAGACAAGAAAATAACCTAAGCGGTTATTCCTGCAAATGATATACTTTCCTCTGCCTTTAATTATCTTAATTGGAGCCTCTCCCCCCTCATCCCTCGCTAAGATATCTTGGATTCTCTCAGACACATAAAGTAAACATCTGCAATGGTTTGTGGGAATATCCTTGAGAGTCAGGAGGAGAAACAGCTACAGCCAAGCAGTGGTCAGATAAGAGATATTTGCCTCTGAAGTGCTTGGGCTTGTGTGTACTTTCTCTGACTGTATCTCGTGAGACTGGAGTTATTTGGGAAGTGAGCATTATCCTCCCCCGTGTGTCTCAGGTATGGAGCCCTGGCTGGCCAAGGTCCCAGCTGCCTGCAGAAGAGAGATAGCTGTGCTGCTGTGCTTTCCCGTGTGGTGGGAGATATGTCAGAGCTTTATCAGATTGGAGTCACCAAGGTAGATTGTCTAAGTGCCTGCTTACTGTTTGGCTTTAGAAAGCTGAAATATGGATATTGGTTTCACTGGCTCCTCCTTAATAGATATTCCCTTACATACTGCCAAAATTTAGAGTGAGCCTCACAATCATATTTTAGTATGCTTGCTTTAAATGAAAAGGATTTCCTCTTGTCACATTTGGGTTCTCCTTCTGTTCCTTGGCATAGTGGCATCCATTTTTCTCCCATTCTTAAGAATATCTTTTTCCATGTTGCATATGGAAATACATAATTGTGAGACTAGTCACCATATTCTTTCACTTGTTTTAACTCTTAGACTAGTGGTAAAAAATATTTTTTGACAAAGATTTTTCTGTGACTGCTGGCTACTCCATTTACTGGTGTAATTGCTATAAATATTTTTTTTATTGTTTTATTGTATTCTATTTCTTTTATTGTCCTTGATGACCAAGGTAAATCATTAATCAAAATGATAAAATGTACATGCCATGGACATGAATATAGCTAAATATATTGATTTCTTAAGTCATCGTACATCATGAATAAAGATTGTTAAAATTAATTAAACAACAACTTCTTTCCCACCCACTTATCCCTTATTTTAGACAAATAAGACAGTGAGGGTGTGAAGTTACCTATGTGTTAGGTAACCTCCCACTTTTTTATTGTCAGTGCTTTTGACTATTTTTTTTCAGGTGTTCTTGAAAGAAAAGACATGGCAGATGCTAGAGAAGCAGCGAAATCAAAAGTTGACATGGGCGATTGTCACTCTCCAGCGCTATCTACGAGGGCTCATCAACCGTCAGCAGTTCCAGGTCTTCAGGAAGAAAATCACAGTGATCCAGGCTCACTTCCGAGGTCATCTGGCAAGGTCAAGAAACAATGATCAAGCAGATAGGGCTCACTCTGTATAATGCTCCTAATATTGAAGGAAACCATTACTTTTGATGTCAACTGGTAGATTTACTGACACCTATGGGTTATAGCGGCCTTACCCAACAGAGGTTTTCAAAGTCTCACACTTATATCTTGTTTTCTAACTTTACTCTTTTTTTTGTAAACTTCAGAAAACGATACCAAAGACTGAAGAAAACTCTGCTACACTTTGGGGTGGCTGTACTTGTTTCTGGAAACCTGGTTCACAAAATGAGGGAATGCAAGGTAACAAACCTATTGACAATGAGTGAGGAAAGTTCAATATAACCCTCTTCCTGATGTGCCACATTATTACCAGAAGAAAGAGAACAACCCTGAGGAAAAATAACCAGCCATTTATTGAACAATTGTTAAAGCCCAACTTTACCTGAAAGAGGAACCCTGAACAATAGGAAAGCAAAGATATTTTTTATAGAAATTAGAAGGGTGCAGGTAGGAAATCCTAGGAATCTGATTTGTTAGCAGTTTTTTTGGGAGAAATGAAGCAGGACCTGCTCCTACATGAGATTATTTCTGTTATTAAGCCTTTTCAGAAGTGCACCAGAGCTGGGGAACCCCTTTGTTAAGGAAATTAATCTTAAGGTAATCGGAGGATTGTCTGGGATTGATTGTGGATGTTGAGGTTTCACTATGTTGCAATTCCTTTCTTATGGTTGCCCTTGTGCTATGGGCTGCTGTGGAGGCTTTTATTCTTTGCTTTAGATGGGATTGCAGCAGCCCTGGGGGCAGGGAGGGTCAGTTGGATCTGATAGGATTAGGCAAAGACAGGAGCTGGGTTTGACCCTGGACCTGTCCAAAAGACAGGGAAGTGTCTCAAAAGGGTGCGGCCTCCATTTTATATGCTACATTTATTTTCTCTCAAACAAAAAAAGCTCTTTTAATAAAAGGAAACAATAAACAAAACGTTGCTCTGAGCAGGAGAAACATTATGGAGTGTGTGTGTGGGGGTGTGTGTGTGTGTGTGTGTGTGTGTTAGTTATGGGGAATATGGTAGATAAAGTAATCACTCTTTTCCATCCTCCCAAAGGTTGCCAGAATATGTCTGTCTCTATATATATCTGTATCTCTATGATTAGCCTTCTGGGGTGAAAAGATCCCAAGTTGTATATAGTTGATAGGTTCCAGATGGGCCTATCAGCAATACAACATTGACCATGACTATTAAGTTAGGACAGTGATGGCGAACCTTTTTTGGCTCGCGTGTCATAAGGGGGGGGAGCGCGGGGTGGGTGGGTGGGCAGGCGTGCCACATCCATAATGCAATGCGCACACCCCAGTGCGCATGCGTGCATGAGAGGTGCAACACACCCCATTTTTTACATGCTTTTTTCACCCTCCCCAGGCTCCAGAGGCTTTATTCCTATAAATAGGGGCAGGGAGAAAAAAGCCACTCCTGCCCCCCCCCCCGGAGGCCCTCTGGAGGCTTCAGGGACATTTAGGAGGCTTCCCAGAAGCCTCTGAAGGGCAAAAAATGACCCTACGAGCAAACCGTCACTTCCAGTTTGCTCATAGGGCCGATTCAAGCCCTCCGGAGGCTTCAGGGACATTCCCTGAACTGCCCATGGTGCCAGTTTAAGTCCTCCGGAGGCTTCAGGGAAGCCTCCTGAAGGTTCCTGAAGCCTCCAGAGGGCTTAAACCAACCCTACGAGCAAACCAGGTCCGTTCCCGAACTTCTGGTTTGCCCATAGGGCTGTTTTTTTACGCTCCAGAGGGCCTCCGCGAGGGTGGGGGGGCTCTTTTCACTCTCCTCAGGCTCCTATAAAGCCTCTGTAGCCTGGGGAGAGCGAAAAATAGCTTTAAAAAAGGCTGAACTCAGCTGGCCAGTGCACGTACGCACGCTGGCCAGCTGACAGGGCAACGCCTCGCGTGCCCTGACAAATGGCTCCGTGTGCCACCTGTGCCATAGGTTCGCCATCCTGGAGTTAAGCTATTATGGCTATTATAGCTCTTATAGCTTATGGCTATTAAGATTATTATATCTTCAGGAATGAGACAGAGGCTCGTGTCCGGTAACTCTGTAACCAATTTATTTTAACACAACTTGTAACAGTAACAGGTAACAACCAGGCAGGGTGCTGGTTTAACAATGTAGCAACAGAAGGATGATCTGTGTAGAGAGAGAGGCAGAGAAGCAGCTCCAGCTGGACTGGAGTGTTCGTCTGCTCTGGTGCTGAACAACTGACAGTTTGAACAAGTCTGCCTTTTATAGTTCCTCAGACTCGCCCGGCAACTGACAGGCGCGTCTGATTGGCTAAGACGCGCCTGGCTGCTGCCGAGCTGTCATTCGTAACAGCGAGGACTAACTTTTACTATACAACACTTCTTCCCCCCCAGCTGTGCGCATGCGTGATGTTTGCGCACGCGTAGTCTTGTAAGTATACAGGAGAACGGCGGACACGCCCCGAACGCCGCAATTGCATTGCAGGCGGATCATCGCATTGATGTCCCTGTCTGAGCTCCTCCTCTCGGGGAGTGAAGCTCCAGGTGACGTCTGATGGCAGAGGAACCCTGAATTGATGACTCCCACTGAATGGTAAGCTGGGCGAAGGGGGCGCGGCCGAGGATGTTGACGGCTTATGACTAGGCCGGTAGGCGGCCTCTGGAAGGGGAAGGCTAGGTCTATGTTGGCCTAAACGTAATGGGTTGGGGTTTTCAACTCCGGATTGAGAAGCACTGCTGGGCTGTGATACTGAGCTAGGCTGGCCTGGATTGGAGAAGGCTGGAGAGTTGTGGTTATTTAACTGAGGTTGCGGGTTCAGGTCTGGCTGAGAAACGGTTAAGCCAGGACCTTGCGTGTCGGCTTGAGAATCATTTTCTGATGACCGTCGTTGTCTCAATTGATCCAGGTGTCTTCTCCAGGTTGATCCATCTGAAACTTGAATCCTGTAGGAAACGGGCCCTGTTATTTCGGTTATAATTGCAGGCACCCATCTCGTCTCTCCTCCATAGTTTCTAGCCCAAACCAGGTCCCCAGGCTTAAAAGTGCGGGAGGGGGTTGGAGGCCCCAGGTTGCCAGACTGAATTCCTGAATAGACGGGATGCAATCTATCCAGGGTGGTCCGCAGGCGCCTGCCCATCAACATCTCCGCGGGGCTTTTCTGTGTCAGGGGGCAAGGTGTGGAGTGCTGTGCCAATAAGTAAGCATCCACCCTTGCCTGCCAGTCTCCACGGTTTAGACGGCCCAAAGCCTCCTTGGCAGATCTAACCGCCCTTTCCGCTCGGCCATTGCTGGCCGGGTGGTAAGGGGCAACCAGCGCGTGGCGGACCCCTTGCTCGGCCAGGTATGTTTGGAACGTTGTAGACGTGAATTGCGGGCTGTTGTCGGACACTACTGTGTCCGGCAACCCGTGGGTTGCGAACAATCGTCGCAAGGCTCGCACAGTACTGTCAGATGTGGTGGAGTGCATGAGCAATACTTCCACCCATCGAGAGTACGCGTCCACAACTATAAGGAAAGTCTGGCCGTGAAAGGGGCCAGCGAAATCTATATGTATTCTAGACCAGGGACCCCGAGGCATCTCCCATTCCCGGGAGGGAGAGGAAGGAGGAGATGGTCGGGACTGCTGGCAGGTTTCGCATTTGGCGACCCAGGCTTCGATCTCTGCATCTAACCCTGGCCACCAAACGAAACTGCGAGCAAGGGCCTTCATTCTGCTTACTCCGGGGTGACTTTCATGGAGACGTTGCAGAATCTGTTGTCGGAGGACCGTTGGGATGACCACACGGTCGCCCCACAGTAGGCAGCCTGAATGTATAGAAAGCTCCCACTGTCTGTTCTTGAAGTGCTTGAACTGAGGTGGTAACTCACCCGCAGGCCAGCCTCTCAGGACCCAGTTCAATAGCTGTGACAGTGTGGGGTCAGACCGAGAGTAGGCGGCCACATCGGTAGAAGTCAATGGCAATTCTAACTGAGCAATTGCCAGAACAGAACGGCAAGGAACCGCTTGATCTTCCGTGTCCGGAAGAGGGCAGCGACTAAGGGCATCTGCATGCCCTATTTGCTTGCCCGGACGGTAGCACAGGGCGTAAGAATACGCCGCTAAGAACTCCGTCCAGCGGGTCATCCTTGGGGACAGGATAGGAGGGGTCGGTCTATCACCAGCCAGTAGCCCAAGGAGTGGCTTATGGTCTGTGAATAGGGTGAAGTGCCGCCCGTATAGGTAGTCGTGAAACTTTTTGATTCCAGACACTGCAGCCAGAGCCTCCTTGTCAATCTGGCTGTAGTTCCTCTCAGCCGAGGACAGTGTTCTGGAATAAAAAGCTATGGGGGCTTCTGAGCCGTTGGGCAGGACGTGACTCAGAACAGCCCCCAAACCGACGGGGGAGGCATCACATGCTAGAGTCAGGGGCATCTTGTCGCTATATTGCACTAAGACTGCCTCTGACGTCAGCAGGGATTTGACAGCCGCGAATGCATGCGCTTCGCGGCTGCCCCATTGCCAAGGCGCGGATCGGTCGAGCAACCGATGTAGCGGCTCGGCTAGTGATGCCTTGTGAGGGATGAAAGGCGCATAGAAATTTAGAAGCCCCAGGAACGATTGGAGCTGCGCCTTTGTAGTAGGAGTGGGAGCGTTCCTGATAGCTGCCAATTTAGAAGGGGTAGGATGAATTCCCTGGGCATCAATTGTGAAGCCCAGGAAATCCACTTGGGGCACAGCAAAGAAACATTTGCTGCGTTTAAATTTAAGACCCGCGCCCCTGAAATGGTCGAGGACTTTCCTCAGTACTTTGATGAGGTCTGAGCGGCTGTCAGCAGTGATCAGGACATCATCAAAGTAAGGTACCACTCCAGGGAGCCCATGGAGCAGACGTTCCATGAGGCTCTGGAAAATCCCCGGGGCAACGGAAACGCCGAATTGAAGGCGGCGACAACGGAAAGCCCCCCGGTGGGTGACGATGGTTTGGGCAGCCGCCGCATCGTCATCCACAGGGAGTTGCTGGTAGGCCTGCGCCATATCCAGTTTAGCGAAAATACGGCCCTGCCCCAAGGAATGGAGCAGGTGCTGTACAACAGGGACTGGATAGGGGTTTGCCTGAAGGCCAAGGTTGATGATCGACTTATAGTCGGCGCAGATCCTAATGGAGCCGTTGGCTTTCACCGCAATCACAATGGGGGTCTCCCAAGGTGAGTGGTCGACGGGCTCCAGTATGCCCTGCGCCACGAGCTTATCGAGCTCAGCTTCAACCTTTGGCCTTAATGCAAAGGGCACCCTGCGGGCCTTCAGTCTGATTGGTGCAACCTGGGGGTCCAAGCTAAGGGATATGGGGCTGCCTTTGTAATGGCCTAGCTGGCCATCAAAGATATCAGCATAGTCTGACAAGACTGCTGCTATGTCTGGGGGCATGTCCGCAGTAGAATGAATCCCCTGAAGGGAGATACCCAAGGGAGAAAACCATTCTAACCCCAGAATTGCTGGTAAAGGTTTCTGAACAATTAAAGCAGGTAAAACAGCGCAAAACTTGCCATAAGAAACCCTCAAGGCATATGAACCTAGGATAGAGATATGGGAGCCTTGATAGTCTGTTAAAATTGCGTTAAGGGGTGACAAGTGACAACGTTTCACGTGGGGGCACAGCATAGAAAAAGTGTCCCAAGAAAGAAGGGATTTTGATGAGCCGGAGTCCACTTCCATCTGACACGGCTTCCCTTCAATCAGTATTTTAATATTGATTTTGTCCGTACCCTGTGAGGATGAGTTGATGGAGGTGTCATGCAGGGACGAAGAAGCTTGATTGATGTTAAAGCATTCGTCTTGACGCTGAGCAGGTTTCCGCTGCTGCGAGCTCTTCGGCGGGGGTGGAGGAGGACCATATGGAGGAGGTGGCTCGATTGCTGCAGAAGGAGTAGGAAGTGAAGCCTTGCAGACATGGGCTAAATGTCCTTTCTTTCCGCAGCGGCGGCAAACCGCTGCCTTGAAGGGGCAATTAGCCCGGGCGTGCGCTCCGCCACAGCCAATGCAAGCAGAGGAGTTTGAAGGGAAACGGCTGATGGCTTGACTCTGTCGAGGCTGCTGACGGCGGGGTTGTGCTCCAAGTCTATCTACCTGAAGTTGTTGTATCAGGCAGGGGGGCTAGCTCATCAATTAGATTTGTAATGTACGTTGGCTGCTGGAGCGGAGGAGGAGTTGGAACGGTTGAGGCTTGAGTGGCAGGTAACCCTCCAGCAACCGTCATCTGCGCGAGGTAGCGTTCTATTTCGTTGGAGGATGAATCTGCCAACTCCGCAGCGCGAGCCTCGTCTATGGCATAAGCTAATGTGACCTTAGGCTTGCCCAAAAGTCTACGCCTGAGAAAAATATCCTTTAGGCCACAGACGAATTGCTCTGCGAGATTTGCCTCAAGATCTGGGAACTCACACTGCGCTGCAGCAACTCTCAAGGCTTGCAAAAATTGATTTACCGTTTCTGCAGGCTTTTGGACTCGCCTGCGGTAAGCGAAGCGTCTGGCTATTTGAGATGGAGTAGGTGCGTAGTATGCCTGCAATCCGTCTGTTAGTTCTTGCCAGGTGAGGTCGTACACCGCTCTAGGGGCGGCAAAGGACCTTGCGGTGGCAAACATTTCTGGGCCACAAGCCATAACGAAGAACCCACATTTCCTCGCTTGAGACTGACCTTGACGGTTGTTAGCGATTAAAAAGCATTCAAACCGTTCAAGAAATGCCTCCCAGGTTTCACCTCCAACCCCAAAAGGGGCAAACATTGGCATTCCGGCCATAGCAGTTGGTTGGAGAAGTGGCAGTTGGTTCCTTTTTCTTCTGGTTACAGGTCCCCAGTCCTCGTCGCCAGTATTATATCTTCAGGAATGAGACAGAGGCTCGTGTCCGGTAACTCTGTAACCAATTTATTTTAACACAACTTGTAACAGTAACAGGTAACAACCAGGCAGGGTGCTGGTTTAACAATGTAGCAACAGAAGGATGATCTGTGTAGAGAGAGAGGCAGAGAAGCAGCTCCAGCTGGACTGGAGTGTTCGTCTGCTCTGGTGCTGAACAACTGACAGTTTGAACGAGTCTGCCTTTTATAGTTCCTCAGACTCGCCTGGCAACTGACAGGCGCGTCTGATTGGCTAAGACGCGCCTGGCTGCTGCCGAGCTGTCATTCGTAACAGCGAGGACTAACTTTTACTATACAACAAAGATCTAATGCATTTTAGGATCTGTAATATATACTGTATTTCTTCATCATCATCTAATTATACATAAACAATCATACTTGAATAATTTTTGGAGTGTGGATGTAATTAGATGATTATAAACCTTACACTGGAATACTTTATTGGATAGGCTTCTTGGGAAGCTGTATGCTAAAGGAAACTTCTGATCTGTGAGTCTATTACTTTGAGCTTTTAATCAAGTATAAAGAACTTCAGTTTTAATCAAAGATGCACAACTGATTCATCTGGGGCAAAAGCGCAGCATTAGCATAAGAAACCAATCATTATTCCCCCTTTCCCTTGAGATGACTTCTTCCAATAAAGGTTGCTGAGAGTCAGGTAGTGTACAAACTTATTTTTTTTAAAAAAAGACCTGGCAAAGACCTGACTGATATCCTCAGGTATTATTGTATAAAACCCAAAGCTATGGCATTCAATTGTGTACAGCATCGTCTGAGTGGATTTTTCTTGAAGATTTCTCTCTTTTATGAATCCCTTGCAAAGCCTGTTCAGGGACGCCCCAAACTCTCCAAAATAAACAGGGAAAGGCAGAGAGAAGGAGGAGTTTGTTCTTCTGCTGATCAGTCAATAATGAATATAATTAAATAAAACCCAGTAACTACCCAAGAAAGTACCAGAAAAATGTCCACTGCAGGTCCAGCTTGTTATGGATTTCTAACTTCCATTCCCAGCTTAGGTGTCTGTTCTGCACGTATTCTTCCCTCTTTTATTGGCCTTCTTGTGATTCTGTGTTAGGAACTGATAAAAGAAATGTCCTTCTGGGTTCAGCTCCAAGTGGGGAAGAAGACACTGGAGACATGGAGGCTGCTTGGAAAGATGGTTTATTGGTGGACAGGACCACATGGCTTGGGTCCTGAACAGAAAAGGTGATCACATGCTTCAATGTTGGTGGAGAAGGGAAGGGAAGCCTGAGATGCTGAATCCCTGGTTTTATCCCCTCTCTGGCCTTTGAGCTTGTATTCTGATTGGTTGTCAAACTCCCATGGGGCCATGCAGAGGCAACTCTCTAGGCTGCGTTTTGAATCCAGGTTTGGTTGAGTTCTCAGATGCCATGTGGCGAGTTGGGTAAAGCGCCAATATTATCATGCCTTGATCCCATCCCCCTGGAGCTGAAGTGGAGAACTCTTTATTATGTAAAGGGACTACCTTGGCCTTCTTAATGGCCCATTGACAAAGTGGGGATGGGCAGGAAGCTACAGGCAGCTATTCTGTCTTTAAAAACATGTTTCTGTCTTTTCACATCCAGAGAAATATTCTGCCTTTTCAATATTTCCTAGGATATTTCATTTTTCTAGGAGAGGGCTGGGTGATAACTTCCTACAGAACAAAGCAAGGTTATATGCCTTTGCTTCAGCATCATCCCTGCCCTCCCATGTTTAGTGTATGACATGGAGGTTTTATGGGAGAATTACAATAATAAAAGGTCTCAAAGTTCACTATTAGAATTGCAGACTCTCCCTGTTCTTTTTCTACTTGCGTTGGAAGGACTTTGGCACTCTTTTAATCTTAACCTGGCAGCTAGTTGTATCTGTCAACTGCTCCTGAAAAAACAGGCTTTAGGGAAGAAGAGGAAAAATACCCAATATATCACTTAACAGCAAACTGGTAAGTACCTTTGGGGAACATTGGTTTATACTTTATAGACAGAAAAGACAAAGCTAGGGAGGAGCTGATTATTGTAATTCAATCTGTCACACTTTGGAGGAAAAAGAAACATGATGCGTCTTTTCCAGAACTTGTTAAAATATATTCAGTTAATATTTCTGCAAAATTTCAGAGAAAGATTAAACGAGCACCTTTTCTCAAACTGGTAGTTACAATTACACACATCATTTATCATATTAGGTTAATTAACTTATTAGTTAATAAACAGAGCTTGGGATTTAATGGGACTGAGCAAAGTATTCTCTCTGTGTATATGAATGTATATTAAGCATTTAAAACTTCCGGGAGCTTAATATTCTATAGCTAATGGTATCTCATATTCCTGTTACAATTTCCCTCTGTCCTCTTTCTTTGAAGAAGAAATCCAAATCTTTTTTAAACTGGGTGCACGCTTTTACCGAATTAAGATGTTGCTATGAACATTTATTTGTATGGTAATTAACATTCTGTGGATAAGGGTGGTGGATGTATACATATATCATCGTCACAACAGTACTAAAGTAGAGTGCATACATTGCTAATTATGAAAATAAAAACAATTTGGGAGATAAGCCAGAGGTGAGGGAAAAGAGAAAACATAACTTTTCATAAGGTGTATGGAGAGTATGGGATTTCCATAAGCTCATTTTATTTATTTTTTCAATTGCTTCTTCATATAAGACGGACATTGGAGTCTATGTATATGCTGCAATATAAATCTATATAATTTACAAGAAACAAAGAATTTAGTTCTCTTTTTCACAGTGCTAAGATCTTTTTTTGAAAGAGTCTAGCTTGATCATGCATACTGTTTTTTTTTTAAAAAAAACTATCCTTGTTCCAGAGGTCTGAGGACCGAAAACAGAGCAACAAGTCACTGGTCAAAGGTACTGAAGAGAGCAGAATTTGCCTGGAAATGGTAGGTTAAATTGATAATTGATAAACCTATTGGGTGTCGTCTGACAACACCCAAAACTGTACATGCATACATTTATTATTGTGTATTGATGGATCATGTGTGGAAGTGGGAACATTTTCTCTCTCTGTGTGTATGTGTATTTCGAATTTCCAAGTATGATGGCACTTTGTATGCAAACATTTATTTATTTGACTTGAATGGCCATCTGTTAAAAACACAATTCAAGGTGGCTCACAACATTATATACAATTAAAAGTCCCAAAACATACAATGCTTAGGGAAAGAGCAGCAACTCAAGGACGTCTCGAAGGCAAGGACTATGTGTGTCTTGAGGGGGGGGGGTTGCCAGATCTTTGGGGGTAGAATATCCTACAGGGCAAGGCTGTCATGGAAAAGGGACATTTCCTAAGACCCACTAGATGGTAACATTTAAGGGAAGGGACTGGAATATCCTTATTCTGTCCGATATGGTAGAGTAGGCAGATGCTCTCAGGGAGATGTAGTCTGGCAGCTCTAAATTGTCTTTTCTGTTTTCCAAACTGTTAGGCTGAGCTTAGGGCCCACTTCCAAAATACTTTATCCATTTTCTTCTACTCTGTTAAGTAACTTTGAAGAGGAGCTAAAGTACTAAAAACTGAATTTTAAGACATTTTCTATAAGTTAAACATTCTTGTGGCAAACTGTTATCATAATTATAATAATCAGATTTTGATCCTAAATTCTGTAGGTTATTACTTAAACTACAAAGGACAGAAACAAATAGATGTTTATGTTGCTATAGTATGGCATATAGCAGTGATGGCTAATCTTTTCCGGACTGAGTGCCCAAAGCATACACCCCCGAACCCCCAAAATGCAATCCGTGTGTGGCCCCTGTGCATGTGCCCTGCTCCCTTGCATGTCCGTGTGCCCCTTGCATGCATCCTGCCCCCCTGCGCAGCCCCCCTGCATGTGCGGCATAGACCCGAACACCAGCTGGCCAGTGGGAGGCGTATGCGCATCCGCGGTGGAGCTGAACTGGGGCAACAGCTCACGTACCATCAGAGAGGATGCTGCATACATGCCATAGGTTCGCTATCATGGGCATATAGTCTATCCATTCCTCCTTAGGTTTTTTTTCCATGCGTAATTTAGTAATTTAATGCTTCTGCAAGGGGGTTGTTGAACTGGTGGGCACAACCACATACTGAAGCCTTGCTCCTTTGTATATGTATATGATATCAACGCACATAGAAAGAGCCATGGCTTCAATCCATGGTTGTTCCCTTTCATTGCAGATCGTCTGAGTGGATTGATTTTATATTGGCTAAGACATCTTTGCATGATTTGTGCATAGATTAATGTAACACAGAATAAACAAATGTAGCTGATTTGGGAGCAAGATGCTTTAAGTTCCTGGTCTGGTCACCTTGTACTTGAATTGCTGAAGTTCACGATCCTTGGACATGCCCTTGGAGACTATTCAAAAACTGCAATTATTGTAGAATGCAATAACATACTTGCTGATAAAGTATTTCAGCAGAACTCTTGTTCTAAGAGTTTGGCAAGTTATTTCAGATTACACTTGAATGTTCCGGGGACCATTTTATCTAGGGAACCAGTGGTGGGTTGCAGGCAGTATGCCCCAGTAGGGGTGTATTGGTGTCGCCGGGAGCACCAGGTAACGTTCCGGTATGGTGCTCCGGAGGACCCACCCACCCACTCAAGCTCCTAACCTGTATTTGAGCTCTTCGGTGCTTCCGCGCATGAAGCAGGTGGAGCGTCGTGGAGGCGTCAGAGAGGTAAGGACACATGCGTGTGCTGCACACGTGCATGTGGGGGACTCTGGGCCCCGTTGTACTGTACCAGTTGCAACGGGATCCGGAACCCACTACTGTAGGGAACCTTGTGCTCTGAATAGAGTCTACCTGTTGTGTGGATTCAGCTCCAAGAAGGTGTCTTTCCATTTAGAAGTTCAGGTCCAGAAGCAGATCTTTTCGATACTAGCCTAGTTACTATGGAATAAGTCATCCTCAGAGTCAAAAAGTTAATTTCTTTAACTTTCAGGAAAAAGATTAATTCTGGAAGTTTTTAAGAAAACTGGAAGTTTTTAAGAAGATATTTGATAACCATTTGTCTGAAGTGGTGTAGGTCTCCTGCCTAGGCAGGGGGTAGGACTAGAAGACCTCCAAGGTCCCTTCCAACTCTGTTATTCTGTTAAATGGACAAACATCTGCCGTACACCACCCCAGACTTAACAACTGTTGTTCAGAAAGACAAAAAAGTCTGCCAAGTGAACCATTGTTGTGTCAGGAGACAGCAAAATGGCAGAGAAAGCACTGTAGAAATTAACAAAAACAAAGACAACCCCTCCCAATAGAAGTAGAAGACTGTGGCAAAAGAAAGCAAATATGGTACTAAAATGAAAAGGCACTTTGTGTGCAATCCCAAAACATGTGGAGCATCACTTGAACACCATTGGTATTGACAAATTCACCATCAGTCAATTGTAATAGGCAGCTATAATTGGAACATCCTGCAATGATGCCTCTAATACCATCAAACAGCTGCCTATCCCAGGTCCTTTGGAAGGACTTGGTAGGTGGATGCCAATTCAGTCTAAACATCTAGCTGTCTGTGAAACCATGATAATAATAATGACAGGAACTATTGATTTCTGATTCTTCCCTTTTTATACATTTACTAATTTGCAATATTTGTGGATATTCAGGTGCCTTTAAAAGCCAGACTTTATATGGGATTCTTTCTTGCTTGAATTTAGTTACACTTCTGTTGTGTAAGTGTACTGTTATTTTTACGATTGCTGTGCATTCACCAAGTTTAAGTTCCCAATTAGATATTATTGAGATTGTGTCTTTCTTCCAGTGTTGAGCAAAGTTTATTCTTGCTGGTGTGAACATATACATTATGATATTCTTTGTTGATATTTTTTTCTGAGATTGTGCCTAGTAGGAAAAGTTATGATTTCCATTTTTTTTTCTGATCGTGAGCCATCCATAGTCTATGCTTAGGGTATCAAATAAATCTTCTGTGATAAATAATAATCAAAGCATTTCAAATCAAAACTAGTTACATTACAGAATTAAACTACAAGTTATTCTTTAAATCCAAACAGGTAGGGTGGCCTAACGGAGTGGTAACAATGTACAGAGAAATATCCCATTCCTCATTAATTCCTGTGGGAGTAATTTATAAATTTAATGGAGTGGGCTCAAAAATACAATTAGTGTGAAATTGTATAGTGCTTGAAACTCTTTTGTCTTCTGGTTCCCACCTCTGCCCCCTGCCAAAAAGGAGAACAAAATGTAATGTCTCTATAGATTGAATGGCACATTATTGATTTTTTTCATGAAAATATTTCATGGAGGCTAAGAAGCAGCAAAGGCACGTACCCACTTCTCAACTGGAGAAGCCCAACCAATCAAGTGCAGATTTGACCTAGCCATTTCCTAATATTAAAATCTTAGACTGTTTCTAGTTAAGGGATTGCCATTATGATGGGCTGCTCAAAACAGCTGCTTGTGTCATTCCAGCAAGTGTTGCATTGATGCACAACTGATTCAATAAAATATTCTCCTTTTGAGCAATTATTAGCAGTGTATGTGGGTGTGCTTGCCTTTGGGTCAATTTTTGACTTCTGGAGATTGACTGCACCAGTCCCTGCAGCTTCCTTGCAAACATTTTGCCATTAGCTTCTTCCTAGAGCTGAGGGAGAAACTGGCCCGAGGTCATCCAGCTGGCTTGGTGTCTATAAGGCAGGGCTAAGACTCACCATTTCCTGATTTTCATTCTATTATCACACCAAAATGGCTATTTTAGCAGTGTAATAGCCATAAGGAAATGGAATGTATTTTACAGCTTTATGGTGTCAACAATACGAAGTCACATGCGCTCTACTAAGTTGTGTTTTAGTCATTGTCCCCTGATCTTATTTGTAAACAGATTTGTAATGTCTTTAGTATCTAACAGGAAAATGAAGACTGTGTTAAGCGGACTTACCCAAAATAGGCTTTATTTAGACAACCATCATCTCTCCTTACAAGAGCAAGGAGAAAGTAACAGAATAATAGAGTTGGAAGGGATCTTGGAGATCTTCTATCCAGTCCAAACCCCTGCTCAATAAATACCGGTTTCCTGCTTGATTTAGAGAATATCTTCTCTAAAAAACTCAAGTTTTGGAGCACCCACAACTTCTGGAGGCGTCATTCTACCAAGTAATTATTCTCATTGTCAGGAAATTTCTCCTTAGTTCTAGGTTGGTTCTCTCACTGATTTGTTTCCATCTATTGCTCCTTGCCCTGCTTTCAGGTGTTTTGATCTATAAGGCCTTATCTTCTATTTGCATCCTTTCTGTGTTTTCTCATTGTTTATTCTACTTTTCCTTCCCATTTTAGAAAACAGTAGAGTAGCTTCACAGAACCTTTAACTGATAGATCCATGAGCCCCTCTGGCTAGAAGATCTTCCAATCCCAGGAACAAAAATGAAGAATAGGAAGCGTTCATAGAACCAGAATCTAACATTGCAATTAAGGGATTAATCACAGGATTCACATACACCTGGTTTGATCTGATCTTGGGCTCCACTCTGGCTGGCCACACTACTAAACAAGAAAGCACCTGAGAACTGGGCAGTCCAGAGTTATGACAGATAACTAAATCTTTAAAGAGCTACGTATATAGGGACAGCATGGATTTAGCAATTGTTCGCCATTCATTCCCCTGTGCTTTTGAGAGCTGCTCTTTCATTAATGAAAAAGGGATAGGCTTGTGTGGCTAAAACCAGTCTCTTCTATACTTGGGAGAATGTAAGTTTAGCCATTTAAGTTTTGAAAAACTGCCAAAACCTAGCTTTGCCTGAGGGAGTCTGATGATTAAGGCCCAGTTATTTCCCAGTTTGGAAATATGTTAAACCCCAGTGATCATGAGAGAAGGGGGGAGGGAGGGGGGAGGGAGGGAAATATGATAGACACAGACAGACAGACAATGGTAGATAGCAGTGGTGGGATTCAGCCAGTTCGCACTTATTCGCAAGAACCGGTTGTTAACTTTCTAAGCAGTTTGGAGAACCAATTGTTGCAAGAAATCTCATTTCATTTTTCCACTTTACAGGGCTAATCCTGTAAGGAAGGCAGGAAGGAAACATTCTGGTGTTGTTTCTAGCCTAATCTTTATTGTGTCAGGGTTCCAAATAGCATCCAAAATTAAATCAGAGTAAAGTATTGAGCAAAGTATTGTTCAAAGTTCCAATTTATGAAGAGAGCCATGTTGGCACATCTGGGAAAACCCGAATCTGAAAGCTTCCTGGTTTTCCCCACCCAGTTGAAAGTTCAAGATCTTGCCCCCACATCCACAAGTCCATCCCATGGTCCAATCTTCCACTGCCATGCTGACAGCTTTCACCCATCCAGTTCTGGTCAGGTGCAGAGGTGCAGAGACAAAGGATGACCTTGGCTTCCTAGAAAGAATTTTGTTATGGCTACATAGCATCTAACTCCATACAATCCCCCCTCCCATTTTCCCAAAATAGAAAATGCATAGTAGAACAATAGAAAGTGTGGCAGGCCAGAGATCCAAAAGAAAATATGGTGTACAAGCCTGACATATTGCCTTGCTTACAGAAACTGTAACCCTTATTACATTTTAACAGCTAAGGTGAAGCACCCATTGACCTGAGTGACATTGAGTTGGCCATGCCCACCCAGTCACATGACCACCAAGCCATGCCTACCCAGCTAGTCATTAGGGCAGAGAACCGGTTGTTAAATTATTTGAATCCCACCACTGGTAGATAGATATAGAAATAGAGATAAAAACATCACTAACACGTAATGCGGTAGAGACAGCTCAGATCTACCTCTGATTACACTGCTTCAATTTAGAATTGATCATTTTATCATTTGAGTCTACAATCCCTGGGGCTGGATTTTGATAGGAACTGATTCTCTCAACAGCTGATATGATACCGAATGTTGCAACTGTCAACATCATGGTTTGGAAATCTAAAAATAACTTTAAATCAGAGGTGGGTTTCTGCTGGTTTGGCCTGCATTGGGTGAACCGGTAGTGGCGGCGGTGGGAAGCTTTGCCTCCCGCCCAGATGTTTCTGTGCATGCACACACGAGAGAACTGGTAGTAAAAAAAATGGAAACCCACTACTGTTTTAAATATGTAAAAAAAAAAGGTTTTACAAGCCATGAATCCAAAATATATGGAAAATTTGGTAAGTAACCAGGGAAAAAAGTTATTAGAAGAGCCTAAATTGGCTGAAGTTTAACAAGGTGCTTTTTCTGGGACATTTGGCCACCTACAAAAATAAATTATTTAAGGCAGGTGCCTTTTTTCTCCTTTCTTTAGAACATACATACAATTCTATGCAATTCTATACTCTGTTTCCCATATTGCCTAGTTGATGACTTTTAAAATTATTGTTAATGGTTTCCACATAAATTGGATTTATGATTTATTTGTATATGCTTGTTATGAAAGTGAGCGTTTTAATATTATTTTTTATTTAATCAAATAAACTGCACTTTACATGAGGAGGGGAATTAAACCAACCTAGGATCTTTGCTGCTATTTCTTCTCCTTAGGATGTCCGACGGCTCGAAATTCCTGCTGAGCTTGCAGCTCTGCTCCACTTCGCTCAGGGTGAGTAGAATGCATTGCATTTGAATTAAGATGGCGTCCTTGGCCTGCAAAATGTTTTCAGTTCACTTCCAAAGAACAAGTTTAAAAATAAACCTAAAGGTCATCTTAAAAATTAGGATTCCACACCACACCCCCAGCCGAGTATTTTCCTGCTGTTCTCCCATCTGCTTGAATATTTTCTAAGTACTTCGGATCCAAGGGAGGTTGTTTTTATCTGATAATATGACTCCTCATTTTAAATGTGAAATTTAGAAAAAGTATTTAAAGGTTGAACTTAATTTGATAATTCCTAAGGTGCATGTATATTCAATGTGTAAATGGTTGTAAATGAGAGCTGGTTGCCAAGTGCCTAAATTACAGTCACATGACCCTGAGGGTGGTGTGATAGTGATAAGTTCAAGTACAGGTTGTAAATCACTTATTTCAAGGCTGTGATAAATTTGAACTCTCATTAACAGAAGTTAAGTCAAGGACTACCTGTACAGTAGTGATCTTGGAACTGATTGTCAAGGTTTTAAAGGGATAGTTTTGGTTTTCTTGGCTCAAGAATAAAGACAGAGAGCCTACTAAAGAAATAAGAAGGAACTTATTCCTATAGAAGACAATGACAAATGTAGACAAAGGACATGAAGGATATCTTAGCAGAATTATTAAAACAATGGTATTTCCAGTAATAATAGGTGGCTGATGAAATCTCTAGACTGAGAAAGGATGAGAGAAAGAAAATAAACATCTACAAATTACGAATGTAGAGATGATCATTAAGTACACTGTGAATTGCAAGGAGAACTATCAATCCATTCTGGATCCAAAAAGAAGTGGATGCTTGTGGATGCTTGTGATCAACAAGCACAAATGTTTTATTTTAGGGTCAAAATCAGGAGTGATTCACTTTACACTTTACGTTACAATTGTCTTGCATATGAGTGAAGTATTGCCGGTGGGTCATTAGGAAAAATTATTGTGCAATGGAAAGAAGATAGAAACTGAAGAACAGATATGATGTCAAATAGATGATTGGAATGTCTTCAGAGGGGCTATGAATTGAGCGGATCCTTGGTGCTTTCTGAGCTTGCTTGTTTTCTTGCAAACATGTCATTACCCAAACTAGGTAATATCATCAGTACTGATGATATTATCTAGTTTGGGTAATGATATGTCTGAGTAATGAAACATCTGTAAGACAACAAGGAAACTCAGAGAGCACCAGAGATCCCTCATTTCAAACCTGAGCTACAAATATTCTCCTTTATTTGAGCTATGAATTATTTCTAGAGGCAGGTTAGAACTGTGAACATTTGCCCTAAAAGTCAAAACTGACTAAATGACACCTAGCCAACATTCATACAGTGATGGCTTGTTTAAAAGAACATCTATTCTTTTAAAAGTATTCTTTTTACATTCAAATTCCACAGACTAAAAACAGTTTTTCAGCAGTTACCATACTTAATATCCTAAGCCTCTCTCTCTGTCTCAGCACGTGGATGCTTGTTTGAGCTTGGGAACTAAGCATAGTGGGGCTTTGTTAATATTTGGATGGCATGACCATGGGAGGATTTCAAAGCTTTAGGCTAGACACGGATGTTGAAAAAGGTAATAACAAACTGCTTCTGCATTGCTGCCAAAATTGTACTGCTACATATCCTAGGCATATGTTAATGTTAATTTAAGTTTTATATGCATTTTTATTATGATTTATTGTGAATTTACCCATTTGAATATCCCTCCCCCATCTATCTATCTATCTATCTATCTATCTATCTATCTATCTATCTATCTATCTATCTATCTATCTATCTATCTGTACATACATACATACATACATACATACATACATACATACATACACACAAACACATATATACACATATCTATTTATCTATCTATCTACCTACCTACACCTACACCTACACCTACACCTACATCTACAACTACCCTGTTTCACTGAAAATAAGACCTCCCCGGATAATAAGCCCAATTGGGCTTTTGAGCGCATGCACTAAAATAAGCCCTCCCCGAAAATAAGCCCTCCCCGAAAATATTGCAATACAGCAGCAACCATGAGGTGATCACGCTCGCCGCCTCCTGCACCTCAAAATAATAAGACCTCCCTGAAAATAAGGCCAAGCTTATTTTGGGGGTCAAAAGAAAATAAGACCCTGTCTAATTTGGGGGTCAACACGGTGCCTGCCTGCCTGCCTGCCTGCCTGCCTGCCTGCCTGCCTGCCTGCCTGCCTGCCTGCCTGCCTGCCTGCCTACCTACCTACCTACCTACCTACCTACCTACCTATCTATCTATCTATCTATCTATCTATCTATCTATCTATCTATCTATCTATGGTTTATTTTTATGTAAGCCACCCAGAGCTGCAGAGAGATAGGCGGGAAAACAATTTTAATAAACAAACAAACAAACAAACAAACAAATAAATAAATAATGTAGACACTGGGAGCTAAGCTTGACTTAAATGAAATGTTATTTTTTTCCCAAAAGAAGTCTCTCATACTTCATTTCTAATGCTAAAATTGCACCTGGATCAAGGGTGGGTTCCGGCAGCCACTACTGCTGGTTCACTCGTGGGCCTGCAGCATGCCCTTAATTCTCAGTCCCCGCGTATGTGCAGTACAATAAAAATTGTTCTGCACATGCACAGAAGCAAAAACAAGATGGTAGCACCTACAGCACCACCAGGGTTCAGGGGCGTGACAGGCCTGGGTCTCTGCCAGTTCCAGTGACTCAGGCCATCAAACCACCTGGTTTTTCATTCTCATATTAGATGGTGTGCTTGAATTGGCATGCCTTCTTTATATTGAAAGATAATACTAGCCTATACAAAATATTGTCTCCGATCCACACCGATCCTGAACTGGGGAAAAGGATCTATGGAGCAATCAGACTTTTTGCAGATAGCATTTCAAGCATTGTTCTCTAGGGATAATTCCTTGATACAATAATCTCTTTTAGCAGTTCCCATGAATACTGTTGTAAAGCATTATTAAGCCCTGGGAAGCATTAAATGGGAGAAGGAAGAATATCTGAGAGTAATGCACCCTTCATACATCCATTCCTTTCACAAAGATGATGAGGATCTGGCAACCAATTAGCTCACCTGAGCTTTTGCTCCAGAGGGAGTGGTCCAAAGGCAGTTTTACAGCATCCCTTCTGGAGATACATAATGATGGTTTTCCACTGGGGGGCACTCTTGCCTCATCCTGTCTCCTTTGCTCCTTAGAGTTCTCACTTGAAGCCAAAGAGACGTAGCATCTTCTTCCCTTCTCCCTATTGCGCTCAGGAATAGTTTTATGTTCTTCAGCATTGTGGCTGGTTATCTCTCTCCCTCTACGAAATGGGCATGTGAGAGAAGAGTTAAAACAGAGGCACGGACAACAGTGACTGACTAACACTTACTATGTCCCTCCCATTGGCCAACAATTGGAGTTATTTTTTTGAATTTTTAAATAGTAAACTTTTGCAGATCCACAAATATATGAAATGGATAGAGCAGGGGTCTGCAACCTTAAACACTCAAAGAGCCATTTGGACCCATTTCCCACAGAAAATAAAACACCAGGAACCACAAAAGCTGGGTGGGCATGGCCAACCTGATGTCACTCACTCCCACTGAGTCACATGACCCCCTCAGCCATGCCTACCCAGGTTGGGTAGACATAAAAAGAAACATCCAGCATTTTAATAGGACACATCTTTCTCTCTAGGGAACCAAAATATTATTCACAATATCACTGCAATTGTCCCTGTACTCATAGGTTGCAACAATAGCAGCAATAGTAACAATCACAATAGAGAGTCCTCAATTTATGACCACAATTGGAAATGGACTTTCCCTCTCCAAGCAAGACAGTTGTCTTGCTGATTTTATAACCCTTTTGGTCATGTTTGTTAAGTGAATCACTGCAGTTGTTAAGTGAACAATATGGTTGTTAAGTAAATACATTTTGTCCCATTAGCTTTGCTTGTTTGAAGTCATCTGGAAAGGTTGCATACAGGGATCACATGACACCCCCCCCCCCAAGATGCTGCATAAATACAATGCATAGTACCAAATTTTGATCACATGACTATGTAAATGTTGTAACGGTCATAAGTATGATGTCCCATCGTATGTGATTTTTTTCAGTGAAGTTGTAACAAATGGTTTTGAACGGTCATTAAACAAATGGATTGGGGGAAAATAATTTGATTTGATTTGATTTGATTTGTTTATTTATAGGCCGCCCTTTTCCCTGAGGGGACTCAGGGCGGCTTACAATCAAAAATAATTCCATGGTCAAAATCAGTGGGCAAGATTCCTTGGCTGGAAAAAAAATCCTCTGAAATAATTAGCATTTATTCTACAAACATGTCCCACTGGCTAGAATTCTTATTCTAGCTCAGCCAGATAACATTTTGAAAACCCCAAAGTAATTAAAAGTAAGTTTCTACATTTAGGCAAGAAAAATGAAATGCACAGGAACAGTGTACGTGGTACCTTGCTCAATACTAGTAACTGTAAGAGGGATATTGGAGTCCTAGTGGACAACCATTTAAATATGAACCAGCAGTGTGCAGTAGCTGCCAAAAAAGCCAACATAGTTCTAGGCTACATAAACAGAGGGATAGAATCAAGATCACATGAAGTGTTAATACCACTTTATAATGCCTTGGTAAGGCCACACTTGGAATACTGCATCCAGTTTTGGTCGCCACAGTGTAAAAAAGTTGTGGAGACTCTAGAAAGAGTGCAGAGAAGAGCAACAAAGATGATTAGGGGATGGGAGGCTAAAACCTATGAAGAACGGTTGCAGGAACTGGGTATGTCTAGTTTAATGAAAAGAAGGACTAGGGGAGACATGATAGCAGTGCTCTGATATCTCAAGGGCCACCAAGAAGAGGGAGTCAAACTATTCTCCAAAGCTCCTGAGGGTAGGACAAGGAGCAATGGGTGGAAACTAATCAAGGAGAGAAGCAACTAAGGAGACATTTCCTAACAGTGTGAACAATTAATCAATGGAACAACTTGTCTCCAGAAGTTGTGAATGCTCCAACACTGGAAGTTTTTAAGAAGGTGTTGGAAAACCATTTGTCTGGGAGTGGTGTAGGGTTTCTTGCCTAAGCAAGGGGTTGGACTAGAAGCTCCCTTCCAACTTTGTTATTCTAAAAATATATTACTGTCAATGTAATACAACCTTCCTCAACTTGGTCTCCTTTGTATTGATGATTACCATTCCTTAAATTCTCTGCGATAGTCATGCTGATAATGAATTCCAGGAATTGAAAAGAGCCCCCAGGTTGGGATGGCCAATCTGCTCGTTCCTGGAGCCTGTTGACTGCAACATGCTATGTTCATACTTGTAAACATTGGTCATTACAACATGGGAGATTTAGATCACATTGCTGCCAGGAAACATACATGGGCATATCCCTGCACTGAAAATAACTTTTCACTTGGGTTAATTTACACTCGCTTTTCCATCTTTTTTAGATCACAATCCTGCTCAGAGTAATCAAGTCACTGAAGTGTCCCTTCCAGAAGTGAAAGCCAAGGCTACCTTCTCTCTCCCTCACGATATTAACAACTTTCCTTTCTCTACATTTGTCCAAACTCACTTCCAGGTAAGAGTGCAGTGTCAGGAAAGGAGTTTCCTCTGATTTCCTTATGACCAGAATGGTCTCTAGGCTCCTTTTTCCTGTTTCTTGTCAGTTGGATGGACAAGTTAGGTCTTGTGAGTGAGGTGGGCTGCAGCATTGTCCTCTCGTCTTTCAGCTACTGTGCATCTGAACTCCTTTCCTTTCCCTTGGTTGTGGCTGCCATTACATATGTATAAAAAGGTCCTTTAGCTCAGTGGTCTCCAACCTTGGCAACCTTAAGACTTGTGGACTTCAACTCCCAGAGAATTCCACAAGTCTTAAAGTTGCCAAGGTTGGAGAATTATCTGGGAGTTGAAGTCCACAAGTCTTAAGGTTGCCAAGTTTGGAGACCACTGCTTTAGCTTATGCTTGCCCACCTTGTCCACAAATGCTAGAAAGCAGGAGACCATGAATTTAAGGTCCTGCCTTAGCCATGAAAGCCTACTCGGTGATTATTGGCCAGTCATTCTGCCTTAGTTAAACCCACTTCACAAGATTATTGTGGTGGGAAAAATAAGAGGAGGAAGGTGTATTGGATATGATCACCGCCCTTAATTATTTGTAAAGATAATAAAAAGCAGGCTACAAATAAATGAATAAATAAAATGGATGCATGGCGGGGGGGGGGGGCATTGTGTCCTAAATTCTTGTAGTGCCACATTCCCACCATTTGTATGTCTTTGGTCCTTTGTAGGTTGTGAGTTTTCCAGCCCTTGGACAGCCCTTGCAAGAGCCTTTGACCCAACTCCACACTGAGCACAGACAAAATGCTCTACAGCTAAACAAGCTGGTAAGAAGGAACAACAAAGCATCTGAACCTGCAACCTGAAACTACTTCCCTGGCTTGATCAAAAAAATGAGATCAAATCCAGTTTAAATACAGTGCATGATTTAAATAAAGACACAGATTTAACTTATGAAGACTCTTGAGGATCGTGAGCTATTTCAGGCTAGAGGAAGCTTCCAGGAACCTCAAGGTCTTCTCAGGCTTTTATTCCTGTTCTGTAAAAGAAGGATTTCAAGGAGCTTCCAAGGAAGGAAATTCTGGCTGACCAGACCAGGCCCAACGTCTTCTAGATGCATTTGTAGTTCAATGGCTTATAATGGAATTTAGAAAAAGAGGGTTTCAGCAGTTAAGAATAGTTTGTGCTTGTGGCTAAACTGGATCCTATACAAGTGTCTGAGCCAGTGGTGGGATTCAATTTTTTTTACTACTGGTTCTGTGGGCATGGCTTTGGAGGTGTGGAAGGGGAAGGATACTGCAAAATCCCCATTCCCTCCCCACCCCACTAACCTGCTTTCCAGCTCTGTTCTCCTGTTCAGGGCAATAAAAGAAGACCAGCTGGGAGGCAACGGGGGCGGGGCCAGCCTATTTGCTGGTTCTCTGAACTATTCAACATTTCTGCTACCGATTCCCCAGAACCTGTCAGAACTGGCTGAATGCTACCTTTGGTCTGAGCCCCATCTTCTAGTTTTAGAAATTATTTCAGAGATCAGATAGGAGAATGAGCATATCTTTAGTAAGACATCCTCTCATATACACATGGCTGCTTGCCAGTCTTCCCCTCTTCCTACTACTCAATGCAGCACGGAACTATTAGTGAAGTCTATTAGTGAACTATTAGTGAATGGGACAAAAGCAAATTTGAAAATTCAATTTTGAGTTTCTTCTGTCCTATGCAGCTTCTCTGGCTATCCCCAACAAAATCTTGCCTCTCCTTTCTTTTCACAATTTCCTCCCTATTATGTAGAATCTTTTTTGTTCAGAGACCACAGGATTACTTGGGATCTGTTATCTAAATTGTGATTAGAATTGTGCCTAAAGGCTCAGGCAACCTTTCTGTGGGTAACGTATGACTAGGAAGCTATCATAATAGACCTTTGATAAGTGACTCTGTCCAGAAACTTCATATGGCCTTTTAAAACATATTGAGTAGCCCTTATCTGTCCTCAGGTTTCTGTTCTTATCTAGTGGGCCTGTGCAGAAAGTGGTTCATTACTTGGGTGTGTGATGTCATTCAAAGAGGCAATTGATAAGATAAGAATGTCAGGAACAATGTAATTAGTATATTACCTTTATCATGTGTTTATGTTATGTAGCTAGATATGTCATAATTTTATGATCTTGGAAGAAGAAAACTTGCTTTTTAATCATGGTTAATTATACTATTTTCTTTTAAATATTTTAATTGGGTTTTTTTCTTATAAAAGGAAGGAAAACTGCATTTTACTGTTGCTCATACCTAGAGATATTGCAGGTAGTACTCTGAGGATAGAAACAGAGAAGAAAAAATAGGAATAGCACACTAATCCTAAATTCCTAACAATCAATATATTTCTTTACCTCCTGTTGCATTTCCTGGTCAGCTGCAATAAGAAAAATAAACCTACTTCACTAACATGGATAGAAAAGGAAAACAATCTCTAGAAGTTATAGGTTACTGGCAGAACTCAACTTTTAGTATGTAGAAAGGCTCAGTTTTCAATTTCTGGAGTTTCCAGTTTAAGTTTAGTGATAGAGAGGAAGAACTGAAGAAGAAGTTCTTCAGAAAGAAGTTCTTCAAGAAAGGCTGAAGTTTTGGGACATTTTTAGAATTATAGTTTGCCAAAATAGAACTATAATTTGATTCTGTGCTTGCATGCTATCCAATGTGTAGTTTCCATAATTTAATCTTAATTTCTGTAAAATAGATGGGGTATCTTTCTTTGAATTTTGGGAGTTGCGGGCTCTGATGCCCAGGGGATAACCTAGCCCTGACGTCTTGCAAGGATGGTAAGGAAGGGTCAGAAATGAGATTACTCTGATTTTTCTATCTATATCTGACATCAATGTCCCTTGTTTTTATGGTACATCTCCTCCTCTTCCTATAGGTTTTGCGATTCATCAATGACTGGGAATTGCAGGGCATCCATGAACAGCTTCTAGGGAACTACATAGCAAGCCGGGGACTGGCCAGCCCCCCCCTACGCAATGAGCTGCTGAGCCAAATTGCTACCCAGCTGTGGAAAAACCCAGATCTGGAGCAATGCCAACGAGGCTGGGTGTTGATGGCTACCCTCCTGAGTGCCTTCACACCTTCACCAGCTTTGGAGAAGCCTCTGCTGAAGTAAGAAGTGGGGCTTTTTCAGGGGTGGGCTTCAAAAATTTCAGCAACAGCTTCTCTGCCTGGTTGCTGGGTGGGCATAGCCATTGTGGGCATGGCCTAGTCGGCCTCCCCTGGGCTCCAGAGGCCAGAAATGGGCCCTTTTCTGGCCTTCTGGAACTTCCAGGAGGCCCATTTTTCCCCATTCCCAAGCCCTGCACGGGCCCTGCACTTACCTTGCATCCAGAATGGGCTGTGTGGAGACTCCTGGGAGGGGAGGGGTGGCCAGCCAGGGATGGGATGTGGAGGTTCTCTGAACTAGCCATAATGTTAGCTACGGGTTCTCCTGAACCCAGGCGAATCCATAGCAGCCAAGCCCTGGGCTTTTTCCTCCCTGGGTTTCAGGAAGCATTGAAATAGCAGCAATGGTTACTGAAGGCTCTTCCTTTGCTGGGATGTAGGTTTGTGTCAGATCATGGCCTGGAGGGCTACAACGGAATGTGCCAGCACAAACTCTTATCCTCCATGAAGCAGACGGAGGGTTACTTGGAGCTGTCCCGCAGTTTCCCCCCCACCGGCCTGGAGTGGACTGCCAACCAGAGGAAAGGCAAGATGGTGCTGGAAGTCTGCACTTATAAAGGTAAAAGTTGCTTTCCTATTCAGCACTCGATCAGTCAATCAGAATAGAGCTGGAAGGGACCTTGGAAGTCCTCTAGTTCAACCCCCTGCTCAAGCAGGAGGCCTTACACCATTTCTGACAAGTGGCTGTCCGGTCTCTTCTTAAAAATCTTCAGTGATGGAGCACCCATAACTTCTGAAGGCCAGCTGTTCCATGGGTTAATTATTCTCACTATTAGGAAGTTTCTCCTTAATTCCAGGTTGCTTTTCTCCTTGATTAGTTTCCATCCATTGTCTCCTGTCTCGCTTTATGTTCGCGGTAATAGCATTTTAAAAACAAGTGGAGTGTGGAACTGTATGTGAAATGTACTGAAGCTCCCTGTTCCAAAGGTTTAAGTCTTAATTAGCAAGACTGCTAGTACAACAAACCTTTATACAAAATGCCCCCATTGTTTTCTTTTGGTCTATAGAGAGAGAGAAGGGTTTCCTGTCCCACTGCAATTTATAATGCAATGTTAGCATGAGAGCAAAGTCAGAAATCCAGGGGATGAGAACAGACAGGGCCATTACAGTAACAAAATACGGGAGTCATCCAGTTGTATCACCATGAAATCAGTGTCTCTCTATCCTCTGTGATACACAGGTTGGAGAAAGAGACATAACAGTTGAACCTTGGCCTGCTCTATGTTTTAAACTTGAGGGTAAAAACATGGTGGTATGGAAGATTCTAAGTAGAGTTTACAATATCTCTGAGTAAATATATAACACGCGTAGCCATTTGGGGTGACACGCACAGGATTTCATGCGATTCATCCTCGGCTCCTGCACGGCCGCCGAGGATGAAAGAATCTGTGCTGGAGGAACGGGGGGGGCGGGACGTGTGATCTCCCCCGCCCACACTCACTTACTGTATCGCCGCCGCCCCTTTCTGAGCGCAGGGGCTGCTGGTAAGGCGTGCGTGCCGTGCGCACACACGTCATCAGTGCGGCGAGGGAGGACCCGCAGGAGAGGAGCGCGGGAACAGTGCGCGCCTCTCTCCAGTCAGGCCGGCACAGAGAGTCTACTCCTGGGACTGTCGGTTATGACCGCACCACAGCAGGGAACAGCGGAGTGCCAACGGGAACTGTGAGCGCCATTAGCAGCAACTATTGGGGTGCCATGGACTTGTAATTGCCCACAATAACTGAGATAAGTGAGGGGGAGGTTGTGTTAGCTTGTTAGGCTAGTTAACCCCTAATTGGCTATCTATAATTCTATCTGCTGTCACTGGCCCACTGATGGAGCACCCAAAAAATAAAAAACAAAGGTTAAGTAAAGGGAGTGGTAGTGGCAGTGGCCGACCCTTTCAAGAGACATGGAGCGAGATGTATGGCATTATAGAAAAAAATGGCAGATCATTTTGCGTTCTATGTACTGAAACGGTAGTAAACAGAACGTGGAATATAAATAGACATTTTGAAACTAATCATTCCCAGCTCTTGGAAAAAAGTGAGGATGAAAGGAGGGAATACATTTCCAAGAAGCTACACCTTTATAAGAGCCAATCTAACTCCATCCTTAAATTTATGAAAGGCTCTACAAATTTAAACTCTGCAAGTTTGAGCATTGCTCACTCCATAGCTCAGCATGCAAAAGCGCTTAACAAAGAAGTTACTAAGCAGGTATGTTAAATAATTTGTTTTTGGTTTATTAAATACAATTATATATTGCAATTATACATTTTTGTAGTTTAAACTATAAATTGGGCAAAATTATGTTTTTGTCGAAGTGACACACAACGCGAGTTATGCTCGATTTTTTGCCGATTTTTGACACACCACGCCAAAAAGGTTGCCCATCACTGCTCCAGACCTTCCTGTCCAATCTCGAGTCCATTTAAGCTCACATCTTCGGTGACTCCATCCAGCCACCTCATTCTCTGCCGTCCCCTTCCTTTTTTGCCCTCAATCGTTCCCAGCATCAGGCTCTTCTCCAGTGAGTCCTTTCTTCTCATTAGGTGCCAAAGTATTTGAGTTTCATCTTCAGGATCTGGCCTTCTAAAGAGCAATCAGGGTTGATCTCCTCTAAGGCTGACCTATTTGATTGCCTTGCAGTCCAAGGGACTCACAGGTGTCTTCTCTAGCACCATAGTTCAAAGGCCTCGATTCTTTGGTGCTCAGCCTCTCTTATGGTTCAACTTTCACAGCCATACATTTCAACTGGGAAAACCATAGCCTTGACCGTACGCACTTTTGTTGGCAGAGTGATGTCTCGGTTCCACCACAAAACCGTGATGCCCTTATCCGCGCCGACATAAGCGCGGAGGCAAATCCGCGGTATCTGAAGCGCTAAGAAAAAAACGACCCTACCGCCGCGACAACAGCGCGGCGACAGAAGGGCGTTCTACATGCTTCGTTCTTTGCCTCCAAAGGTAGCCCTCCTCCTCCAGCTGACAGCGGCAGCGGGCACGGGGCAAAGTGGGCTGCCCAGCAGCAGCAGCCCGCGGGAAGGGTCCAGCTCAGCCACGGGGGGCAGCAGGAAGCCCGAGCGGGGCCGCCGACGCCAGAGGAAGAGGCAGGGCGGGCGGCGGCGGTGGCTGAGGCTCTCCCGGGGCCGGCGAAGTGGGCTTGCCCGGCAGCGGCCACCGCCCGTCCAAGGAGATGTTGTTGAGGAAGAAGAGGGCGGCCTGCCTCCGCTGGGCAAGCCCGCTTCGCCGGCCCTGGGAGAGCCTCAGCCGCCGCCGCTGCTGCGTCCTCCTCCGCCACCGGCGTCGGCGGCCCCACTCAGCCCCCCCGCAGGCTTCCTGCTGCCCCCCGCGGCTGTGCTGGACCCTTCCCGCGGGCTGCTGCTGCTGCTGCTGGGCAGCCCGCTTTGCCCCGAGCCCGCTGCCGCTGTCAGCTGGAGGAGGAGGGCTACCTTTGGAAGCAAAGAACGAAGCATGTAGAATGCCCTTCTGTCGCCGTGCTGTTGTCGCGGCGGTGATGACGCGCGGTGATGACGTCGCGGCTTTAGCGACGTGATTTAATCTCCGCTATTTTGCGTAGCGCAGTTTTGTCGTGCCACGGATGTCTCTGCTTTTTAGTATGCTGTTTAGATTTGCCATAGCTTTCCTCCCCAGGAAAAAGCGTCTTTTAATTTCTTGGCTGCAGTCCCCATCTGTAGTGATCTTGGAGCCCGGGAAAATAAAATCTGTCACTTCCTCCATTTCTTCTCCATCTATTTGCCAGGAATTGAGAGATCCAGGTGCCATGATCTTAGTTTTCTTAATGATGAGTTTCAAGCCAACTTTTGCACTCTCCTTCACCTGCGTCAAGAAACTCTTTAGTTCCTCTTCACTTACTGCCATTAGAGTGGTATCATCTGCATATCTGAAGTTGTTGATATTTCTCCAAACATATATATAAAACAATATATTTTGAGGCGCGGGAGACTAGGAAAGAACTATGACTAGTTGGCATGCACTATAAAGTATAGCAAGATTTTCTTATAGGTTATATTCATAATTTTTAAACTCTCTTTCTTTGGTTTAGAGGAAAGGATTTCAGCAGAAGTGGAATCATGGACCACAGGAGAGCAATATGCAGGCTGGATCCTGAACTCAAGGTAATCTAAAGGCAAAGAGAAATTGGATTTGCCTCTTTTTTCAAAAACCCAGTTAGTTGTTTTTAGATGTCCACCAGAGCTAAAGACTGTATTCTTTGATAGAATTTCTAATTTCCAACAGAGATTTCATGTTCCTTTAAAAACTCATCTAAACAATCTAAAAAACTATCCTTTTTACTTTGTAGCCTTTACAAGGTAATTCAAAAGCTTGGGGAAAGCATAATTTTGAAGGAAAATGATAACATTTGTTTCATTTACTGTTGAAACAGTTGTCTGGATTCAGTGGCCCTTATTAGTTATTAAGTGGTGACTCTTCTGCAGTGAGAGATTTGATATTAATGGACCATTGGATATTAATGAATGAATAATTTAATTTAATTTGGGCTTTAATTAATTTGCAAAAGCCCAACTCTATCTCAGTTGCATAGGCCCTATGATACCTTGAAATCTATTAGCTTTTCTGGGGCACTTTATGATATTCTTACACATATTGTTTATATGAAATGTTAAGTAGCACATAAGTAGTAATGCGGAAACTGGAGGAAGAGCATATGCTTTTCCTTCCTGTCTCCAACTCATACCATCTTCCTGGTCCTTTTCACTGCTTCATAGTATCCTCTGCTACCTCCCGTGACACTGTGTCTCCTCACTTTGTTGATCTCAGGGGTTTGGATACTGTCCCTCGCGGATGGTCCATATCAATGTTCACCGGCAACAAGTGGCAGGACTTAGCAGGCTGTGACTTTGTGTTGGATTTGGTTGGTGGAATGGAGGAAGTAAATTGCCCTTCTCAGTCCTCCTCTAATTTTCCTATTATCCCTGAGAGGGATGTGAGCTACTTTCAAAGGAACTCTCCAAATAGGTAAGTGATTGCCTCCTTACCTCCTGTCCCCAGCAGCCTCTCTCTTGTATTCCCAGAAATCTCTGCTTTTGAGACCTCCACTCTCATTTCTTTTGTGATAGGAAGTCCTTGGATATCCCTCCTGCACCAACCTTTAAGGCCCCTTCTTTCCCTCCACCTCCCCTGCCTCCCATGTTTGACAAGGCAGTCCATCCAGGTGAGTCTCCATCTCAGGTCAGGAGTTCAAAAGGCATCTGAGAATGCTGGGGAGAATTTGATCTTTGCATCCTGAAGCCATGGCTCCCTATATTTAGATCTGGGTGGGAGGGGGAGATGCTCAACCAATGCATTGAGGATAGGTAGAGAAAACGAGCAAGGAATGTTAATGAAGTGACAGGAGTTTTATTTCTTTGATTAACAGTGATTTTATCTCTTCCTCCTCCCCCTTCCCGAATTAGACCCCATGGATAGTCCAACTCCCTCTAGAGAATTGGGTCACTATGTGGATGGCCTCTTTGAACCTCTGTTACATGCTGGCTCCAGACCTCATATGTCAGTAAGTCTAATCTCATCTAAGTTTTTTTTTTTGCTGTTCCTCATACATCACTTTCTGACACTTTCTGGGTGGGCACTGAGAACAGAACTGCGATAGTGGTTATGATCACTTCCTTTTTGCCACGGATATATGATCTCCAGGAATTTCTAGAGATGAAACTAACTGTTGATATCTCTTTCCCCCCCCACCCTGCCTCTCTGCAGGCTATGGAAAGTGAGGCAAACCTGACTGGTCGTATGAAAGGAGGTGGGAAAATTGGACCTATGAATCAAGGAGTCTATTCAGGTGCGAGTTTGAATGCAGGGAGGAGAGCAACTTGATAGGATAAATCAAGGCTGTCAAACTCACATCACCATGGCAATGTCATGTGACATATTGGGACTTCCCCAAACTTCTCTATACCAGGGGTGGGCAGCATGTGACACATGCGGCCCTGAGATAGATAGTGGCTTCTGTGACTGTTCTTTTTTTTTAAGCAATTCTGGAATTGAGGCTTATTATTCACACTGCTGGGATGAGGATTATTGGCCTAAATATTTCTCCTTACACCTAAGGTGGTTAAAAAAAGGGGGGTGGAGGAAAATCACTGTACATGAACATGAAAAACCTCTAAAATCTGTTGTATACAATTCTGTATGCTTCAGATACAATAATTCCTTTTTATAGGGGGAAATGTAAAAAAAATGTTACAATGCTCATATTATTAAATGCATTTGTAACTGCAGGTATGTTTTACAAAGGTAAAACATATGTGCCCATACGTAACAATAATATAACTTCCGTGTTTGGTGGGAAGCGGTCCGTGCACCTTCAGCGTTTAGTCATGCTGGCCACATGACCACTCTTCGGACAATGCTGGCTCTTTGGCTTTGAAACGGAGATGAGCACCGCCCCCGTAGAGTTGGGAACGACTGGCACATATGTGCAAGGGGAACCTTTACCGTTACCTTTACCTTTATAACCAACAGCTCAGAGAGGGGCTTCATATTGAGAAATAGAAAATTCCTTTGCTGCTGATTTCCAAACTATGGTATCTTTATTCTGTGAGTCAGCAGTATCTTTCACTCATATCACATGGCATGACATGATGGATGACAAAATCGCATGGTTATCTCAGTACAGCAGTTCATTTAGTGACCGTTTGAAGTTACAACAACACTAATAAACACATGACTATTTTTCACACACAGGAAGGTTGAGGTGTCCCCCATGATCGCAGGATTAAAATTCAGACAGTTGGCAACCTACTTGTATTTATGAGGGTTGCAGTGTCCCGGGTTCATACGATCCCCTTTTGTGACCTTCTGACAAGCAAAGTCAATGGGGGAGCCAGATTCACTTAACAACTGTGTTGCTAATTTAGCAATCATTCACTTAACAACTGTGGCAGGGAAGGTCATAAAATGGGGCAAGATTCTTTAATAAATGCCTGACTTAGCAAAAGAAATTTTGAGCTCAATTGTGGTCGTAAACCGAGGACTGTCTGTATTGCATGCCCCTTACCACACTAGTTAAAATGTACTGTTAGTTGAAAACCAGAAGATTTTTCACAGATATGAACAGAACCTCAAGTGAATTTTATTTAGGGCCATCATATCTGGGCTGCAAAGCTCCAGACAAACACAAGGGTAGCCTATTGTTGCAATCTAGTGGTCATCCAGGTTTGCACAACACAAATTAGGGAGCCATAATTGGCTGTTCGTTTCATGGGAGTAAGCCAGATTTTCTCCATTCATCAGGTTATCCTGGAATGATGACCATGCCAACTTTTCCAACTATGCCAGTTATGGGAGGAATGATGCCAGCCACCATGCCGGGAATGCCAGGTAATGGGAACACAATGTCTTGAGGCTCAGATCAAGGGTGAAATCCAGCAGGTTCTGACAGGTTCTAGAGAACCAGTAGTGGAAATTTTGAGTAATTCGGAGAACCGGCAAATGCCACCTCTGGCTGGCACCAGAGTGGGGTAGGAATGGAGATTTTACAGTAGCTTTCCCTTGACATGCCCACCAAGTCACGCCCGCCATGCCACACCACACCCACCAAGCCACGCCCACAGAACCGGTAGTAAAAAAAAATTGAATTTCATCACTGGCTCAGATGGGATGAAGCTTGTGTAGCTTGTGCAAGAATTGCTGTGCATTTAACAGCGTGGGGAGACATATGCATTGTGATTCTATGTGACCCCTTCTCTCTTTTGTTTTTGCTCTCAGCTATGATGATGACTCACCCCATGATGCCATCCATGGATCCTAACCAGGCAGCAGCTCAGCAGCAATCTGTCATCAACCAACAAGCCCTGTTTCTGGTATGTGACAGCGTTAGAGTGAAAGAGTACGCAAGGCAGTGAATTGCCTTGGCTGGGAGTCATGCCTAGTTTGCCAGTTCCCACAACAATCTGAAGAAATCATTTCTTGTGCAATGCGAGGCATCAAAGGGCCAAGTTACGACCGAGCAGCTAATACAGGTAGTCCTCAACTTACGACCACAATTGGGCCCAAAATTTAGGTTGCTAAATGAGAAATGTGTTAAGTGAGTTTTGTCTCATTTTACGACTTCCAGTGTCACATTTGTGAAGGGAATCACTGCAGTTGTTTTAGTCTCAGGGTTGTTAAGTGAATCTGGTTTCGCCATTGATTTTGCTTGTCAGAAGGTCGCAAAACGTGATCACGTGTCCATAGGACACTGCAACCAATAAAAGTAAGCCAATTGTCAAGCACCCCAAAGTAAGTCATGTGACCATGGGGATGCTGCAACAGTCATAAGTGTGAAAAAGGATTATAAGTCACTTTTTTCAGGGCCATTGTAACTTCAATCGGTCACTGAGTGAACTGTTGTAAGTTGAAGTCTACCTGTACTAGGGAATGGGTTTAATAGAGAGAAATTGCCTTGTGGAAAGGGGTATTCTTTGGCCAAATTTGTGCATGTTTGAAATATACAAACGGGTGAATTCCTGAATTAAAGATACACCAGTGGTACCATATTTACAGGTAGTCCTTGACTTACAACAGTTCGTTTAGTTCAAATGGCACTGAAAAATGTGACTTATGACTGTTTTTCAAAGTTATGACCTTCGCAGCATCCCCATGATCATGTGATCAAGATTCAGATGCTCGGCAACTGGTTCATATTTATGACCGTTGCTGTGTCCCAATATCATGTTAACACCTTTTGCGACCTTCTGAAAAGGAAAGTCAATCGGAAAGCCAGTTACTAACGTATCCTCTGCAACGATTCACTTAACAACTGTGACAAGGAAGGTATGAAACAGGGAAAAACTCACTTAACAAATGTCTCACTTAGCAGAAATTTGTGGTCATAAGTCGATGACTGCTGTATTCATTGTGTTTGTGTTAAGCGTTACTTAAGAGCAAGGTGGGAGATATTAGAGAATAACAGATGTAGAAGAGAAACATAAAAGAGAACAAGAAAATGAAAATTTTGAAACATAAAAGTGAAACTTCCCCAAAAACCAGATTGGAGAACTAGAGGAAACAATGGAATTAAAGGTAACTAAAAAAATTAAGTATTTAGGGATCTGGCTGTCTGCGAAATGCTCTTCCATAAAAGAAGACAACTATGATAAGTTGTTACAGAATACCCAAAAGGACTTAAAAACCTGGTCAAAACTACAACTATCACTGATGGGAAGAGTCGCAGTAATTAAAATGAATGTTCTGCCAAAAATCCTCTACCTATTTCAAACGGCACCGGTCAAGCTAGGGGAAAAATTTTATAATGATTTGGACAAAATGATTCGAAACTTTATATGGAATGGTAAAAAGCCCAGAATAAAATATACGCACCTGCAGGATAAAAGAACTCAAGGGGGAATGGGATTACCGGAATGGAAAACATATCATCAAGCAGCAACAACTATGTGGATAAAAGAATGGGTAATGTTAGCTAATAAAAGAATCTTAACAATAGAGGGCCACGACCTGCAATACGGGTGGCATAACTACCTATGGTGCGAGGGAAATAAAATTCACAATTATTTTAGTAGTCACCATTTAAGGGGGGTATTGATTAAGGACTGGCTCGAAATTAGAAGGAGATACTACACGCAACTACCTAAATGGATATCTCCGACGGAAGCCCTGATATACCCGAATTTGATAAACTTGGATAAAATTGTTACCTACCAACAGTTGCTAGACGACCAAAACAAACTAAACCCCAGGGAAAATTTGGCTGATAAGGGAATAAACATTGATTGGTGGCCATATCTCCAAATTCAAAACAAACACAAATTCGATCTAGCACAACCTGGCTTCCAGAACAAGAACCAGGAATTAGATAAAATTTTAATTGGACCAGATGAGAAATTAATTTCAAAAATATACAACTGCTTACTGATTCGAAAAACGGAAGCAGAAAGGGTAAAAGAAGTCATGGTAACCTGGGCCCAAAACATTGGCCACACAATAGACCTAGACGACTGGGAAAGAGTCTGGGAATGGAACCTAAAATTGACAAAGTCGACGGCCTATAAAGAAAATATATATAAAATGTTCTACCGCTGGCATCTTCCACCGACAAGACTGGCGAAAATGTCTTCAAAAGTTTCGGCCATATGCTGGAAATGTAAAGCGGTGCTGGGCACGTACTACCATATGTGGTGGACGTGTCCGGTAGCCAAAGCATATTGGAAGCAAATACTAGGATGGCTGAATGGAATCCTGTCAATTAAACTATGCCTTAAGCCGGAAACTTTCTTATTAGGAATAATAGATCAAAAAATTTGCAAATCTGACCAATACCTCCTAGTCCATATTCTGACAGCGTCAAGGATTGTTTACGCACAGTGCTGGAAGAGTGAAAATGCCCCCACCAATACTATGGTGATGAATAAAATTTTAGAACTAGCAGAAATGAACAGGCTGACGATGCGAATTAATGACAAAGAAGACACAGACTTTTATACAGCCTGGGAGAAGCTATACAAATGGCTTGATGAGTCAGTGAAGACCTAGACATAAAAAGAGATAGCTGACTAACCTAATACGATTAAACTAATAACTCAAATGAACAATATACAACAACTGAGAGATAAACGAAAGGAGAAATGTATCAGGGGCGAGAACCCACCGTCGAGCAATTTTGTTACGCTACAATGTTGGGAAAACTTTAAAAAGCTGATAGGAAATCCGCTATAATTACCTGCATGAAATTAGCGATCAAACTTCATTTTAGATGAGGCGAGAGGACTTATAATCCTTGCCTCTTCAAGCAAGGAAAGGGAAAGAAAACCAGGTTGTCCTCAGCAGAGGAAAATATGCAAATGTAATAAAGGTTAGAAGGGAGGGAGGGAGGGCAGTAGGGAAGTCAGGATGGAGAGGAGAAAGGAGAGGAATAGGAAAGGCAGAAGAAGGGGGGAAGGATAAAGAGGAGGAAGAGAAAGAAGAGAAGGGAAAGAAGGTGGGAAGAAAGAAGGAGAGGAGAAAGAGGAAAAACTGGGGAAGGAGGGAGGGAGGGAAGAGAAGAGGGTAGTAAAGAGGGAAAGAGGGAGGGAAAGAAAGAGAGAAGGAGAGTTGTAAGGAAGGAGGGAAGGAGGGAGGAAAGGAGGGAGATTAAAAGGAAGGAGGAGGGAAAGAGGCAGGGAAGGAGGAAAGGTATGTGAGAAGGAGGGGGGGACCGAGGGAGAGAAAGGACGGGGAAGGAAAGGAGGAAAGGAGAAAAGAAAGGAGGGAAGGCAGGGGAGAAGGAAGTAAGGGGGGAAGGGAAGAAAAGAGGGAGGGAAAGATATCTAACCTTTGATGTTTATAATGATTTGATAGTATGGGAATATCTCGAAATGTAGTTGTATTGTTTGCTACAAGTTATGGATGTTGTATTTTCTTTTTACCAATAAAATCTTTAAAAAAAAAAAAAAAGTGAAATCGTAGTTCATTTACGATTAAAAGTAATTGAGATCTGACTGTTGGTGGATATAAATCCACAAAGTAAATAAGAAGCAACAAAATATTAATTTTGTCTAGCATGGACCTCATACCCTTTTCCTAAGAGGTCTGTAAGGGGGCGTGCATAAGTGCACCAGCGTGCCTACCATCCCTGCCCTATTGTCCCCATTGATTCGTACCCATTTCCTGTGGTCATGTCCATGTTTATACTTACGCCTGTTATCTCGCACATGTTTGACAAACTAAATAAATATATAAAAATTTGATTTTGTAGGCTCAGCAGATGACACTTCAAGCCATGAAAATTTCAGAACAGGATCAACAGCGGAAACAGAAGCATAGATCTCCTGAGCATTCCCACCCAAACCAATTACCTTCACATAGATCACATGAACATTCAATGCAAAGGCAACCCTCACCACACAGCTCACCTACATTGTCAAGGCCAAGACGAGCAACACCAAAGAGGAGGACATCTGAACATTTAAGACGAAGGCCATCATCATCAGAAAGCTCTCCCGAATCCTTAAGATCAACACGAGTATCACCAAGGAAGCAATCACCTGAAGCTTCGAGGCCAAGACGAACATCACCAAAGAGCAGGTCACCTTCAAGCCCAAAGAAAACATTACTCCCCAAGAGGTCTCCTGAACTTTCAAGGTCAAAAAAGGTGTCAGTAAAGGAACAGCCTTCTGAATCTTCAAGACCAATACAAGAGTCTCGTTCTCCTTCACCTCCACCACGATCACCGGTACTGAGTATATTCCTTATAGAATTCTTTTTCTGGATAATACTCCATTTGGAATTTAAGATTCTTTTGAGGATGAAATGGGAGTAATGTGGAAAAATCGAGTCCTCAAAGATGACTTAATGAAATCTCTGTCAGAGTTAGAATGTATTAGAGAAGGCAGCCTCTTTTTTCCCCCTTCAAGGATGCTGATATGCTTTGATCAAATGCTTTCCATGCATATTTTTATTACTCATCTGGGATTGGGGAAAGTGGATCTAGAACAGGGCTGTCAAACTCCCCGCTTGTGGGCTGGATGCATCATGAGTTGACCACGCCCACGCCTCGTTTAGTGAAGGAGAAAAAAGTCCTGATATGTTACGTGATGCCACTGTGACAACGTAAGTTTGACATCCCTGATCTAGAAGTATATTGGAATTATACAGTGTAGCTATTTCTCTAAAGTAGAAATCAAGGACACGATCCAAATTGTAACCCACCATCTGGTATATGTCCTAGATCCACATTTTGGAAGAGGAGGTGACTGCGGACGTCAGAGTAGATTCCCTCTCTAGGGGGACTTTCCAAAAGAAAGTTGAGTTCTTCCAGAGAATGGGTGAGTTGTAAGCCAATGTTCTTTCCAGACTGTTATATTTTCATTTTTTTTATATTAATGCAACAAGATCTTTGTTGCAGCCTTCTCATACTTATAAGAGCCGAGGTGGCGCAGTGGTTAGAGTGCAGTACTGCAGGCCACTTCAGCTGACTGCTAACTGCAGTTCGGCGATTCAAATCTCACCGGCTCAAGGTTGACTCAGCCTTCCATCCTTCCGAGGTGGGTAAAATGAGGACCCAGACTGTGGGGGCGATACGCTGACTCTGTAAACCGATAAGAGAGGGCCGAAAGCCCTATGAAGCAGTATATAAGTCGAACTGCTATTGCTATACTTACTTCCAAGTAAAGTGCGTTTTGTAAGAATACGAATGAATTCTTGGGATGTGATTAGTCTTTTCAGTTCTCCAGATAGAAACAGGAATAGGATGAGAACTTCTAATGACAGCTTTGTGCCTCCATTGTCCAACTATTAGGATTCAGGAAAAAAAAATACTTCCAGTCCAGAGGTGGACGCCTACCTGTTCGGCCCAGTTCATCCAAACCGGTAGTGGCATGCCGGCTTGGATCACAGTACCCGCAGCCACCCAGGCTGGACACGCCTCTGAACCGGTTCCCAGTTGCCACCGTCGCTGGCACCATTTTTTTTTCCTGTGCACATGCACAGAACAATTTCTATTGAACTGCACAAGGCACATTCAACATGTGCGCATGAAGCGTGCGCATAAGCAAACTGGCAGTAACTCCAGCCAGAACCCACCCTTGTTCCAGTCATATTCTCTGATAATTTTACATGGTTTAGAATAATCAAAATCTTTGATTTGCTAAATTTGCCACCTTTGTCATAGTGACATTTAAGTCTTAATGCAGTTCTTTCTCCCTGTATACAGATAATCCTACAATAATTTATTTAGTGATTGTTTAAAGTTAAACGGCACTGACCATTTTTCATACTTATGACCATTGCGGCATCTCCGTGGTCAAATTCAGACACTTGACAACTGGTTCATATTTATGGGGGTTGCAGTGTCTCAGAGTCATGTGATTTCCTTTTGCTGCCTTCTGACAAGCAAAATCAATGGGGAGAAGCCAGATTCACTTAACGACCATGTTACCAACTGCAGCGATTCATATAACAAATGTGGCAGGGAAGGTCATTAAATGGGGCAAAATTCACTTAACGAATGTCTCACTTAGCAACAGAAATTTTGGGCGCAATTGTGGATATACGTTGAGGACTAGTTGAGTAGTCTACTTCTGATTGTCCATAATGCATAAACTTTTAAAATTTAGCTGTATCAGCCTCTAAGTCCTTCACAACCTCTGTTAGTCTGGTTTCTTGTAGATTTTGCTTAGACTGATGCTGGAACAAAATGTAGATCAATGCCTGAACCTCTTCTTTTATAGGGATTGAAGCTGCTCCATTGAAGAAAGTCTCTTCCAAAAGTCGTAGAGTAAAAGAAAAGTCAGAGGACCCAAGTGCCAACCAGGAATCAAATTCAGGTAAACTGTTGAACATTTCTGATTTGCTGTTATGGCCTAGAGGTGGAGTTCTCACCTCACAATCAGGAGGTTGTGAGTTCCATCCTAGGTAGAGGCAGATGTAGGGTTTCCTGCTTGGGCAGGGGGTTGGACTAGATGACCCTTCCAACTCTTGACTAGGTCCCTTCCAACTCTGTTAATCTGAATACTGTAAAAAGCTCGTGCAAGAGATTTGCAACAGCGTGATTCTTAATGGTGTTGCGAGTGGACCCAAGGGCTGCCATACCTGTTTTGGGAATGATCTGTTTGTTGCAGCAGATATTCTTGTAGATGATAGCTGATTTTGAAGGGGTCCTTGGTGCTCACTGAACTTGCTTGTTTTCTTGCAGACATTTCATTATCCAAACTAGGTAACATCATCAGTGTTAAGCGATGAGTGGGGTTTGCTCTCAGTTTATATTTGGTCGAAGGGGCCTTGGAGATTCATTG